>NW_009954547.1:167955-201963 GCF_000747805.2 Chaetura pelagica
CGTCGTGGAGTTGATGCAGGGAACAGCTCTTGCTGGCACCATGGCCTCCATTTCATTGTGCTCTCTCTTCTTGATGAGTCCTCACAGGGGCTCACTGTGTCTCTGAGCACACACAGCTCAGCAGCTCATATCAAAGTGGTCCTTGGCTGTGAGAGACTCTCTGCAGGACAATAAGCTCATGCTTGAGCCCCCAGCTTTCCCTTCCCTTGATCTGCTTGCCGACATTAACTAATATATCACTCATTCTTGCTGTACTTTCTTCCTTCCTAGTGTTTTCTTCTGGCTTCCTTCAGATGTGATTTTCTCCCCTGAAATTGAGGGAATTGATGTTGGGTAGTGTCTCACTGGTGTGAGTGCCATGGTTATTGGAACAGAAGCAGTTTGTGGGCTGAGATCTCTGCATTGTAGGGTTTGTCTGAGTGGTCATAAACAGTGAAGTCTCACTTGTCCAGGCTTGCTGGCTGTGCTCCCAGCACCACCCCTGGGAGCTCTTGGAGGTGACAAGCTCATGGACTCTTCCCTACATTAGAACCAGTGGGAAGAAATGCTCACATGTGAGTTTATGCAGCTGATGCTGTGTCTGTAGGATGCAAATCCAACTTCAGAGCTTTGACTGATGCATGAACATTCTCCTCTGCTTCTGTCTGTGCTGAGGAAGCCTTTGACAGACTGAGGCTGCCACAGCTGAGCTGCCATCTGTGATGGCCCTCCTGCTCCTTCCCATACCTTTCGTCTGGTTTTCCTCCCGTGGTGACTTGATTCAAGGAGCTGAACAGACATGAAGCTACTTATTGGTGTGGTAAGGTGCATTTTGGGTGGTCTAGTCCCTGGGCTTGGAAGCACTGGTGTGGGTGCAGGGAAGGGGCAGCTGCGGGACATGATGCTGCTCCTTGATGAACTTTGTGAGATTCCTCTTTGTCCATTCATCCAACCTGTCAAGATTCTTCTGAATGAGGCAGCACATCCCTCTGGGACAGACTCAGTGATTTGATATTCCTCCTGGGTCCCCTACCCTTGCTCCCACCCTTTGTGTGCTTCCTTCTGATGTCTGAGATAAGCAAGGAGCCCCTGGCTCATCCATGCAGGCCCCCTGCCATGGCTGCTTGGCTTCCAGAAGTGGAGATGGGCTGTTGTTGAGCTTGGAGAACATGATCCATCAACATCAACTGCGTTCCCCGGGGCTGCTGTTCTCCCCAAGACTCTGTCCCACGTGATTCTTCCAAGCTGGTCACTGAAGAGGCCAGTGTCTGCTCTCCTGGAGTTTCAGGGCGGTGGTCTGCAAGGTAGCTGTTGTGTTCATGTCTCTTGGGATCCAGAAGTCCACCATCTCATGGTCACTGCAGATCAGGCTGCTCATGGCCTTCACATCCCTGACCAATTCTTCCTCATTTGTAAGTACTAGGTCCAGCAGAGTGTCCCTTGTCATTGGTCCATGGCTCTCCTGATCAGGAAGTTGTTCTTCAGTGCTCTCCAGAAACCTCTTGGCTTCCCTGAGCCCTGCTGAGTTGTTCCTCCAGCAGATATTGGGGTGGCTCAAGTCCCCTATGAGGACTGGGATTTGCAGACATGAGGATTCTTTCAGTTGTATGAAGGTCTCCTTTACTTTGTGCTGACCAGGTGGCCCATTGCTGACACCCACCATGATGTCACCTGTGTTGATCTCTCCCCCAGCCCTGAGCCTGAAGCTCTCAGCTGGAAGGCACAACCCCCTGCACTCCGTGTCCATCTGTTGACCATGTGGACACATCCATCACAACACTTGGTCCCACCATGTCCTGGTGGGGCTGCCATGCCCTTGATCTGCCTCCAGGCAGTGCAGGAAAGACGTGTCCCACCCCAGCACCCTGGACCCCGGGGGCTGGAGCTGCAGCTCCTCGGGCCCCTCCTTTAATTGGTTTTGAATTTCCCACATTTTAATGCCATTGAATGCCCTTAATTCCTGTGTCGTGGAACAAGGGGAGCTCTGTACAGAAAAGCTCAGTTAGAGACGTGTATTTTGGCAATTCTAAAAATACACCTCACTGGCTGAGGCTTGTGCAGGGTAACCATGGCAACAGGGCTCCAGGAGCAGGGTTAAAAACAATTGCACCAATTAAGGGGAAAATAGAGCTGTTAAAGCTTATAAAACCTAAACATTAAAAAATACCACAACCTAAAGAACCCCAAGCAACAAGCATTGTGCCTGGTGCTGTGGTCTGTGGGCCATCTCTACTGGATGGGTTGAAACTGTCCCCCTTCCACTCCTGAGGAGCATCCCAAGTACACGTGGGTAACTGTGGTGTCCCTGCAGCAGCTCCCAGAGCAGCAGCACAGCAAGATGGATCAAAAAGCAGCCTGGCTGAAACTTGGGAAGAGTTTTGAGGCTAAAAGGGTGGCCTGAGGAACAATTTTGGCCTGTGGCAGGGGGCAGATGTGTGTTAAAATTCATGTGCTGGGCCAGAGCCTCTCAAAATCGGTGTTGATGCCTTCATTGATGGATTAGCTCTGGGCTGGGGGAGCAGGCCTGGTAGGAGCTACAGATGGGCCTGAAAGCAAAGGGCTAATCTTGTTTAAAATGTATTTGATTGTCCTTGCTGAGCCCTGGCCAGGGTCAGGGGAAGCCTCAGGAAAATGCTGCCAGCCTGCTTGCTGTTGGGGATGGCACTGGAAAGTGTCTCACTGGCTAGAACCTTCCACTGGAGAAGGCTGGGCAATCTGGTCCTTCAAAAAGCTTGAAATCAAAGGGTTTCAAGCACCTTTTTGCTGTGCCTCACAGGGAAATACAATGGAAAGGTTCAGAGTAACTCTTACCAAATTATTCCAGGGTGTTTGAAGATGCCACAGATGTTTTCCCTCTCCAGCTGGCTGTGCTTTGCCACCCTGCTGTGCTGATAGTGTCCCATGTTTGTTGGTGCTGTGGACAAGGGGGCTGGGGAGCAAACGTGCCTCTGCCTGATGCTCTGAGATGTTTCTGATCCTGGAGCAGAGAGTGGCCACGCTGCTGCTGCCTGTCCCTGGGCTGGGGATGGCCTCTGCCCTGCCTGTTTCTCCCCAGGGCTTCTCAGCTCTGCTCCCACCGACACTGAAGAGCCCCTGGAAGCTTATTGCTGTGATTGGAAGCACTGGAGAGAAGGACTCTGGGGAGGGGTACTGGGCACTTACTGGTTTAATTGTCCAGAAGCACATGGGCATCACTTTGGGGCCAGTATCAGCAGAGGAGAGGGTGAGGTTAAACCTGGTCTGGCTGGGAGCAGTGGAGGTCTGTGCAGAGGAAGGAAGTGGGGGCTGTGCTCTGAGGATGCTGAAAGCAGCAGAGGGGTCTCCCCAGGCAGTTTAGGTCAAGGAAGCCATGATGAAGTCATCAGTTTACTTGGCCTGGTGGTAGCAGGAGGTGTCAGTGGTGCTGGAAGGTCTGGGATGAGAACCTGAGGCTAAAGGTAGTGAGAGGCAAATGGGCACTTGTGTGCACAGGGCATTGTCCCCAGGCTGGCTGCCTGGTGGCCGAGCTGTCCTGCACACCAGGCAGCCACCAGAGAGGGACCTGTCCCTGAGACCTGATCCTTCCCCTCCACAGGGTGTGAGTGAAACCTCAGGTGTGCCCTGTGAACGCAGGCTGAGCTGGGGATTTGGGACATTTCAGGCAGGTGCAGCAGGGCTGGCATTAATCCCTGGGGAGGGCAGGTGTGGTTGTGCCTGCAGCTCCCAGGGACACTTGCTTTGCTGGGCCCTGGGGCTCCAAGGGGTGCTCTTGGTCCAGGGCATTGCAAGTGCAGCCCCTGCAACCCTGCAGCAAAACCTTCCACTTGCAGGAGAGCCCTGGACAGGATGGAGGTTTAAGTCTTTAAACTAGTTTATGCAAATGTTAAACGTTTTAGGGTGGGTGTCTTTAACTGGCTTTGAATTATGGTTTGCATCAATTTGGGTTAATTGGGCTGGAGGCCACCCTGGAGGATCGGGTGTGTTTTTTTGCATAGTTTAAAGCAAAAATGTGCAGGGAACTGTTTTGGAAACTGGGCCAGGCTCGGGAAGAGGCAGAGCTGGAGACAGGAGGTGGAAGGAGGTGGCACAAGAAGGTGCTGGGAGCCTTCCCAGGCTCTGACTTGGGTCCTTGGCTCCCAGCATGGGCTGGTTTGGTGGATGAAGGCTCAGTGGTGAAGCTGGCGTGGCAGGGATTTAATGGGGACCAGGCAGCCCTGTGCTCTGGTTGCACTGAGCTGCTGGAAGGGTGAGTGGCTGCTGGGGAAGGACGTGTGTGAACCTGCCACTGGACCCTTGGAGCTGCTGGAGCTCCAGGGGATGCAGGTTTGGCTTGAAGCCTTGGTGGGAGGGAGAGGGCAGTGAGATTTCACCCCACTTCCTTGGGAAGGGCTGTCCCAAGGCTGGTCCTTTCCACAGCACCTCCTCTCTGGCTGTTGCCTCCTGCACGTGTGGCACAGCTCCAGAGAGGTCCAGGTCTGCTTTTTTCCCATGGCAGGTGTACTGAGGTGCAATGTGTGTCTCTTCCATCAACTCTGTGACCCTTTCTCCAGTGGCTCAGGTGTGTGTTTGGTGTCTGTGTGCCTCTCTGTTCCCCTTGGCAGGGATGTGCTGCAGTGACACTGGGCCTTTCCCTCTTCCTGTCGTCACCACTTCCTCAGCAGCCACAGTCCCCAGGGTTAAGAAAATTTGGGCTGTTCAGCCTGGAGAAGAGAAGGCTGCAGGGAGACCTTAGAGCACCTTCCAGTGCCTGAAGGGGCTCCAGGAAAACTGGGGAGGGACTTTTCATCAGAGGAGAAAGTGATAGGATGAGGGGTCATGGTTTTAGACTGAGAGGGGAGATTTAGTTTAGATATTAGGAAGAAATTCCTCACTATCAGGGTGGTGAGGAACTGGGATGGGTTGCCCAGGGAGGTTGTTGATGCCCCATCCCTGGAGGTTTTAAGGCCAGGTTGGATGAGTTTTTGTGCATCCTGGTCTAGTGGGAGGGTTCCCTGCTCATGGCAGGGGGGTTGGAGCTTGATTATCTTTAAGGTCCCTTCCAACCTTAATGATTTTATGAAACACCTCAGCTCTTCCAGCTGAGACTGCACCAGGGTCTGCAGGGACACGTTCTGTGTGTAGGGAGAGGGGATGGCAGCAGAAAGAGCTACTGTTCCCTCCCTGGGAGGTATAATGCCAAGAGGATATTTTTATAAAGTGTGCTTACCCTATTCCAGCATAATTAAAATTAGTTCTAATGAAGTGGAGGTTAACCTCCTCTGTGCATGCTGCAAGTTAATGGAATGTATGATTACTTATCTTGCAGCTCTAGAGGTTCTTGAAAATTGCTTGGAAAGAAGTGTAGCCCTGTCTGTGGCTTGAATTGTTAATTTATGTTAATGGTTCAGGTTGGAATTAATTAGTTTGAAATGACGGACCTTTGATCTTTTCTTTTTGTAACCACTCCCACTTGTGCAGCTCAAGTGGATCTTTCCCAATCTCCTCCCTTTGTATGACATGAATTAGATACAAATACACAATATGATAAAAATGTGCTACACACACCCTGAACCCCAACTGCCCTGGAGCTCTTGTCTCCGTGGGGTGGGTGTGTGGGGTGGGGGGCTGGTGCCCTCTCCAAGGGCAGGTCTGCAGCAGGACCTGGAGGTTTAGAGGGGAGCCAATAGGTTGTATCATCTTGGTTGTGAGTTCTGGAGGCAAAACCCAACTTGTGGATTTTTTAGGGGCCCTTTTGGAAGTGGTGACTTGAGTTTGCAGTTGTGTATTGGACGTGGCTTCATCTCTGCTGGGTGGTCACCTTCCCTGCTGCAGTGTGCAGGTGAGCACGAGCAGGTCATGCTCCTGTCTAGTTTACCAAGCCAGAGTGGACTGAAACTCCTTGGGGATAATCCTTTCCATGAAACTTTTCCACTCACAGGGAGCTCCTGCTGCTTGTGTGCCCAAGCTGGGGGAGGGAGGGTCTGCTGTAGGGCTGACCTGGGGTGCATGCTAACTCACCTCTGCTGGGGGTGATGTTGGCCCAGCCCTTGGAGCCAATTCCAGTTTTAAAATTAAAACAGCAAACATCATCTCAGGAATTTCCCAGTCCCTACCAGAGCATTGACCTCGGGAGGTTGACTTCAGCTGAAGCCAAATCCTCCTGATAATGCCTGTTTTCTCACCCCCCAGCTTCCTTCCCCTGTGCTCCCAGGCTGTGGGGACCCCCGGATGTCCCTGGGTCCAGCTCCCAGCCTGCCCCCCTAGGTCTGTGTTGATGGCCCCTGCTCTGCTGCTGCTGGGAAGCTTTGGATGTGCTGTTTCCAGCTCTTTATCTGGCAGTGCAGGGACTGGCTGGGGCTGCACTGTGGTGGCTGTCCAGCAGATGTTTCTGGAGGAGCAGGAGTGAGATCTGGCTTTTCTGTTCCCTGCTTGAGCCCTTCTGTGTGTCTGCTCTGGTTTGTAGCTCCTCAGGGCTGGCCCTGTGGCATCTCCACCTTGGGAGGGAAATTGTCCCAAAACTCAGTGTATCAGAGTCCCTCCAAACTGTCTACTTAGAAGATGAGTCCTGTTCCTTTTCCCTTGCTGCTGCTGTTTGCTTTTGCTTGAGGTTGTTCTTTTTTCCACACGTATTTGACAGTCAGGTTGCCCAGGGTGGTGGGATTTTATCTGGGAAGAACAAGCTTATTGGGGAACAGAAGGACAGGCCTTAAATGTGAGCTGATTGTTTTCTCAAACCAAGTGAGTGGGATTTGGAGAAGGAAGCTCACAGGTGGGCAGCAGTTCCTGGCAGTGGTTTTGCCCTTTATTTTTGTGGTCAGTTAATGTCTCTGAATTGGCAGTTGTGGCTGCAGCCCATGGGGCTGGGGAGAGCACGGGGAGATCTTGCAGGAGGGGGGAAGAGCAGCTGAGGGGGCTGCCAGGGCAGCCCTGGGTGGGGAGGGCATCTAACCCAGCCTGGTGTGGTGTGATGCTGTTGGGCAGTTTTGGGGGCCCCAGCTTGTTGAGTAGAGCAGAGAGGCAGTTTAAAACTCTGTGATGCTGAGGCTTTGGAGTGATGGTTGTCCCCCAGGGCCACCCTGTGGGCTGTTGGAATGGTTGGCCATGGTTCCAGGCTCTGCTGGTGCTGTCGGTGTAGGAAGGTGAGGCCTCTGCTGTCCTGAGACCTCTCCAGCAAGCCAGAGGGGCTTCCTGCAGCCTAGCAAAGGGGGGGAAGCTACCTGACCTTTTGTGCAGATTTGTTTCTGCATTACTTGCCCTTTTAAGACATGATGGAAAACAGGGACGAGGGAGCCAGAGCTCTGCAACTGAGCTACTGTCTGGGGCTCTATTTGGAGAAACAGAGCGTGTAGAAGGAGTAGGTTTGGTGGTTGCTGATGGATTGCCTGCCTGTGTGGAGATACAGCCCTGGCCCTGGGGCCACACAGACTGAGCACGTGGGTCACAACCCCCTGTGTCACCTTTCAGTGCCAAGAGCTAGGAGGCTTTGGAGCTGCTGCCTGCAAACCTTTCCTGCCATCCACCTCTGGCAACTGCCTTGCTGGGTGGGCTCTGTCCTCTGGGCTGGCTTCTGCTGGGCTGTGGGGACAGTGGCCATTGACACAGACAAATGGGTGCATGTGATCTGAGCATCTGTCCCCGAGGCTGGCAAGGGGATGTGACCTGTGCAGAGGAAGCCTGGCGTGGTGTCCCCGTGCCTGGGTCCCCCTGTGCTGCTGCTGCTCTGCTGTTCCAGTGTGGCAACAGCTCCTCACTAGTGTTTTGGCTCAAGTCCTGTGAAATCTTTATATCTTAAGTGTACATGACCTATTATTCATCTACCTTTAGGCTTTGGGCAAACAGGGAGGCATATTGGATAAAACACTGCAAATATTTGTAGTTCCCTGGGAGAAAAGCTGGGTGGAACGGGAGGGTTTGTGTGACGTGGGATCCTCTCCTGCTCTGCTTTTCAGGCTCAGATCTTGAAGTGCTGGGCAGAGAGATAAGGCTGGCCTTTCACAACCAGGGAATTGAAGGGTTTTGTCACCTCCCCATGTATGTGGCCTCCTTGGTGCTGGTGCCTGCTGTGCTGGGGGTGGATGCTGGCAGGTGGGTGCATGGGACGAGCTGTAACCCCTGATGCTGCAGCCACGTGTCTGGTAAAATCACCATGGCCTGGCTGAGGGCCTTGAGACCTGGTGCAGGGATTTCTGTCCTTCTGGGACAGGACACCTGGTAGGAGTGCAGAGAGACATAGTGGGCAGAAATACTGGGGGGTTAAGCAAGCTCTGAAGGTGCAGGAATGGTGTGGTGAGGTGGAGGAGTGCCCCTTCCTCAGGGCTGGGGATGGAGCAAGAAGTTTGGAAGTTTGCTTCTTGGTGACGGAGAATGTTAGAGGAAGTGTGTGACAGCAGCCTGCTGGCTGGAGGGGAGGGTGAGGTGCTGGTGTGCAGTGGGTGCAAGGGTGCTGCTTCCTTGCAGCACCATGAGTTGAAACCCAAGGATGTTGGGTTTCAGTCACTGTTCATTGACTGACATGTCTGTGGCTGTGAATCCAGTGGTCTGTCCATTCCACTTGAAGCTTGGAAGCAAGGTTTCTGTGCATCTACACCAAGCAGACAGGGGAGATGGGGAGTCTCCAAGAGCTGAGACAGGCTGTGGGGGTTGCTGAGGGATGGCTGTGTGGGGTGCAGTTGTGTGTTGCACCATTTATAGACCCCAGACACTTGAAAGGAGGTTAGTGAACAGTTTAAGGACATCATCAATCTTTTCTCCACCCATATCATGAACATTAAGTGTATTCTTCATACCCAGTGCAGGGAAGATTACAGCTTTAAAGGATCATAAACTCTTATTTTTATTGGGACATTAAAATTCAAGCACAACTAGAAATCCTCCTGCAGAAATAAATATATAATATAATAATTCAAGCACAACTAGAAATCCTCCTGCAGAATTGACCATTGCAGTGGGTCTGATCCTGGGAAAAGTGCTGAAGTGTGAGTAACCTGGCTTGGGACAGTCAGAAGGACTAGCTGGGAACAAATCCAGTGATAGCAAAGCTGGGGGTGTTGGGGGATGTCTTGCCAAAGACTTAGGTGGGTTTTGTGAGTAGAGTGGGAGTGTGTGCCAGGTGTGTACACAGCTGAGCTGGGGATCTGCTAAACCAGTGGTCTGTGATCAGCTGAGTCTATCTGAGGATGTTCTCACTTTCCCTTCCCTCTCCTGAGCTGCCTGTTGGACCTCTCAGCTGAGCCCTGAGCTGTCACTTGTTCCCCACAGGTGATGTGAGATGGATTTGCTGTAACCTCTGAGTCAGAGCTCAAGTGTAACAAGGTTTTCCAGCAAAGCTCTGCTCCCAGAAGTGTTCCAAGTAAATGTTTTCTGGGAGGGCTTCAGCTGTAAATAGAGACACCAGAAACTTGTAATTATATTATTCCTCTATTTCCTTTGAAACAATGACAATGTTTACAAGTAGCAAAGCACTGTGGTTCTCTGAAGCTGGGGACTGGTGTCATTCCTGCAGGGTGGCCCTGGTGGCCACCTTGAGTGGTGTCTGTGGCCTCATGGAAGGCTTTGCTGAGATTATGGGTCTGGCACCACCGGGGGTGCCCTGGGCAGGGTTATGTCAGCATCTGCCAGTGGATTGGGAAGAAAACAGATCCTCTGTGTGTCTATCTCCAAGAATCCTGTTCATCCTGTTTGGTTAGAGCCATCCCTACCCCTCAGGCTCCTGCTGGGGCTTCTCTGCTGCTTCTCTGGCCTCTGGGGTGGTGGGAGGAATGTGTGATTTCAGCTGTGTTGAGGAAATCTTCAAAGGTTGGCACCAAAGTCAGTATTTAGGAAACTTCCTACAAGAGGGCTCAGGTAGAAATTTATACTTGTGCTTCCTCAGTGTGTTTTCAGATGTGTCCCTCAACAGACACATGTGAAGCTAAGACCTTTGGTCCTTATAGCAAATATCTGTATTTATACCTGACATTCCTCTCTCCCCTCACTGGAAGGTGCAGATCATTGCACTGGAATGGGTACCAGACTGTCCTTTAGGCAGTTGTTCTTCTCTGGGTTTAAAAAGCAATATGTGCTTTGAGTGGGACCTTTGTAAAACTGCAAAGTCTCACTAGCTCTCACAAACCATCCTTGAAAAAAGTCAGTGGTGGGGTCACCTAAGGACTGGTTTGGAGGCTCCATCAGCAATCTGAGAACAGGAATGAACAGTGACCTGAATCTAGGCTTACAGAAGCAGGTGGTGGGCCAGACAAAGGTTGTGTAGCTGGTGCTCAGCTTGTCTCTTGATACTAAAACTAGAAGGTGGCAGTGAAACTAGTGGGTAGTTAATTGAAAGAAGATGAAGGCAGCTGGTGCTTCACTGGGCAGGTAGTGAATGCCTGGAGCCTGGTGCTGCAGTAAGATGGGCAGGCAGATGGCTTGTCTGAAAGGCACTGGGCAGATTCTTGGCCAGCAGGAAGGACTCATCTAGGATATACCCACTGACATACCTCACCCCATAGTTGTGGATGCTGGGAGAGTCCAAGGGAATGGACCATGGGGTGCACAGGCTCCTGTGCTCTCCCTGAACAGCCTCTCTGGAGAAGGTCAGGGTTGAGCAGCAGAAAAGCCAGAGGTTTCTGAGGGTCTGTGTGGGGTGCTGGAGCCTGCTAGGGGACACCCCAAAGGCCAGGGCAAGAAGTTGCAGTGTCTTCCTTGAGCTTTGCCCAACCTGAGGAAGTGTCTGTGGGCTGCCAGGATCACCTTTCTCTGTTCAGACTAGGTGTTGCCTCCTGTAAGGACCCTTGGTTGTGGGCTGCAGGTTGGATGTCTCTGCTCATCAAATGAAGGTGCTGGGCTGCAGCACCTTCCACTCGAGGTGGGTAAAGGTGCTTTGGGAGCCCAAACACTCTAGGGAGTGCAACTTTTCTTCCCAAAGCCAAGGGGACCTGTGCATGGGACTGCTGGTGGTTCCCACCACACAAGTCTTGACTTCATGCCAGGGCCAGGGTTGGTGGAGCATCCAAGTGCAGCAGAGGGTGGAGGTCAGGGGAACAGGAGGAGGTCTGTCCCAGGAGGAACGATGCTGTTTACACTGGTTTTGTTGCAAGCCAGTGGTTTGTTGCCAACTTTAATGGGAGAGCAAAGCATATTTACTCAGCTTGTTTGGATGGGTAACAACTGCTGGATAAGAAACTGTCAGATGGGAATCAATTAGAGGCTGCAGCTCTTGAGTGGAAGATGGTATTTGACATCTGATGCCCTGTGAAACTGAATGAGGACAATGCTGCTATTTATGTGTTTTTTTTTTTTTTTTCTGGTTCCTTCCCTTCTTCCCTGTCATCATCTTTGCTCTAATATTAGAGCTTTGACCCTCTGTGTGTTGCTCCCAGAGCAGGCCCTGACACTGCTCCTTTCATGTGGTTCCTGAAGAGATCCTTGTGTTTGCCAGGGGCTGTGTGGGGGTGGGACAGCGGTGCTGGCACAGCTTGACCTCCCTGTCCCTTTCTCTCGGTGGGACAAGGCAGTGATGGCAGAAATCTGCCTTTCTGCCCAGAAAAACCCAGCACAGGTTGCAGGTGGGGTCTGAGTGGCTGCTGTGCAGCAGGGTCAGAGGGGGGTGCCTGGGGGCTGCTGCTTCTGCTCTGGGTGGCACTGTGGCCTTGGGCTGCTCTCCACTGGATTCCTTGGAATGTTGAGTGGTGAATGGACTACACCTGCTTCTGCTGGGAGCAATCTTGTCACAGGAGCAGATCTTGCCACGTGGTGATGGCCCCCCTGACATCATATCCGTGGTGTGAGAGGGTGCAGAGGAACAGAGAGGGCTGCTGGCTGATACAAACAAAAAGCCCCTGCTGTCCTGGAGATCCTGCAAGGCCTTGTCATCATCTTTGCTCTAATATTAGAGCTTTGACCCTCTGTGTGTTGCTCCCAGAGCAGGCCCTGACACTGCTCCTTTCATGTGGTTCCTGAAGAGATCCTTGTGTTTGCCAGGGGCTGTGTGGGGGTGGGACAGCGGTGCTGGCACAGCTTGACCTCCCTGTCCCTTTCTCTCGGTGGGACAAGGCAGTGATGGCAGAAATCTGCCTTTCTGCCCAGAAAAACCCAGCACAGGTTGCAGGTGGGGTCTGAGTGGCTGCTGTGCAGCAGGGTCAGAGGGGGGTGCCTGGGGGCTGCTGCTTCTGCTCTGGGTGGCACTGTGGCCTTGGGCTGCTCTCCACTGGATTCCTTGGAATGTTGAGTGGTGAATGGACTACACCTGCTTCTGCTGGGAGCAATCTTGTCACAGGAGCAGATCTTGCCACGTGGTGATGGCCCCCCTGACATCATATCCGTGGTGTGAGAGGGTGCAGAGGAACAGAGAGGGCTGCTGGCTGATACAAACAAAAAGCCCCTGCTGTCCTGGAGATCCTGCAAGGCCTTGGGGGAGAGTCCCTGTGAGTTTGTCTCACCATGACATCTCCTTGCCTACAACTCAGCCAACACTTCCCAAGTTGCCAGTGAGTGAGTCAGCAGGCAGTGACTCAGGAAGGTCACTGGACCATATTTACCCTCCAGGCAGAGAGATTCCTGGCTGCATTTATGATACATATTGCTTAAAAGCCACCACTAAGTGGTGACACTTCAACTCTTGCCCAGGGCCTCTGTGCTGGGTCCTGGCTGGTCACCGAGGAGCTGTGACCAGCTGAGCCCTGCAGACTATGGCTCTTGGAAAGAAAAGCAGGTGTGAACCTGCCCTCTGTCTTGGAGAAACACCCCATCTTAAACTACCTTAAACTATGAGCATCTGTGCAGAAACATGATGCTGTGTCTCTGGCCCCCCTTGGTACCACACTCACTGCAGTACACAGCATTGAACACACTCATTGAACACAAATGCTCTTGCCAGGAGTAGAGGAAAAGTTTTTTCAGTGAGGTAAAAATAATTAATTCGCTCTCCTTACCTCAGGACCTGATATAAAGGCTGGCTTGAGGCTCACAGAACACACACTTGATCTTATCTTGGCTCTTTATCTCCTTTTCCTCGCTCTGATGATGATGCAAAAAAGGTTTTCCACTTTGTTGGCTTTCTAGGTGTGCTTCAATGGAGGTGTGAGATCCAGGAACTTCTTAGATGTGTGGGTGGTTTTGTAACACTTGTGGAGCTGTGGTGGTGTCCCTTGGACAGCCCTTAGAGGTGGCTTTTAGATTTGAAGTGTCTTTGGTCTATGAGCTGAAACCTGACAGAACAAAGACCAACCTTTTATGTTGGGGTTGAAAACCAGCAAAGCTCTCCTGTTTTTCAGTGGTCCAGTCCCTCCATGGTATGGCTGGAGCTGGTAATCCTTGATGGCCAAGGCCCTGGGAGAGGCAGTGTGACCCTCCTGGTTGGACAGGTCACAGTGCTCCTGTGTCCTGTTTTCCCTCAGGAAACCTGCAGAAGACCCCCAGGAGACCTCAATGTGTGCCCAGAGATGCCAGGGACGAGCTGGGTCTGCTGGGTGGGCTGCTTGTGGGTCAGCATGTGTAAAAGTGCTTGGACAACTTTTGTCTCCTTCCCTGGATTTGAATGAGGCTGCTCCTGGATGGCAGTGCAGGTGGCTGGCCAGGTAATAGTTACCTGGGACAGGTGTCCCTGTCATTACCCCTTTTGGGTGCTGTTACACTGGCTGCACAGAGCTCAATGGGCAGGGAGAGGGCTGGGTTTTGCCCTTCTCTGTGTTTTCCAGGGAACACTCAGGGTGTCCTGGCAGGAAGGGTGGGTGGCACTGCCTTGGGTGGGTGATGTGGCAGCTGCTCTGCTCTCCTGCCCAGCCTGTGCTCTTGGAGGGGGTGTCTGCTGTGGGGTGATGGGGGTTCCCGGGGAGTGCTGGCTGTTCCTTCTCTCCTGGCTCATCCTGAGGAGCTGGGTGAGGAGCAGAGGAATCAGAGGGCAGTTAAGGGGGAACATGGCCTTGTTCCATGGCACAGCTGTGAAGCTTTCCTGCTCCAGACCTGAGTGTGCACCCTGAAGTGGAGCTGTACCTGCCTGTGTCTGGGGGGGTTTGGAAGTTGGACCTTTCTAGGAAGAAGATGCAGGCTGCAGCACTGGATGGGTTCTGGTGGGACACAACCTGCCTTGTCAGCCCTCACTGGGGTGCTGCTCCTGCCTGCCCATGGCTTCTGGCAGCTGCTGGGAGCCACGGTGCTGCTGATCTCTTTGGCAAGTTGATGCTGGTGATTTTGCCTCTCGTGTCGACATCAGAAAGCAGCCTGAAATAAATTAAGATGACAACTGGAAGAAAGCTGAAGTCTTTCCATGGCTCCTGCTGGAGTCACTCCCACTAGAGTGCTTGAGGGGTGAAGTGTCCCTCTGTGCCTCAGCTGGCTCTGGGCAGCAAGTCAGACCAACACAGGCACTGAGGAGCATCCCCTGGGTTCCCAAGGGATATGCCCCGAGTCAATTAATCCATACAGCTCTAAAATTGTAGCTGGAGAACTGAACAATGCATTGCAGCTTATCCTGGTGGAACTGTGAGGCAAGAGGGTGGTAAAAGTTTGCAGCTGTACCAAGTTGCTCCCCCTGTAAGGACAGTGTGGGTTTTTTCACACCACTGCTGCTCGCTTTGTAACTGCTATGTTAAAACCCGTGGGTTTTCTTTAGCAAATGTTACAGTCTGCTTTAAAGTTCTTGGGTAGCAGCATCTCTGCTCCTGCCAACACACCCTGAGCAGGCTGGCAGCTGTCCCAGCAGCACAGGCACAGCCAGATCACTTACCTGCATCAGTCCCCTTGTGCCAGGGTCTGGTTTGGCCCCAGCTCTGTGTCCCTCGTTGCTGCTCGGGCTCGTGTGCTGTGCTGGGGATGAGCAAAGGTGGAAGCTGCCTGGGCACCTCTGGGCACGCAGGGCATGTGGCTTCCCTGGGTTTCATCCTCTGCTCAGCCTTGGCAGGGTCCTGGATCGTGCCCTGCTCCCTCTCTTGCCCATGAGTGATTATTGGTGTGTCTTGGCTTTTTGTCTCAGAGGAGAACTAATGAGCAGCAAAGCTGTTTTCTCTCTTGTCTTGGTATGTGTAAAGGTGATTGGATTTGATTGTGGGTTTTTTGTGTGGTGTGGAACAGTGACAGGTCACCAGTGCTCCCCTGCAGCCTCTGAGTGCTGCTGAAAGGGAGTGCTGGGGGGCTGAGGGGAATGAGCCATGGATCCAGCCTTGGATCCAGCTGGCAGGGTTGAAAGAGACTGGAGGGAGGTTGTCCACTGCTGAGTCCTCTCTCCATGGTAGAGCACATTGTCTGAAGCAGCAGGGATAGTGCTGGAGAGCCTGGCCACAGCTGGGGGGCAGGGAGAGATGTGGGGGGGCTGGGGAGGCAGCAGTTCACTCCCCATGGAGCCCCCAGGTCCCCCTGACACATGCACATACACAGTGTTGTTTCATTATTATTTTTCCCCATTCCAGTCCTCATGAACTGGTGTGTCTGCAGCTGTGGGGTGCTGCTGGGCCCTGGGGGGCTGAGGGGTGTTTGGAGAGGGGACAGTCCCCTGCCCCCAGCTGTGCACTGTGCAGTGCCCTCTCTGCTCCAAGGACTGTCTAGTCTCAGGTCCCTGTCTTTGCTCTGGAGGGGAAGATAACCCACCAGGCACACACATGGTGCCTACCTTGGCAGCCAAGGAAGAAAGTGGCTTGGGAGTTCATGGCATTTGCTCAGCAGGCTTTGCTGTGTGTGCTCACAGGCTGGCTCCTGGCTCAGGGCTGTGCTCTTGTCTTGTCCAGCCCTGGTTATTTCACTTCCTTGCTCTCTGGAGGGGATGGGGCCCTGGGGAGGATGTTTGCAGTGACTGACCCTTGCCTTTTGTGTTGTTTTTTTTTTCTTTTTCCTTGCAACTGCTGTAGTGGAGCTGGGCTCTGCCAAGCCCCTTCTCTTTCAGTGCCTTGGTCTCCAGGCAGGGCGAGGGCAGGGGGCTGTCCTGTGTGCTGTGGTGCAGCAGAGCACACCCCGGGGGCACCCCCAGTGCTGAAGGGGGCTGGCAGCCCTGGCTCCACTTGTTTCTCTTCCTGTCCCTCCAAGCTGCCCCCGTGCCTTTGGGATGGGTAGCTCTTGTCTCCTTGGAGCCTGACTGCTCCTTGTTAGGTGTCCCAGAATCACAGAATGTCAGAGGTTGGAAGGGACCTCTGAAGCTCATCCAGTCCAACCCCCCTGCCAGAGCAGGACCAAAACCAGGGCAGGTCACTCAGAAAGGCATCCAGACAGGGCTGGAAAGGCTCCAGAGAAGGAGACTCCACAGCCTCTCTGGGCAGCCTGTCCCAGGGCTCTGTCACCCTCACACCAAAGAAGTTCTTCCTCATGTTGAGCTGGAACTTCCTGGGCTCCAGTTTGAATCCATTGCCCCTGGTCCTGTCCCAGGGCACAAGTGACAAGAGCTTGTCCTGCCTTCTTGCTGCCCTCATGTATTGATAGACATTAATTGGATCCCCCCTCAGTCTTCTCCTCTGCAGACTGAACAGCCCCAGGTCTCTCAGCCTTTCCTCCTCAGGCAGGTGTTCCAGGCCCTTCATCACCCTCAGAGCCTCCCTTGGACTCTCTCCAGTCCCTCTGGAACTGGGGAGCCCAGTACTGGACACAACACTCCAGTGAGGTCTCACCAGGGCCAAGTAGAGGGGGAGAAGAACGTCCCTCAATCTGCTGGACACTTTCCTCCTAATGCACCCCAAGATGCCTTTTGCAGCCTGATGAAATGTCTCATGGTGCTTTCCTTGGGAGGTGGGTTAGAGCACCCAAATGATTAAAACAAATGTCTCTCTTTTTATTATTATTTTATATTTTCCAAACTGGCAGATTGAAGAAACAGTGAGGGTGTGGGGGAAGAGCTTTGCTCTGGGCAGTGATGTTGGTCCCTGTGGTGTTTTGCTTAGATAAGCAGTTTATAAAATCAGGGAGGACACCCGAAGCTTTGGGCTGTTAGTGCTGGATTCAGTCCTAGTGCAGGTCAGAAAAAGAAAGATAAATAGTGTTTGTGTCTCGTTATCCTGCAGTTTTTTGCAGCAGCTCTATAGTGGAGGAAGAGCCTGAACAAACAAGTGGGAAAGCCATGAGATGCTTAGATTACAGCAGCTGCCTGGTGAGGAAGTTTGTGCTTGCTTTTAATCAGTGATGGTGGTTGTGTGGGGCCGTCTGGGGCTCAGGCTTGGCCTCATCAGCCAGCTAGTGCTGCCCACCCCCAGGCTTGTCAGGAAGCCAGATTTGGAAGGAAGGAAAGTGAGGAAAATATGCATATCTCAGTTTTTTAAAATACGGATTCTGTATGTTCAAAAGGCCACTGCCCTGGCATCCCTTGTGCTTTGGGGCTTTTTCAAGGAGGGCGATGTTGCTTAGACCTGTGCATTGGGCAGTGGCCTTCTCTGACCCACAGAAGGGGGGGACAGGAGGTTAGCCTGGGGCAGGAGGACCTCACCAGTGGCAGCTGCAGGGTGGAGGGAAGAGAGGACAGCCAGTCCCTGAGGCACCCACCGCTTCTTCAGGGGTGCTCTGGGCTCAGGAGAAGCTCCCAGAGGCTTGAGAAGAGGTCCCACAAGTTGTTCCTACCAGAGAAATTTCTCTGACGCAGCAGAAATCAAAACAAAGGGCCCTTCTTCAGTGTTTACTTTTATTTTTAGAAGACAATAAGCAAGTGGATGAAGCCACAGGCGGAAATGGTGTCTCTGAAGCCCAGGCTGCCCCTCCGCCCTCGTCAGGAAGCACATGCTGCACGTGCACCCGCCTGGGATGTTGGGAGACAAAGGGTTTCTTGATGCTCTCCCCCCCAACCCCCCCGCCCCTACACAGTTTCCTTGCCCATAGGCAAAAGGATTTGCTCACTGCCATGCTGGAGCCTTGCAGGGAGCTGGGGCTGTGTGCTGGGGAGCGCTGCCCTGCCAGCATCCCCTGCCCTGCCGGGGGGAGAGCTGCCCATTGCCTCTGGTTCCTTGGCTGGGGGGATTCATGCGTTGCTGACGTGGTGGTGATGAGAACAGGTGGCTGAGGGGGCTCGTGGGTCCCTCCATCAGACCGTCCTTCCTCAGTGCAACAAGACTTGGATGGTGCGACCGCCTTGGACGGAGCTGGTGCTGCCCGGCTGGGGGGCTCAGGTCCCTGCTGCAGGATGAGTACGTAGCCCTGGTTCCTTTGCTCCTTTGCTTGGTGCCCCGTGGGATGCTCGGTGTCCTCATGGAGGCACAGGGCTCTGCTGCTGCCATGTGCTGTGGTGATGAGTGTTTGTGTGTGGTTCTTTGTGTCTGCTCTGGCCAGAAACCACCCCCTGCTGCTGAGATGCCCCTTTTTGCCAAAAAGAGATGCTGGAAGAGACCAAACTGAGAAGGAAGGCACGTTCTTCTAGTTATGCTGGAGAATGAGGACGTGGTTGGAGCTGGGTTGGTGCTTACTGGGCAGATGGCACAGGTAGCTGAGCCAGGACCAGGTGAGCTGTGTTCTGCCCTGGGACACGCAGCTTCTCGGGTGCCTCGTTCAGGGCTGGGGGAGTCACAGTGCTCACTTTCCTTGGGGGCTGTAATTTTCTCCATGTCTGTGGTGTCCTGTTCCTGTGGAAAAGGAGCCCAGCCTGAGGTGAACCCCAGGCTGTGCAGGTCTGGGGGGCCAGATGCCACAGCAATGGGCTGTGCCTGTTGCAGCAGCGATGACTGAGGGCAGGGGATGGGGCTGTTGCCAGGGCCATGGCTGGGAAGGGGACAGAGATAATTCATGTTTGTGCACAAAGCAGCATGTATCTGTGCTTTCATACAGTCTGTGACTGTCAGAGTGGCACAGACCCTGCTCTTCCCATGGTGGGTGCCCCTGCAGAGCTGGTGCCTGCAGCCCCTGGAGCTGGGGGCTGAAGGCAGGGGGTTGTCTGCCTTTGGGGGCAGGTGGGCATGGCTGGGGGGCGAGCGGGAAGAATTCCTGCGGGTTTGGGAAGGCAGCCCAGCCTCCCTGCCTGGCTTGCAGCACAGCTCCCCATCCTCAGAAGCTGCTGGGTGCCTGGGGTGTCCTGCTCCCTCCCTGCCCTCTGTGTCAGTGTCTTGTTTTTAATGAGTTCCCCTCAAGCTGGCAGGGAAGGAGTAGCTTGTTCCTGAGCTCCTGCCAGTCCTAATAGAGTGTTTTGCATGGATTTTGTAGCAATCCCAGCTCCTGCTGGGAAGCAGCGTGGAGGGAAGATGAAGAAATAGCAGGGCTGTGTCCTACCCCCCCGGGCAGGGCTGGAGGGTGGCAGGCAGCCTGTGCCTGCTGCAGACCCTGCCTATTGGTTCTCACCTCTGAGCTCCCCCAAATGCCTTTGCTCTAAGGGATGTGGGGTTAATTTCTCCTCTTGAACTCTAGCTTGGGATCCCCTGTGCTGGCACAGTAGGTCCTACCAGCTCTGGTGCTGTCTGCTCTGCTCTCTGGGAGGGTAACCCATTGCAGACCAGCAGTTTTCTCAAACCAAAGCATCCCCTGACCTGACCCTGGGGAGCAAAGCCCAGCCTAGGGGGGAAAGTGCTTTGAAGGGTGTATTTGTGTTGCTGCTTGGCTGATGTCTTGCCTCTCTGCTGTGGGTGTGAAGGGGGGATGTTGTGTTGTACAGCCTGTCAGGGGTTGCCTGTGTCCCTCCCTATGCACAAGTGCATCTCTGAGCTGGGGGAGACTTTACAGCTGGCAGCAGTTCTCATCTGCCAGGTCCCCTTGAGAGGGGTTGTGACTGTGTCACAGCATCACTCTGGTTGGAAAAGATCTTCAAGATCATAGAGTCCAACCACTGCTCCAACTCTGCCATGTCCACCAATAAACCCAGTCCCCTGGCACCATGTCTGTCTGCTTAGATGTCTCCAGGGATGGTGGCTCAACCAGCTCCTTGGACAGCGTGGATCACCAAGTCCAACTCCTGCCCAGAACAGGACAACCCCAAAGTTCACACCATGTCCCTGAGAGTGTTGTCCAGTGGTAAGAATTGTCCTGTGGTAAGAGTTTATGGCATTGATCTTAATCCATGTGAGGTGCTCACCTGGTGGTTCTTCCTTATTTTGCTTTCATCCTTGTCTTTCCCAGCTTCCTGCTGCTGGAAAGGGTGAGGGGATGTGGCAGCTTGGGCAGCCCCTCCAAGGCTCCTTCCCAGTGGATGGGACATTAGTGCTGTCCCTGCCCAGGGACACAGGGCTGCTCCCCTGGATCTGTTAGCACAGGGTTTCCCCTCATGTCTGATGTGGTGTGAAGCTTTCCCTTCATACGTGAGGTCCATGTGCTTGCAGCAGCTGAGGGGGGAGCAGGGAGAGCTTGCTCAGGATACAGCTGGGGATGGAAAGTCCTGCCTGTGCCAGCTCCTGCCAGCTGGTCCAGGCCAGGCTGGCTCCAGAGGTTGCCAGGGCTGTTTCTTCCTCCTCCTGTTTGTGTGCTGGAGTGCAAATGCCTGAGCTGTGAATGTGGGACTCTTGCTTCCTTCTCATTAAGGTGCTGATTTGGTGGCAAATTCAATAATTAAGGGTACAAAACCCCTTCACTGACTGTGAATTAAAAGCAAGAGCAGACAAACAAAACCAACCCAAGCTCCCAGGAATTCCTGAATGGTCTTTATTTGTTCTTGGCAAAAGCAGGATTTTCTTTCCTTTTCTTTGGAGGAGCCTCCTGAAGCTGTTTATTTCCACACTCCTCTTGGCTGTGACCATTTTGTATGAAGAAGTCAGACTTATTAATGTAAAAACCAGTGGTTGCCAGGCCAAGGATCCTCACTCTGCAAATACTGCACAAGATTTGGCTAAAAATGTAATGACTTGAAACTGTATGAGCTAAACTCTCTTCTGAGAGAAGACAAGTGTGAGTGTTTCTGTGAGGGGGGGTTTACATCTCTGGCTATAGGTGCTAATGTCCTGGGGTATGAAATAAATCCCCCTCTGCAAGATCACAGGATCAGACCTGCAAAGAGCATCCTTTTGATCCCGTGAATGTCTGGACTGTTTCACCTTGTCTGATGATGATGATGATTCCCTGGGTCCTTTGGCAGGGTTGGGAAAGTGGAAGGAGCAGCCCAGGTTTTGCTGTACTGAGGTTTTGCTGCTGTTTGGCTTCTTCCTGCAGTGGCAGAGCTGTGACAGCACAAGGAGGCCTCTTCCATGGTCTGTTTTAGCTCAAGTACCCTCTCTGTAGAGAAAACCTAGTTGGCTCTCAAGAGTCAGAAGTGAGGGCTTTTATCTCCTTGGCTGCACCTTCTTCCAGCTGGTGGAGGAAGAGAAGGGTTAGCTCTTGGCCCTGGGGACCACCAGGCTGAGCCTGGATGAATTCCTGAGAGCAAACCCTCAGCTGGAGGTTCAGAAACATGAATGAGAAGCAGCACAGCCCCTCCTGGGTCTGGCTGTAAAGGACAAAAGAGTGTTTTCTTTCAATTCCATGAGGATCTAGTTTCATTGTCCTGGCAGTGGAGATGTGGTGTTGTGGTAAAACCTGACTTTGCATGGACAGGGGAGGAGGGCCAGGAAGGTCCCCTTCCAGCCCCTGGGTGAAGGGTGCTCCAGTTCCCTGCCCACGGGCACACGTGGTTTTTTGGGGTGTTCGGGAGCCTGATACTCAGACTGGGTCTCTGCTCCTCTCACTGCAGCAATGACCCCAGTATATCTGTGTTACCACATCTGTGGCCACAAGAAGGGGTTTGCCCTCAGATGGGCTCTTCTTGGCATGCCCAGTGACAGGACAGAGGGAATGGGCACAAACTCAAACACAGGGAATTGCAACAAAATGCAAGAAATGCTCTTTTACTGTGAGGATGTTTGAACACTGGACTAAGCTGCCCAGAGCGGTTGTGAAGTCTCCAGCCTTGGAGATATTCAGAGCTCAAGTAGACCCCATCCTGGGCAGCTGGGCCTGCTTGAGGAGGAGACTGGACCAAGTGATCTCCAGAAGTCCCTGCCACCTTCAGCCATACTGTGTTCTTCATTGCTGAAACACCAGGTGAAGTTTGTTCCTTTGGCTGCCACCATTTGAGGAACATCTCCAGCTGCATCTGCTCTTCACCTTTTCCTCCTCCTTCGTTGCCTGAGGTGGGAAGGAGGTGACATGGGGCAGTGACAGCCCAGGTCCTATGTCCACTTCAGCTGATGCATGGGTGAGGTGGGGCTGTGATAGAGGAGACCTTCCTCTTCCTGGGGAGCTGGTGGCTGGCCAGAACTCTGTCTGGAGGAGCCTGG
Source organism: Chaetura pelagica (assembly GCF_000747805.2). Classification (NCBI taxonomy): domain Eukaryota; kingdom Metazoa; phylum Chordata; class Aves; order Apodiformes; family Apodidae; genus Chaetura; species Chaetura pelagica. Next base: position 189,996 of record NW_009954547.1, read on the forward strand.
CAAGGGAAGGGACTATGGCAGGGTGCCCAGTTTCCTTCAGGGTTGTTCTCTGCCTCCAACAAACCTCCCTCCCCAGCTGTAAGAGCAGCACTGAGAGAAGAGCAAGTGGGAGGGAAGTGATGAACAATCTTCTGTTTGGTCCCAGTCAGGAGGCCCTTGATGGCACTGGGGGTCACAGGTGCAGTCTGCTGTTTGCTGCACAATTTTGTCTGCATTTCTCCTCTCACATTCTCTTTGCTGTCTGCTTACCTTGAGCATGCAGAAGTTTTCTTCCACACTTGCTTCTTTGTCAAAGCTTCACTGCTCCCCCCTGCACCTCACGAGCCCAGGGATGCCCCAGGTTTGCTTTGGCTTTCCAGGCAAACCAGGGAAGAGCATCCCTGGGCTGGGAGGTGTTAGTTGAGGGGGGAAAACAGTTGTGTGATTGTGTGCCTGACCCTGTCCTGCATTCTGGATGGTGACAGCAGTGCTGCTGTGTTGCACGTGTGACATCTTCTTCCTTCTGTAGGTCATTCAGTACCTGAAGGGGCTCCAGGAAAGCTGGGGAGGGGCTTATCAGCAGAGAGGGCAGTGACAGGACAAGGGGTGATGGTTTTAAACTGAGATAGGGGAGATTTAGGTTAGACATCAGGAAGAAATTCTTTGCCATGAGGGTAGGAAGGTGCTGGTTGCTCAGGGAGGTTGTTACTGCCCACTCCCTGGAGGTGTTGAAGGGCAGGTTGAATGAGGCTTGTGCAGCCTGGGCTGGTGGGAGGTGTCCCTGCTCAGAGCAGGGAGCTTGGAACCTGATGATCTTGAAGGCCCCTTCCAACCCTCACCATTCTATGATTTGAAGGTAAATCAAAGAGCTGCTCTGCAGGCTTGACTTTCCAATTCCTAATTTATCCAAGTGATTCTTAACGTTGGGTAATGAGCTGGAAGATTTGCCCAGTGCTTAAGGGCAAACCCCATTAGCTGTGTCACAAATAAAATTTCCCTGGCATCCTTCTGCATGTCAGACACAGTGATTAGAGCCTGAACTACTTGGCTGAGGTTGCTGTCTCCAATTCACAAGCAGAAAAATGCTTCTAGCTGAAATGGAGGTTTCCAGGCTCCCACCTGACAATTGTCCTGCATTCCGCAAGATTTTTTTGAGGGTTAATGATTTTTGGCCAGCTGTTTTTCTACTGCTTTAGCAGCCACAGCTGGAACAGGAGCAAGGGAAAAACAGTTGATACAAATCCAGAGGTGCAGTCCTGGCTCTGTGAGAGCAGGTTTCCTGATGAGCAGGTGTGACTGAGGATGTGGTTCAAATATTTCTTTTGCATCAGTGTCCAGCTCTAGTGAAGCAAAATGATGATTTGCAAATAACGTTCTTTGACGTGGTTTTTGTCCCTCCCCTCAACAAATCTGCCTTGAATAGAAATGCTGGAGCAGAAAACAGTTCCACAGCAGAGACTGAATCCAGACAGAGACTCGTCTGGGTGTCGGTGATGCTGGAGCCTCCTTTTCCTGCCTGTCACAGGGCAGATCTGCACCAGGCAGCCTAGTGATCTGCACATTAAGGTTTGGAGGCTAAAAGCAAAGGTGCTCTGAGCTGAAACAGATGAAAATGGAGCAATGTTGTGATATGGCAGGAAAAGCACTGAGATGCCTCTTTTTAGTGGGGGAGTTTTTCCTCTATTATCCCTAATGGAGGAAAACCTTATGCTGCAGCTTTCTCTTCTGATAGCTTTTTGCACTGCTCTGTCCTCCCTGGTTTCTGCAGTCCCTGTGGCTGTGGCAGCAGCAGGGAACCTCCCCCCAGGCCTGGGGGGCACTGGGCTGGTACCAGTGCTACCAGGGGCTGAGGGCTGTGCTGTGGGGCAGGTCATAGCTTCCTTGATGCTCACGTGTGCCATGGGTCCTGGTGCCTTAGCTTGTTCCTTTGGGATAGCAAAGGCTTCACCCAACAACAGTGTTTGCTGATGGTTTTATTCCATTTATGACTTATCCATCCCATCTCCAGGCTTTTCTCTGCAGCAACATGCCAGCCCAGAGCCAGGACAGCCTGTATCTGTAGCAGTGTTTGTTTTTCCTTGTAGGGTGAGTGATCCACATCAGTTCCCCCCTCATGGAGGAGGGTTTCTTTCCCCCCAGTAGTTCCTATTTCTGCCTTAGATTTGGGATGGGGCATCTCATCTCCCTCACCACACCTGGTTGCAGGCTAATGAGAATGTAATAATAAGTTAACATCAGTGTGGCAGTGCTGGGTGCTCTTGCCAAGCCATGTGTATTCAGTGAGGTCAGTAGGAAGCTCTGATATATTTTGGCTGCCAGTGCCAAATGGAGAGGAGGGAGAATAAATGAAAGCGAAAGCCCACAGTTCTTGCTCACACATCTGCTTTTTACTGCTGTATAATAAATTAATGTAATCCATTAGCTAATGTAATCCATTATCAATCCAGTGATTGATAATCATCTAGGAAGAGGACAGCACATCCCAGTTCCATGTACCAAGCAAATGAAGGAAGGCTGGCATCCTGACAGGGAGTGTGTTTTTGCACCCACATGTCCAGGCTCACAGGTGTTGAGATGTCTTCAGTTGGCCTCCCTTGGGTGGGAAGCACATCTCCTCTGGGCATGTGGTTGTCCTCCTGTGCAGGACTCAGGGCATCACTCACCTCAGCAAGGCGCCGGGTTCTGCCCCACTGGCTAATGGGCAGGGTCTCATCTCTCCCTCCCAGCAGCACGGGGTGGTAGAGCACTCAGGTCTGCACTGTGGTCCCTCAGTTGCTGGGAGCCTGGGAGGAGCTGCTGTGGATGCTGAGGGAGGGATGGACCTTGTCAAAGGGTGAGCTGGGGCTGTGCTGGGCTCCCTGTCCTTCTCTCACCAATGGCTGGTGGGGGAAAAGTTGTGCTGGTGCTCGGGGAAGCTGAGCAGGTGCCTGAGCCTCCAATGTAGGCATTCAGAGACTGGTTGGGTTGGAAGGGACCTCTGAAGATCACCTAGTCCAACCCCCTTGCTAGAGCAGGGTCATCTGCAGCAGATCCCACAGGAGCATTTCCAGGGGGGTTTGAATGTCTCCAGAGAAGGAGCCTCTACAGCCTCTCTGGGCAGCCTGTCCCAGGGCTCTGTCACCCTCACAGGAAAGAAGTTCTTCCTCATGTTCAGGTTGACCCTCCTGTGCTCCAGTCTGTGCCCATTGCCCGTTGTCCTGTCCTTGAACACTATGGAAAAGAGACTGGTCTCATCTTCCTGACACCCCTTGCAGATATTTTTAGGTGTTGATGAGACCCCCCCCCCCCAGCTTTCTCTCCAGCTGAGCAGCCCCAGCTCTCCCAGCCTCTCCTCACAGGGCAGATGCTCCATTCCTCTCATCACCCCTGTGGTCCCTTTGGCCTGCACGGTGCCCTTGTCCTGTATCCATCTTGCCAAGCCTACCTCTGCTGAGCAGGTGAGCAGTAAATGCCAAGGCCTTGCAGCCCTTCCCCATGTGTCACCATTTTCATTTAGCCTGACAAGCACCAGCAGAACCACAGCTGGGCACGGTGCTTGTGCTGCTGGGAGCTCTGGGAGAGCTGGGCAAGTGTTTTATTTTTTAACTGAAGTCATGCACCAGGGCCCAGCTGTGCCTCAGGGAGGTGTGGATGGCAGGGTTTGTAGCAGCAGTGAAAAGCTGGGGTACGTGCAGTCAAACCCACCAGTTTCACTGCAGCTCTGGTGAAACGGGTACATTTGATCTCAGTCCATGATGTCAGCTTTCCAGGGTGAGTGCTGTGTGAAGACAGAATTCTTCCCAGTTCCTTTTATATCTGGTTTTGTTTTTCCCATTAAGTCATCAAGAGGACTTGCCCTTTTCAGGGAGGTTCCCCTGGGAAGTGTGTCCTGGGCTGGGCTGTCCTGGCTGCACAGGAGCTGTTGGTTCAATGTTTCTCACCTTGAGGACCTGTGCTGTGTGAGGGTGATCACAGGGTGCTGGAGGTGAGCACAGCACATGTGGGGACACGTGGGGACAGATGGCTGCTGGCTCACTGCAGGCAGGAGGGCTGCTCTGCTCCCGGAGCTGGGGAAGGGAGGAAATGGGAGAAAACCTGTTGTCCTTGGGGGTTTGTTTTTCTGCATATGGAAATCATTGCCATTGCGGACATGAAGTTCAAGCACAGGAAAGGGACAGGATGGGTCAGATCCAAGGGCAGAAGTGCAGGCCCTGCTTGGCTTACCCCTGGGGAGGGATGCTTTTGAGCTCCTAGCTCTCTGCTGGCCTGGGGACAAAGAAAGAGATGGGTGATTAATGGATTTAAGCTGGGAAGGGTCCAGCCCCTCTTGGCTCAGTTCCTGTTGCTGTGATTGTGTTCCTGGCCTGGTGCTGAAGGTCCTTGCACGAGGGAGCATCTGTGGTGGGACCCCCAGCTCTTGTGTGTGGGGCGGGCAAGAGAAAGGGAGAGTTGGAGACTCCTGCTGTCATCTGCGTGTGGATGAGGATCCTCCAAGTGAACAGCAGCCAAAGCACAGGCTCTGGCTGTTGAGTCTTTTCCCCAAAGCTAACTTTGCCTTTGCAGATACAAAGGCTGGTTTGTCTCCCCCCCTTTGGCAGGGCTCCCCATCAACTAACGTTGTCTTTGTCTGCCACAGGCTCATGGAGCTGCAGATGGGCTGGGGTGAGCCTGGATTTCAATGCCAGGTTTGTTTGTGCCTGCCCCTGCCCCTGCTGGGGGGACAGGCCGTGTGTGCCTGCCGTGCCCCCAAGCCCTGTTGCTGCCTCGGTGCTCCCCAGCACCCCCAGGAGCTGGGCAGTGCTGGTGTGGCACAGAGCTGCTCTGTCAGGTCCAGTCCTGCTGCCTGGCTGTCCCTGATGGTCCCCTTGCTCCTGGGAGGAGCTGTGTCCTGGGTGCCCACCTTCTCTGAGCAGGGAGGAGGAGGATTCACCCACAGGGCGTGTGGTCCCAGGCAGATGGAGCTGCAGGAACCTCAGCCTTTCCTGCCCACACTTGGGCTCAAGGAGGTGCTGGTATCTCTGCCCCAGCAAGGCCTTAGTGCTCTGCCATGGGACAGAGGGATGGGTCCCTCAGGGCATGTCCAGCCCAACAGATAGGACTGTTCTTGCTGCTTCCTAATGCCCTTCCCTCCTCTGGGCTCTGTTTGTCTGTATCTGCTTAGGTGCAGAGGAAGAAGCTGGCAAAGGCAAAGTGCTGAGGAGTGAAGGGACGAGCTGGAGGTGCCAGAGCTGGGGCTGGAGCCTGGGGGGGGGTAGCAGCTGTGAGCTCCTTCTGAGTGCAACTGTGGACTATGGAGGTCAGAATGAAGGGAGAAATAAGGTGGTGGGACATGAGGGAGAGCTCTGAGCAGGCTGCCTGCAGGGGGACGGGGTCTTTGTTGCTGGTGTAAGAGGAGGTGGCACAAACCCCGTGCCCGGGTCCTGCCACCCTCCCTCGTGGGGCCTCGGGAGCACCTGAGGGCTGGACCTGACCCAGGGTGGCAGTCACGGTGCTCAGGGCTGCTCCCACGGGGGAGCAGTGGGGCAAAGAGGGTGAGTGGGGGCCCCTCCAGCCCGGGGGCTTGGCAGGAATCTGGTCCCTCTGTGCTTCCTTCCCGGGGGGGCAGGGACACGGGAGGGCAGGGACACGAGAGGGCAGGGACATGCTCTGGTGGCCGAGGTTGGAGGGGTTTTTTGTGGGGGTATTTCCTGGTGGAGTGGGTGTTTGTGTTTGTTTGGGTGTTTTGTTGTGTTAATGGTTGTACTGGGTGATCTCAGGTCCTTTCCAACCATGAGGACCTGTGGGTCTGGGCAGGAGCAGCTGCTGCCTCCCTTGGCAGGGCTCTGGGGCTGGCAGCCTGCCTGTGTCTGCTGTGGGGCACAGAGATGGAGGGGGCTGAGAAGGGGCTTCATGGGGGGCTCCCTGGTGCTCAGGAATGGGATGATTTTGAGGCTTTTCCTGCCTGCTTCATCCCTGGCTGTGGCTTTGGGATTGGGGGGAAAAAAAATCACAGAATCATTTTGGTTGGAAAAGATATTTTAAGGTTGTCAAGTCCAATTGTTAACCCAGCACTGCTAAGGCCACCACTAAACCATCTCCATCAGCACCACATCTACAGGGCTTTGAAATCCCTCCTGTGTGGGGACACCATCCCTGCCCTGGGCAGCCTGGGCCAGGGCATGGAGACCCTTCCAGTGAGGAAATTGTTCCTAATATCCAATCTGAACTTCCCCTGGCACAACGTGAGGCAATTTCCTCTTGTTCTATCGCTTGTTACTTGGGAGAGGAGACCAACATTCACCTTGCTTTAAAAAACCCCAACCCTCTGCAGAAGGTGGCAGTTCAGACATCAAAGGCATTGACATGGGAGGGACATCACAAATATGATTGTCCTAAGGTTCTTTCCCCTCTGCTTTGGAAAACAGGCTGTGTGAGATGGAGAGAGATGTTTTGCACAGAAATTTGGTCTTTGGTGATGTCAGAAGGCAATTGTGGTGTCAGCCCTGGTCAGGGTGGAAAGGTGTGATTCTCATGAAGCTCTTGCTTTGGGGGTGCTGACCCTGGCTGGGTGCCTAGTCGTGTGGAAATGAACAGGAGTCAGAGCCCAAGGCTCTTTACTTCTTTATTTCCCACCACCCTTGCCCTCCTTGTAGCTCTGACCTAGAAATTCCTCACTGTGTTTGCTGAGTTGGCTTAGTTAAAGACTTGACTAATTTCTGGAGGATTAATTATTCAGTGAGGATGGGGAGGGTGGGTAATATCTGCTCCTGACTCTGCAGGCATCCCTGGTGCCTGCTGTCCTGGGGTGCTCAGTGCTGGCCCTCCCCAGGCACCTCCACACCAGCACTGCCCTGGGTGGGGTTGGGGTGCCTATCATGATGTGTTTCTCTGTGTGGCTCTGGTCAGGAAACCAGATTCTGGCCTCAAGGGCTTCAGTGACACTTTTTAATCTGCTGCTGCTGTTCTTCCACCCTGGAGATCCCTAGGACTGATGTCCCTGAGGCTCCACGTCAGCTGCACCATTGCTCAGCCTCCCTGCTCAGGGTGGACACCTCTGCCTTGGCCAGGACCTTCACAGGTGGCCTTGGCCACAGGGATCTCTGGAGCATCCTGGAAAAGGGCTCTAAGGTGATGGTGCTGGGGCTTGGGGGATCCCACCTGGGGCTTGGAGCAACCTGGTTTAGTGGGAGGTGTCCCTGCCCATGGCAGGGGGTTGGAATTAGATGAGCTTTCATGTCCTTTCCCAGCACTCTGTGATTCTCAGCCTGTCCCCACGGGGGGGACACTGCTGGACCTCCCTGCAGCCACGCTCGTGTCCAGCCCTCTGGCCTGGCTGGGGCTGCTTGGGAGGCACCAGGCAACAAGCTGCAGTTTGGGTAGGACTTGTTCCTTTAAAGCTGTGCTGTTGTGCTCAGGATAATTCCTCAGATGTGCAATAACAGTGACTATTTTTCAGGTTGCAAATAGCTACATGCCTTGGAGATTATATAAAGGAATATATTTCCTTGATCTCCACAGGCTCTTGATGTGCTGGTGGAAGCAAATTCACTGCTCAACAGCAGAGTAAGGGCAGGTTGGTAGTTTCTTTCCTTTATGTGTTTTTCTGCTTTTCTCGTGGTGTTTTGGGAGGAAACACAGTTAAGAGGCTCTCAGCAGCAGTGCTGGTGTTTTGGGGCAGTTTGTGTGTTGGATCCAAGAGGTATCCTTGTGGTTTTACTGGGATGCTTGGCCCTTGGCTGCAGTTGTCCTGTGTCCTGTAAACCTGCTTCTTAGAAGGCAATACCTGCAACTTTTGTTCCTCTGACTTGTGAACTGGCAGGTTTGCAGGCAGTGACCACAGTGCTTGTGTTTTGGCAGAATCATTGGGCGAAACTGCAAATGGTTTCATTAATAACCTGTTAATTAGCTGCTCACCAGCTGAGCTGTGGGCTCTGTGTGCTCACCCCTAAACTGAAGGGAGCTGCCAAAAAGCTCCAGTGTTCAAAGCTGTTACATTTGGCTGATAAATAGGCCCAGCAGAAGTGTGCAGCTGCTGGTGCTGGCTGCTGGGGCTGCAGGGGCTTGGCTGCTGAAGCTCAGCCCCAAAATTGGCTGTTTCATGGGAACGTTTCACAGTGGGGCAGGCACTGTGGCTTCAGAAAGGGTTTCTCTGCTGGAACCATGGCTGGGGCACACAGCAGGAAGACATAGGAGCTAAGGAGTGCTCTGCCTGCAGCAGCCCCTGAGAGCTTTGCAGGTGCAGGGGGGAGAAGCCAGGGGATGTTGGGGAGCAGCTGCTGTCACCCTGTTCCCCCAAAGGTCCAGCTCAAGTGTGATGCCACATAGTCTGCCTGTCTCCTGCACAGGCTGCAAGAGTTGCAGTTTCAAACCAAGTTGTCTTCTCAGGTGGTCCACAGACCTTTGTCTTCCAACTTGAACAGCTTTTCTCACCATTAGAGTTTGAAAATGTGTTGTTGTCCTTGCTTTGATCAGAGCTGTTGCTTCCTTCTCCAAGTCCACCCTCAGCTGGGTCTTGCAGGAGCTTCTACACAAGCTCCTGAGCCATGAGAAGTTTAAAGAGTTGGGAGAACAGGTGAGGGGCTCAGCTTCACCCTACAATGGGAAGCTGGGGACACCTGGAGCGGGGCATCAGGGAGAAAATACGTGAGGGATGGTCCATGGAGCAGGGCCCTGGTGGTGTAAGAGCTCTGTCCTGGGTCAGCATGCAGAGCTGCCGTGGAAATGTTTCTGATTTCATGCACAACTGTCTGTACCTTCTAATGCACATGCCAGACTGCTGGGATGTGCTTGTGGAATGTAGCCCAGCCCCGTGGCAGAGCATGGCAGCTCAGTGTTGTGCTTGGCTGCACAGGGTGTTCCCAGAGCCAGGCTCTGGTCATTCCCAATGGAATGACCTTCTCAGGGAGCACAGCACCATGGCAGTCAGGGTGTTGGGGTGAATTACTTCCAGCAGCTTTATTGAAGGTGCACGCAGCATGTGGGAAGAAAACCCTGGTAAAGAGTGGGGTTATCCCATGTGTGTCCATGCTTGCTGGGCAGAGGATGGAGGAGCCCTACAGGGACATGCCAGGCACCTGCCCTGGCTGTTTGTGAGGGATCGTGGTGTGGAGCTTGGCGTGGCATCCCAACAAACAGGTTCCCTCAGAAAGGAGTGGGAACAGGCAGCTGTGAGTCCAGAGGGCAGCACAGCAGTGCCAGGCACACAGGTGGCTGCCCTTTCATGGCTAATGCTGAGGGTCACACTCAGGCCCTGGGAATTCTCCATGTACCTGTGGTCCAAGCTGAACCAGTTCAGGGGTCTCAGCTCAGGCCCCCTTGGAAAATTCTCTCCGTGTGCCTCTTGCTGTGTGGATGGGTTTGCTGTACAAAAAGGCTCTGGAGGTGCTAATCTGAGCTCTGCTGTGCGAGCTCTTTCTCTGCATCTGTTTGCTTTGGGCAAGTCTGATGTTCTACTGATCAGGCTTCGTTGTGGTGAAGCTGCTGGAGACTCTGGGGGAACATCAGAGCTGAATTTAATGTAACCAGTGCTGCTTAGAAAGAGGCACTTGCTACACCCTGAGTAATACTGTATTAAACTGTGGTTATTCCTCTAAAGTAATAGGATGCTTTAGCATGTGATGCCCCTGGTGCTGTGACAACCCCCACTCTGTGCTTAACTGGTGCCTGTGGCAGGAGCTCATACCCGATTCCCACAGTGCCAAGGTGCTGCCACCTCGGGGCAGGGGACTGGCGTGTCCCTCACTCTTTTCTGGAAAGCCAGACCCTGGGAGGTGTTGAAAATCCCCTGGTGCTCCCAGGCTGGGGCTGTTTGCCCCATGAGCCCCTGGGTGCCAGCAGGGACCAGCCCAGCCCCGTTCGACTGCTTCCCTTGGACCATCTCACTCTCTGCAGACACAGGACAGCTTTGCACATTTGCTTTACTGCTAATAGAGCTGGTGCTTTACCCATTGGCTTCTCTACCCAGAAAAGGCTCACGAGAGCAACTGCAGCATTCCCTTTGCTCTACAGAGCCTATTTAGTTTGCACGTATTGCTGCAATGATTGCTGGATTTCATCAGATGAGAGGCACATCTTTCTTAATAGCCTGTGTAATTTCTTCCAGAGGGACACATTGCATTAAATCTTTAATCCAGCAAGCTGCTAAGGGAGCACGCTCAGCCTCTGTGCATTTGCTGTTGATCTCTTACACAGCCCTAATGCTGCCCCAGAGGCTTTACCCTTTGGCGTGGCTGGAGCTGTCAGAGCCTTTGGAGGGGAGCTGGGGTGGCAAAGTGCTGCTCCTCTGCTTTCTCTGAGTGCTTTGCTGGGATGCTGCATCCACCGTGTGCCAGGGCAGGCAGGCTCCCCTCTGTGCTGGCTGTACGTGGGTCACAGCAGCTGGGGGCTGTGCAGTGTGAAATAAACTGCCTTAGGAATTGAAACACGGGGTTGCAGGACGGCTGCAAACAGCCCTGTTCCGGCAGGGCATGTCTGCCTTTGATTTCTTTTCTTCACATCTTCAAAAATCCCTGCTTGCCCCATTTTCTTAAGAGCTTCAGGGTTACTGACTGTCATTTTGGAGAGCTTTTTTTATAAAAGGCCTTTTAAAAATCACGTGGTGGGTTGGTGAGCCTGGTGCTGCCTGCAGAGCTCTCTGGGGCAGGGCAGGGAGAGGGCTGTGCTGGCCCAATTCACACCACACCATCCTACTTTTGCTGAATTGACTTTCATGTTGCTTTCTGCTTTGTGCCCTCGCTCACCCTGACCTTTTCTTCCTTCCTCTCCCCTGCTTTGTGCCCTTGCAGTCCTCTCTGTGAGGCAGGAGTAGTTTAGGAGGAAAGCCTTCGTGCTCAGCCACCAGTGCAGCTGTTGACTACGCTGGCAATTGCCTCTGGTACACATTTACAGAGAGAGTGGCCTGTAAAAGAGTAAATCAAAGACTTGAAGCTGGTGTCTGGGTTGTACCTTAATATGGGATCATCTCTCCTTCTGTTCCTCTGCAAATAGCAGGGAGATACCAGACACATCTGCAAATGGGGCAGGGTTCAGCCATGGGATGCAGCTCAGCTGAGAAGAGGGGATCAAGGGTGGCTGGAGCATCTTCAGACCTGGGAGGCTGGAAGAAGGTAGATTAAGCCTGGACTTGCAGAGCTTAGCTCCTGTAGCTGTGGTTCTGCACGAGGCCTGTCTGTTGATGAAGATGATGGTTTGCATCTTGGCTTTATTTATTTGTAACTTTTTCATGTTACCCACTGCATCTTGGTGCCTTTGGAAGGTTTTAGTTCTCAGCATCCCTGTGTGCTTGCGTGGCTGGGGTCTTGGGCTGCCAGGACCTTACCCAAGCCTGTCCCTTCTCCTTCTCCAGGGCTGAACTCACTGCCTACTTTTTGAGGTGTTTCTGGAGAGATCTGGGCTGTGACCACAGCTGGGAAGCAGAGGTGCCTGCAGTGGCAGGTCAGCCTGGCTGGCTCGGTGCAGCCCCGGCGCTCTGGGCTGATGAAGTGACTGGAACACGAAAGCTGCTCAAATTGCCAGAGCTGCCCTATTATCTGTTAATCTTATTCCTGAGCCCTGTGGGGCTTCTCGGGCTGTTACAAGTGCATTCATCCGTGAGGCTTTCACAGGTCTGGCTGCTCTGATCACAGCTCACATCTCTCTCTCTTGGCCTCTGTTGAGCTGCAGGGGCAGCGTGGCCTGTTTCATGTCCTCTGGGACTTCCCACCTTCACTGCTTGGGTTACATCTTTCCTGCTCCATGCACTAAGTGCAAACTGACCTTTTAAAACATGTCTTCCTGGATGTGTGTAAGGATGTTACCCGATTTGAAGAGACTTTTTTTTTCTTCCCAAAAGCATATGTTGAGTGCCTGCTCTGCATCCCTGGGGTGGCTGGAGGGATCCCAAGCCCTTTGCAGCTCACTGAGGCAGAGGTGGGTTGTGTTTGGTGCTGGCTTGGTGACTGTCCTGCCTGCAAGGTGAGAGGATCCTTTCCTGGTGCATCATTCATGCTTTCACCTGTGGGTGTGGGGACCAGGAGGAAGGCTCTGCTGAGCA
>NW_009954547.1:202022-209506 GCF_000747805.2 Chaetura pelagica
TGCTTGGTCACCCCATGGGCTCTGTGCAGCATCACTGAAACCTGCCCAGCCAGGCAGGGAGATCTTTCAGAGCAGCAGCTGATGAGACACCCTACTGTAGGCACCAAGTAAAAAAACAATAGACCTTTCCAGCCCCATCCCACTCTGTTTGGGGCCAAATCTCTTGGCAGAGCCAGCAAGGAGGCCCAGGATATGGCTTGTCACATACCACTGCAGTATTTGGTCCTGCCATGGTCCCCATAGCAGAGGGGAGCATGTATTTCACTGCAGATGGAGGAGAAACTTGGTTTTATTTGGAAAGTGAATGGTTGGTAAGACACAGTCAAGTTGGAAACCACCCAACTTGGGCAGATGCTAGGGTGAAGAAGTAGCAGACTGCTTGAATGCTGCAGAGCAATACTGGGTGGCCTGTGGCCATGGTGGGTGCTGACTGTCCATACTGTGTGGTTCTGCTCTGTCCATGCTCTGCTGATGCAAAGAAACCCCAGGGCTTTGCTGAACATCCCAAAACTGCTGCACTGGGCATCCCATGGGGATACTGCCTGTGCCTGAGCCAAGGGCAGAGCTGCTGTGGGACCAGCAGAGATAAGCCAGGTGAGGCCACACTGCTCTAGGGAAACACATCAACATTTGCTTTTAAACTGTGTCTACTCAGGTTCAGTTTTTGCTTTATATGTGTTGGCAAAGGGCTGCCATGGTCAGACTCCAGGTGGAGTTATGACTACTTTGTCCAGAATTTCTCTTGGGGGTTTTGGGATTGATGTGATGCCCCACACACCAGCTGGAACACTTGTGGATAGCAGGCTGGGGGCTCACAGGCAGGCTGGCTTCTTTCACTGGAAGTGGAGGCTGAGGTGGGTTTGAGGGTCTGACACTGGCTGTGACCATGGTGTGACAAAAGGGTTGGTTCAGAGGGCAGGGGGATGCTGAAGGCCAAAGCAGAGGCATCCAACACAGGGACAGCATGGAGTAAGATGCAATCTTCCTTTTTTCCTTCTTGTTTTTCCTCTTTTCCTGAGGAGGTGTCACTGCTGGAGAAACCTCTTCTGTGCCCCCCAGGCAGGGGCAGCTCATCACACTGATGGGGAGCAGCCCTTTGTGAGGGGAGCTGCTGGGGCCTGGGATAAGCAAGCAGCAGAGAAGTAGCTCAGGAGACTTTCTTGAGCCCTTCCTGGGAGGAAAAGCAGCACCTTCAGTTTTTCCTCCAAGCCTGTGGGATGGGGAGTGTCCCAGTTTTAATCCTTTGGAGGTTGCACAACCCTGAGCTTCACCCCTGAGCTCCGTCTGCCACGGGCAGCCCGGCTGCCGTGACTGTGGAGGCAATTCCTGGGGGCCTGGGGCTGGAGGGCTGGTCTCTGCCCCAGCTTGTTTGCCTGCAGTTCTTCAACGTCTGAGGTTGGGGGACTTGGACCTGGGAAGGAAGCTGGGAGCTCGGGTCTGTTGTTGTGCTGTCATGATGCTCCCTGGGGCTCCCACCTCTTGCTTTCGCAAGCGCGGGGCGGTGAGAGATCCCGCAGCCCTGCCCAGCATGGGGCAGGCGTGTTGGGTGGGCCATGGCAGTGTCTGGGAGGCTGTGGCACAGCTCGTGGACCTGCCAGAGGTGCCAGTTGAGGCTTTCTGGCCCCTGCCAGTTGCTGCATGAGATAGCGAAGCTGCTCGACCCCCCAGGTAATGGCTGAGGTGTGATGGTGCTGGTGGTGTCTCTGCTCGTGCAGAGGTGCACGACGTGGCTGGGAGAAGGTACAGGCTGATGAACGAACCTCTCTGGTGTATTTCAAGCTTTTTTGTCCTCTTTGGGACGTTCAGGGATGTGCTGCTGTGAGGGCTGCTTGGGTCTTTAGCTGAAGTCCCCCTCTCTGGGTGTGTGTACGTTGATGTGCAGCGTTATCTCTTGCAGGAGATGTACTGAGCAGCTTGTTCTGCCAGACACCTTATGATGTGGGTACCTAAAGGTATGTGACTTAAAGAATGGGGGTGTTCAGCCTGGAGAAGAGAAGGCTCCAGGGAGACCTCAGAGCACCTTCCAGTGCCTGAAGGGGCTCCAGGGAAAGCTGGGGAGGGACTTGGGACAAGGGCTTTCAGTGACAGGACAAGGAGGAATAGATTAAAACTGGAAGAGGGGAGATTTAGGTCAGACATTAGGAAGAAATCCTTCAGTCTGAGGGTGGTGAGAGCCTGGCCCAGGTTGCCCAGGGAAGCTGTGGCTGCCCCATCCCTGGCATCCCTGACCTTACCCTTCCAACACAAATAACTCTGTTCTAACCATCAATCTCAGTGTCTTGTTCTCCACCATCCTCTCTCCCCCAGTGGCTGGTAACTGCTGAAGAAGTTTCAATTTCTAAATTGCTTTAGGTAAAGGGTGTATTTCCTGCCTGCTGGTTGCTTCCCAGCAGTGGTCGTACAGAGCACTTGCTGTGAGTTGTTATTTTTATCATGTTGACGTGGTGGGGTTGGAGTTTCTTGGGGCTCCCCCTGTGCCACCCCTGTGGCAAAGCACAGTTTGACAGACCCCAGCAGGGTCTTCTTTAAAGGTGTTTCTTTACAGTCTCTTGGGGGACGGGTGTTGAATTATGGTAGAAATCCAGTGGGTCCTTTGCCTTGAGTGTTTGGCAGAAACACCCCTGACTAAACCCTGGGGCCAATTGAAATGTTTGGGGTTTTGTTTAATGTGCTTCATTATTTGGTCCTCCTGGATATGCAGTAGTTGTGCTGCCTTTCTTCATGGGATCCAGGCTCTGGCAGGATCCCAGGACACTTTGCATGAGCTGGTGTCTGCTCCCAGCTCTTCAGGGCACATCATCTGGTGGGTGCTGGGGAAAGGTTTGGACCCCCACAGCCCTGCACCCTCCCTTCAGCACCCTGGTGTCCAGCCCCAGGATGAGTCAGCTCCCTCCACTGCCAAGGGGTGTGGGTGGGCTGGGTTGTGGTTTGGTTTATCCCAGACCAGCTCAGCTGACTCATCCTGGGGCCTCATGGCACGTTTCTGCTGATGGTGGTTTGAGTTTGCTGTTCCAAAGGCTGCAATGTCTGTTCCCAGGTGAGGGACTGGGACAGCAAGCCCCACAGTGTGACATTGGTGTCTGTCCCCCAGCCAGTCCCCATCAGCCTGCCCAGACACCTCCCCAGGGTTTCCTTTCCCTCTGCCATGGCACCATCCTTTGAGGGCAGCAGGAAGCTAGGGGTAGGAGTTAGAGCAGCAGCTGAGAAGAGCTGATGACTGTGGGATGCTCCAGGGTCCTCCTCTCTTTGTTGCTTTTCTTTGGCAGTAGAAACCTTGGTCACGCCACACTAGGTTGCAGGGTTGGGCTTGGACCATGTGCTCACAGCGGGAGCCTCACGTGGGTGTGTGGAAGCAGGTCTGGAAGCAGTGAGGTTCCTGAGGGCTCGTGCAGGCTGACCTGTGTTGTGACCAGTGCTTTGTGTTGGAAGGTGAGGGACCCCTTGGGAGCCTGGTGTGTTGCTTGCCCCATGAGGCTGCAGCCAATCCCACCAACTTCCAGGGACTCCAGGTATCACTGAGGTCCTAGGCTTAAAGACCTGATGTCTGGCCCCTGAGAAGCCCTTTGATCCACAGGTCCTTCACAACTTAACTGCATGGTGAGGACCTGAGCAGGGAAAACACTGACCTGGAGCTGGATGACAGTGGAGATCATCTCAAGTGAGGAGTCTTGCCAAGCAGCTTCTCATTTTGGTGG
Source organism: Chaetura pelagica (assembly GCF_000747805.2). Lineage (NCBI taxonomy): Eukaryota > Metazoa > Chordata > Aves > Apodiformes > Apodidae > Chaetura > Chaetura pelagica. The sequence continues at coordinate 205,718 of NW_009954547.1, forward strand.
CATCAACCATCTGTGGAATTGTCTTTGTCCTGCCTGATGGGGCCTCACGTGTTTTTGTTGTCGTGAGGGATCAACATGATCTGGTTTGTCAGGGTTTTGATTTTACTGAAAGAAGTCGAAGTTTTTGCTTTCCCTGGGGTGTTCTTTGGGTTCTGTTCTCTGTTTGGCAGTCCTGGAGGTTTTAATTTTACAACATTTACATGTTGGAAGTTGGAGAGGGTTGTTTTGACTTTGTTCTAATTAAATTGCTATAACCTGGGGGAAATCTTTTTTGGCTTCATTTAAAGGGAAAACCTTCTGCTGAGTAAATCCAACATCCCCCTCTATCTGATTGTGCTGGTGAGAGTTTTGCCATGAAAAGTTAAATTTTGACTCCAGGCTTGATTTTTGCAACCACTGACTGCAACAGGCACGGCCAGCTCTGTGTCAAAGAGGATCACATTAATCTACTGTTTGGGGAAGAAGCTGGGATTTTTAATAGACTTTATTTTGATGCAGAAATGGATCATTACTGGGTGAGAGGAGAAGGTTGGGAATAGAAATGTTCTTCTCTGGTGCATGTGGGTGGCTGTTGTTGGACCCTTGGGCTGTGTCTGCCGAGGGTGACTGTCCCCTCTGGGCTGTGTGTCAGGCCCTGGGGGGCCCTGTGCTCTCCAGGGGTGCAGTGTTTGCCTGGGGAGGGGACAGTAGGCAAATTTCGGTGGGATCTGAGCTCCATCTCCTCCTGGGCAGCTTTCCTGCCCCTGGATGCTGGTTCACAAAGGGCTGGACCAGTCTGGGTGATGAAACCCCAGCAAAGGGGAGCTGCTCTGGTCCGTGGTGCTGGGCCTCTGGGGTCAGGGGAAGAACTCAGGGTCATCATGGAATGGTTTGGGTTGGAAGAGACCTTAAAGATGATCTAGTCCCACCCTGCATGGGCAGGGACACCTCCCACCAGCCCAGGTTGCTCCAATCCCCATCCAACCTGCCCTTCAACACTGCCAGTGATGGGGCAGCCACAACTTCCCTGGGCAACCTGGGCCAGGCTCTCACCACCCTCACACCAAAGAATTTCTTCCTAAGGTCTATTCTAAATCTCCCTTCTTTTCTAGTTCTCCCTTTTTTTTCTAGTTCATTCCCCCTCATCCCATCCCTCCCTGCCCTTGTCCCAAGTCCCTCCCCAGCTTTCCTGGAGCCCCTTCAGGCACTGGAAGCTGCTCTAAAGTCTCCCTGGAGCCTTCTCTTCTCCAGGCTGAACACCCCAACTCTCCCAGCCTGTCTTCATAGGAGAGCCCTTGGATGATCTTCATGGCCCTCCTCTGGACTCGCTCCATGTCCTTCTTATGTTGGAGGCTCCAGAACTGGACAGAGTTCTCCAGGTAGGGTGTGATGAGAGCAGAGTAGAGGAGGAGAATCCCCTGCCTTGCCCTGCTGGCCACACTGCTGGTGATGGAGCTGAGGACAGAGTTGGCTCATCCTGCTCCTTCTGCTGAGGTTGAAGATGGCCTCTCTTACCTGGCACTTAATTCCATTTTCACCAGCTCCCTCCCCGGCTGCTTCGTGCCACCTCTTTGCCCCAATGAGCCCTGCAAGGGATCACCCTGCAGCCCAGGCTCAGCCAGGACCCATCACTCCAGATTTTTGGGAAGCTGCAAGGTCAAGGTGCAGGAAGCAGCAGAGCTATGGTGAGCAGCCCCCATGGTGGGACCAGGAGGAGAGGGGAGGGCACAACACCAAGTGAAAGCAGCACAGTGTCACTATGGGCTGGCAGCTGGGCACAACCTTTTTGTGAGTGCACCCTCAGCAGGTTTGCTGGTGACACCAAGCTGTGTGGTGAGGTCAGTGTGCTGGAGGGAAGAGAGGCCCTCCAGAGGGACCTGGACAGGCTCGAGGAGTGGGCTGGTGCAAACTGCATGAAGTTCAACCAGGCCAAGTGCACCTGGCTCGAGGCAATCCCGTGCACAGATACAGGCTGGGAGGAGTAAGAATTGAGGACAGCCCTGAGGAGGGGGACCTGGGAGTAGTGGTGGACCAGAAGTTTCACATGAGCTGTCAATGTGCACTTGCAGCCCAGAAAGCCAGTGGTGTCCTGGGCTGCATCAGAAGCAGCAGGGCCAGCTGGCTGAGAGAGGGGATTCTCCCCCTCTGCTCTGCTCTGGTGAGACCCCACCTGCAGAGCTGTGTCCAGTTCTGGGGCCCCCAACACAAGAAGGACATAGAACTCCTCCAGCATGTCCAGAGGAGGCCACAAAGATGATCAGAGGGCTGGAGCAGCTCCCTTATGAAGACAGGCTGGGGGAGTTGGGGGTGCTCAGTCTGGAGAGGAGGAGGCTCTGTGGTGACCTTATAGCAACCTTCCAATATCTGAAGGGGCCTGCAAGAAAGCTGGGGGGGGGTGTTTGACACAGGTGTGTAGTGAGAGGACAAGGGGCAATGGTCTGAAGCTTAAAGAGGGGAGATTCAGGTTGGACATTAGGAGAAGGTTCTTTCCTGTGAGGCTGGAACAGGTTGCCCAGAGAGGCTGTGGATTCCCCCTCCCTGGAAGTGTTCAAGACCAGGCTGGATGGGTCTTGAGCAGCCTGGGCTGGTGGGAGGTGTCCCTGCCCATGCAGGAGGTTGGAACTGGATGATCTTTAAGGTCCTTCCAACCCAAACCATTCTATGATCCCTTTTCTGCCTCTCTGTGCTCTCTTTCACTAACAAGGCTGCTGCAAGCCTTGGCACCGTTTGGGAAGGGGGAAGGAGATGTCCATCAGCAGGCTGGGGTGCCTTAGGGGTGATGTCTGAGGGTGAGACAAGAGGCTGCTCAGGAGGAGGGGGCTGCTGCTTCTCAGAGATCCAGATATAGGCACAGGTTGCTCTTTATGAAGGCAGGCAGGGTATTGATTTAGTCCCGTGGTTCTCCCAGCCTGGAGACTGTTTGCTTCATATTGATTATTATTTTTGTTAAAGACTGATGGATTTTGCTGGGCTGTAATTGCAAGAATGATTCTCCTTTTCCTGTTGCTGAAATTCTTGGTCATGTTAATGAATTTTCAGATTTTTGCTTAGGGTTTTACCAGGGCTGGTTTTTAGGGGAAGAAGAACAACTCCTGAGTGTGTCTGTTCCAGGCTGGTTGAGGATGTGGGGCTGGGAGTGACACGTGCCCCCTGTTTGCCCCACTTGGGCAGAGTTTGGGGTTTTTTGTGTGAAAGAATCAAGCAGGTTTTGGATGGATCTCCATGGTGGGGACAGAGCCAAGGTGACCCCATGTGGGCCTCAGTGTGGCAGAGGCACAGCCCTCACCCCTGGGACAGCCCTGCCAGCTCCAGATGCCCTCCAGTTATCCTGGCTTTGTTTCACTGTGTTATCTCCCATCATGTCACTGTTGCTGCTTTGCACTTTCTTCAGGCTTTTCAAACTCAACAAACTTGCTTTTGAGGAGGAAACGACCATTTCCACCCCCCCTTTTTTTTTTTTTCCTTTTAGCAAGTATATAAAAGCCCCTCTTATCCTTCAGCTGCCTGTGCTGCCTCTGCTTTTTCCTGCCCTTATCTTTCCCTTGCAAGCCTGAGCCAGGAGCAGGCATCAGGGATGTCCTTGCTTTGGGGAGGTAGTTTTGCCTCTTGCTTTGGGAGGTAATAGTCCCTGTGTGTGCTGTGATTTAACTGCACACAGGGAGAACCTTTTAAAGTGGGATGAAAGAAGTTGGCAATTCCCGGCGGTGTCGGGGCTTAAAAAGGGAATTGGATTTCCTGACTGTGCATATCCCAGGCTGCTCTGCCGAGGGACAGATGCTGATGAGCTGCTGCAGGTGGTGACTGGGTCTG
>NW_009954547.1:209539-214192 GCF_000747805.2 Chaetura pelagica
AACCAACTGGCTCTCCATGGTGGTTACACCCCTGCTTCCTTGGGGCTTCTGCATGAGCCAAACTTGAGTAAATCCTCCCTTGAACCAAAGTGCTTTGGGCCCCACCTGCTTCATTCACCCTGGGAGGTGAGGAGCTGGGTGCTGAGCTCCCTGCTTTCTCAGGGCAAAGGGAGAGATTTTGGCAGCCTGGAAACCAGGTGCCAGCAGCCAGGCTCCCAGCACCCAGGGCTGCATTTAGATGATGGATGCTGCAGTGCCTCTTAACTCCTCACTGGGGCTACTGCCCACCTTTCCCTGTGTTCAAGCACAGGAGAGTGGCCCAAATTACCAAAAACATGTGTCTTTGATCATTGTCCTTTCTCCTCTCCCTGTGTAACTAAATGCTGTTGCCAGGAGTGAGGATACTGGAACTGTAACTTAGGCAGCACATCTGGATTTACTGCTGGAATTATAGTAATTGTGCTAAACAGGTTCTAGTGCAGTGACACACCAGGCAAATGAGTAAATTGATGTGATTGGCTTATACTGGTATCAGCACTGAAATTTGTATGGAATGCAATATAACTGACAATTAAAGCAAAGTGCCTAGTTAGACTGGAATTATAGAGCCTCTCTTGTGCTGTGTTTTATTACAGCTGTATTGCAGTGCAGCACTTCTGCAGGCTCCACAGCCCTACCAAGAAGTGTGCCTGGGCCAGGGCTGCACCCTCCTGAGGAGGGGGCCTCCAGAAGTCTTGTTTCTCCAGTGCTATGGACACCAGCAAGGACCTGCAGTTTGTTGTGTCACCATGACCTTGTGAAGACAGGCTGAGAGAGTTTGGGTTGTTCAGCCTGGAGAAGAGAAGGCTTCAGGGAGACCTTAGAGCAGCTTCCAGTGCCTGAAGGGGCTCCAGGAAAGCTGGGGAGGACTTGGGACAAGGGCAGGGAGTGAGAGGACAAGGGGGAGTGGATTAAAACTGGCAGAGGGAAGATTGAGGTTGGACATGAAGAGGAAATTCTTTGGTGTGAGGGTGGGGAGAGCCTGGCCCAGGTTGCCCAGGGAAGCTGTGGCTGCCCCATCCCTGGCAGTGTTGAAGGGCAGGTTGGATGGGGCTTGGAGCAGCCTGGGCTGGTGGGAGGTGTCCCTGTCCATGCAGGGGGTTGGAACTGGATGATCTTGAAGGTCCCTTCCAACTCAAACCAGCCTGTGATTCTGTGACCTCATGTTTGCACAGGCATGTTTGCTTGACTTACACTGCAAGGATGGTGCAAAAGCAAAAAATGTCTTATTTGCAGTGGTTCCTTGTTTTGAAGAGTTCAGATGTGATTTTAGCAGAGATGTTTGTGTCTCCTGTTTTATGCTCTTCTGTCCCCTCTGTTTCTTGAGGCTCATTGCTATGGGTGCCCACCAGGACTGGCTGTGAGGATGCTCTGAGAGGCATATCCAGGAGGACCAGATAATGAAGCACATTAACCAAACCCCCTTCAGTGCTAATTGGCCCCAGGGTTTAGCAGCCCCAGCCAGGGGCCTCTGCAGGCAGAGAGGGTGGGGCTCACCAGCTCTCCAGCAGGGAGAACCCACAGCCTGACCTGCTGCACCCCATCATTCATCTGAGGTAGGTTTGGGGCTTCACAGGCACCCAAGGAGCCAGGAGCAGGTGCTGATGGTGGGCACTGGCCCCTGGGCTGTCCCTTTGGTCAAACACTGCTGGGGAGGGGCTGCAGCCTGGGGGTTCATTCAGTGCTGCTGCCCTGGCTGCTTCTTGGGGGGGCACTGTGCTCAGCACCACCTGGCTTCACCAAAACAGCTGTGGTGATACTCGTGAGCTTCCCAGGAGGTGGCACCAGGCTGGCTGAAGTTTGGGTTTCAGTACCTATTGCAGCTCTTGCTGCATCTTGGAGTGTTCCTCTGCCCTAAGGACTGGAGGTGTGGGGGGCTGAGCTGTGGGGCTGCCTCTGGAGGGGATGGGGGAGAGAGGCTGGGGTGGGATGATGTGCCCCCTGCTGCTGCAACTTTGGATGGACCCAAGGCAGTGGTGGCTTTTTCACTGGTTCCTGCAGATCCTTTCTTAAAGGGCAGCCTTTGGGTAGGGAGTGCCTTGCACAACAGTGTGCTGGTAAAGTGACTCTTCCCATGCCTCTGTCCCTTTGGAAAAGGGGTCACTGATGGGCTTTTCTGTTTTCCTTTTGAGTGATGCACCATGGTGCACTGATACAGTCTTCTGGTCCAGCTACATGTAGGATGCAGAATGACTTTTAACCTCATTAAAAACCCAAATTTCTCAGGACCTTGAAGCACTTCTATGACTTTGCAATGAAATGTTTTAACAGAGGGGAGTGTGTGCTTTTTTTGGCCTTTTGGGGGCATTCAGAAGTTACCAGTAGTCTCCTGTGCATCTGTTTCTTAAATAAGTTTACATTTGCATTTAACATGTTTCTTTCTGTGCACATGGTGATAATTTGTTTTGTTCATCCTGTGAAATAATGGATTCCAATTTTCTTTTTAAAATATCCTGCAACATTTGCTGGCACACTGGGATCAACTGGCTGTGAAAAATGGGGGCTCAGTCAGGGTGGGTGTATTAAAGAAAAGGGTGAAAGAATTTTATTTCCTAAACCCTGAGGGTTAGGTGTTCAGAACTTACCTTGTCCTTCAAAAAAATGGTGATTAACAACATTCTTTATTGTTGGCTTCATTCATTCACGCGAGACTTGATAGAGAGGTGGTACCTGCCATCAGTGACCAGTTGTCAGCAGTTTGGGAAATTCCTGTCCAAAAAAACCTTAGAAGTCTTCGTGGTGCTTCCAGCTGCCTTCCCAGGGAACTTGGAGAAGCTGGTTCCTCCCCAGCTGATACTGAAAGAAGGCTCATGAGAAATCCTCTCCAACCTGACCCAAGGGCACAGCTCTTCCCTGGGGGGTTAGGAAGCTTCCCCTCACTCAGTTTTTTAGGATCCCAGCAGATATTTTTCCCTCTGAGGGAGAGGAACTCTGGCCACAGCAGTTGGAACTGGGGTGCCAGGACCTACACATTCCTTTTAACATGTGCAGTGGCTCTGGGGAAGCCCTTTGGCCACAGGACATCTCAGCATGAGCAGGTAGAAGTGCCTCCTGCTCCAGGCTCTGTCCCTGATCAACTGCCTGGGCTTTGGCTCCTGCTTTGGCCAGGCTTGCTGCTTTTCTAGATTGTTCTGCATTTCTCGCTGCTCTCATTTCAACCTTCTCTCCAGGACTCTATTTATGCCCTGCTGGCCTCCATCCTCTGGAAGGCCTCAAAAGAGTTGCTGCTCTCCAGGTATCAGCCAGACTGGAAAGGGCCATGTGGAAAGGGAGCCTTAGAACAGCCAAGGTTTTGCTTGTAGAAGGGAGGTGGCTGCTCCCAGGATGGCTTAACTCTTTCCTACTTGTCCTGGACACTTGGAGGTTGGGTGGTGAGACAATGGCCCAGGTTGCCCAGAGAAGCTGTGGCTGCCCCATCCCTGGCAGTGTTGAAGGGCAGGTTGGATGGGGCTTGGAGCAACCTGGGCTGGTGGGAGGTGTCCCTGCCCATGCAGGGGGTTGGAACTGGATGAGCTTTAAGGTCCCTTCCAACCCAAACCATTCCATGATTCTATTGATTTTTCCCTCTCCAACAAGTTGTCTCCTATGGTACAACTGCTATGATAGGAAGAAGCTGTGGCTGCCCCATCCCTGGCAGTGTTGAAGGGCAGGTTGGATGGGGCTTGGAGCAACCTGGGCTGGTGGGAGGTGTCCCTGCCCATGCAGGGGGTTGGAACTGGATGAGCTTTAGGGTCTCTTCCAACCCAGATTGGTCAGTCAGGATTCTGTTATTCTGTCACCTATGCTGTCCTGAAGGGAGGGATGAGCTGCTGGGAGCTGCAGGAGGAGCAGTGATGGGCTCTGCAGAAGCTGATGAGCAGCTCTTAGGGCTGCAGCTGCCCTGAGGAGCCAGGGGCTGGGAGATCCAGAGTCCTTTAGCTTGTGTTGAACTGTTCTGGTATGGAGCAGTAAAACAGAAGCCCTGGGCTGGAGTGCTCCTGCACTGAAGGAGCAGACAGAATCTGTCAGCTCTGAGGAGTGTCCTTCTTCTTACCTGCTTCTGGTAGTCATACCTGAGAAGTGTCATCAAAATAAAAGCTGTTCAGAGGAGCCACAAAGACTAGTCCAGGTATGGTTTGTTCACCCAGGGCTGAGGAGCTCAGTGACTGGGGGCTGTGAGGAGTCTCCCAGGGATGGTGTAAGGACCATCTCCCAGTACTGTCCAGCTTCTCCCCCTGTGCTGGGGACCTGGCAGAGGTGCTCTCCAGTCTGCTGCTCTTGGGCAGCCCTAGGACTTGTGGGGTTTGAGGTTGCTGTGAGGTAGCTATTATGACTTGAGAAAACGTGTTGTGTTTGTTTGCCAGCTGGGACTGGTGCCAGTCCCACCATCTGCGGTGGCTTCATGGTGTCTGGGGAGTTTTGAAATGGGAAACGTTGGTCTCTATGGCCTGAGCAAGCATGTGTACAGGAATGTGTGAGCTGGACCCAGGCAACCACATGGTTGTGTTTATGGCTTGTTTTGTTGTTTTTTCCCCCCCTCCAACATGTCTGCAGCCAAAGGGGTGAGATGCTTGTACCAGCGTTTGGGTGGTGGTGGCACAGGGGTGGCAGCAGGCTGGGTTACCCTGAGCTGGG
>NW_009954547.1:214605-216016 GCF_000747805.2 Chaetura pelagica
ATTCCTGCTTTAACAGTCTTCTCCAAAGCTCCTCTTAAAAATAAGTTTGTCTCCTGCAAATGAAACTGCTGTTTCACTTCTGAAGTGCTTCATCCCCCTCTGAAGCGAAGGTGGGAAGCGGCTTCTGCATCGCTGAGCGCGTGGCCATAAACCCCAGCAGAGCAGGCTGCTGATGTGAAATTAGAGATATTTCAGCACCATCTCAGCTGATTGCTTCTGCTGCTAAGCCACAGGCATGAAGCTCCTCTGGGAGAGAGACTTGTGTGACAACCCTATCTTGAAGGGCTGACCACATCAGTCCTCGAGCAGCTAAAAGCCTGAGGGCTGTTCCTTTGCCTTGGAGGAGAGGAGACAGTTGTGCCCTTGCCCCAAGTCACCAGGGGAAAACCAGAGGCTAAAATGCAGAGGGGAGATGTGAGATGTGAGAGCTTGTGCTACTTCTGCCCCAGTGCTGGTTGTGGTCCCAGCCAGATGGGTCCCTGGCGAGGCTGGTTCAGGGGACTGGGAGGCACTGGGGGGGCTGTGGGGCAGCAGCCCCCTCTGGAGTATCACGTTTTGATCACAGATGGAGGTGTTTATGTCTGAGGCACTGGTGCTTTGAATCCCACCACCCCCAGCTACCCAGGCACAGGGTTCCACGAAGGCAGAGGTTCCTCCTGCTTCATTTCCAAGTGCTGGCACTGTTGGGCTCCCAAAGGAGGCTTTGCAGCCTCTCGGGAGGCCTGATTCTCCTGTGAGGTGCTGCCTGGGATGGGATTGCAGAAACGTGGGGTGTCCTTGGCCGTTGGGGTGTCCCTCCCAAAGCCAGGGTGCTGGGGCAGACTGGCTTACACCCTGCAGTGTGTGTCACCCCGTCTCATCTTCCTGCCTCTTTTACACATTTTCCAAATAGCCCTTTTGTCCCCGGGCAGTGCTGCTTTGGATCTGCCGAGGGAGGATCCCCGGGGCAGTTTGCTGCTCCCTTGCCCTCCCACCCGCTGCTGTGGAGGAAGAGAAGTGGGATTCAAATTAGCCTCCGTCTCTCCTCTCCCCTCCTCCTGCTTCCCAGCCCCTCTCCTGTTCCCTGGGCCCGGCTCAGGAGCGGATCACATCACCCTGGGCAGGTACCCGCTCCTGTCCTCCTCCCCGGGCATCTGCTGCCTCTCCCAGCCCCCGCGGGTGGGAAAGCCTTTCCTCTGGAGCAGGCGATGCCCCGTTGTCCCCTTTTTGTCCCCCGCTGCTCTGCTCTCCCCCTCGCCTGCTTTTCCTCTCCCTGCCCCCCGGGCTCCCCTGACCTCCTTTGACGTGTTGCATTTCACGGCTGGTAACGGGGAGCCGATGGGAGATAAGCGGGGTGACGGTGTCAGCGGCTCCTGGCAGAGCCTCGGCCCCCCCGTCCCAGCCTGGGGGGGCTTGGGGAGCGCCCGGGACC
>NW_009954547.1:216502-217311 GCF_000747805.2 Chaetura pelagica
TCGCCGTGGATGCTCCGAGCAGGGACAGAGCCGTGAATGGGGTTTTGTTTGGTTTTTAACATGGCATCCACGCCGGAGGGACCGGGAGGATGTGAAGGCAGCTCGCTGCTCTGCCAGCCGAGTTAGCGCCGGTTTTCTCTGCCGCTTCTGTGAGGGTCTCTCGGCACGGTTTGAGTTGCTGCCAGACACCCCTGGACGTGCTTCACTGGCTCCATCCGGCTCTGCTCGGGGGGCTGGAGCGAGGTGTTTTTTCTCGAAGCCCTTGTTTTTCCTCCTCCCGGCTGGCGTCAGGCACTGAGGATGCAGAGACAAGTGCTCCTGACTAGGGGAGGTGGTAGGATTTCCTGTCAGGTTCGCAGCATCTCTCTCTGTGCTGCCGGCTGTGGAAGGGCTTTGTGCTGGAGCTCGGGGAGCAGAACCCGCAGGTGACCTCTGACTGGATCAGACTTGCTTGTCTGTCCCTCTCCTTTTGCTCAGGTGCTCAGTGACAGGCTGGAGAACCGCGTTAGGCAGGTGCTGCTGGAGGAGAAGGGCTGCCTCCTGCTTCGGAAAACGGGGAGGAAAGCTGGAGAACTCTGAGCAGCTGCATGAAGAACAAGCGGGGATCTTCTGCTCTGGGCTCCGCGTGCTGTGAGAACAGACCCTTTGGGAATTCATCGGGAGAGCTGATCTCTTGGGGTTCCTCGTTGCTTGCCGACCCGGACAGCATCCCCTCACCTGCTTGAAGGCCACCCCAGCTGCATCCCCTCACCTGCTTGAAGGCCACCCCAGCTGCATCCCCTCACCTGCTTGAAGGCCACCCCAGCTGC
>NW_009954547.1:217424-268524 GCF_000747805.2 Chaetura pelagica
CTGGGGGGGCTCTGGGAGGCAGGGGGGCGCCCTCCCCTCCCCTCCCCACCGGCGGGACTGCCCGCGGAGCGCCCTGTGCACCGTCCAACAGGTCATTCCTGGCTCAGCTCCTCCTGCCCGGTGCTGTGTCCCTGTCCCTGGCTCCGGCGCTCCCTTCCCGGGCTGGCGGGGGTAGCATGTGCGGCGGGGGCCATGGCTGCCTTCGGGAAGCTGACCGAGTACTTCAGCCTCAGGAAGTCCAGGACGGAGCTGCGCTCCAGGCAGCGGAGCCGGCGGAGCGGGAGCTGCTGCTGTAGTGTCACTGAGTGCAGGTATGGGGTGGCAGTGGCCTGTCTGTCCTCGTGCCTCCGTTGTGTGCCTGGGAGGCTGCCAGGTGGGAGGTGCAGTTCGTGGTGTTCTGCTTTCTCTTCCCTCTCCTGAGCATGCCAGGAGCTCTGGAGGCATCACCTGGGTCTTGTCTGGGGCTCCCAAGCAGCTCGTTGCTGCAGGATGTCTCTGGCAGGCTCTGTTCCCTGGCATCCATCTCCCTGCCCAGGGCACGTCCCAGAGCTGCCACAGTCCCTCTCAGGTGGCTGCCTGCACGTGTACCTGCTGTCTGTGCTGTGCTGCCTCCATGTTACTGTGGAGAGGTTATTGTGCCTCAACTGCCCTTCCCTCCCTCTGCTCCTCATGCTGTAACTTCCCTGGCTGCACAGGAAGCCAGAGGTGGCTTCCCAGGTGGAGCTGACAGCACCTGGGAGCATGGGGCTGGTGGAGCCTCCTGGCATGAAGCGGCCAGGGAGGATGAGGGGGGTCTCTCACTGTGCTTGGGTGCAATGGTGAGGGGGCTCCTGTTGGCCAACAGGTTCACCCTTGGCTCCTTGGGGTGTGGATTGCCAAGGGGATCGTGCTGGGGAGTGGTGGCACTGGGCTGACTGGATGCTCTCTGGGATCACTGGAGTGCTTGGGGGCACAGCAGGGGCAGCAAGGGCAAGCCCAGCACTGGGGTGTGGGGGCTGCCTTATTTTGCAAGGTAAACACAGTTAATGCTATTAAGAAAATTCCTCTGTGCCTCGGTGGCTTGTCTCTCCTTGGAGTATTACAAGCAGCTTGTAGGATGTGACGAGCTCTTGATGCTGCTCTGGGCTTTTTCCCCTCTCTGAGGGCTGGTGGTGAGGCAGAGGGTGACCAGCCCGAGCAGTGGATGTCCCCACATCCTCCCGCTGACCTGCACGTGGTGCCTCCCCACTTCTGGAGGGGTCCTGACCTCTCTGTGGAGCAAGGGAGGAGGTGCTTCTGGGGCTCTTCACTCTCTCAATCCCCCATATACAGGATGCTTCTTCAGTCCTGAACCTTGTGTTTTTGGGGGAAATTGGGTGGTTTCCTGTCCAAAGGGTGATATCATGGTGCCTTCCTAACTCCAGGGCATGAGCCACAAAAGTGGCCTTGCTGGGGTGTAGTTCATGTATGAAATTTTCCAGGGGGATACTGGGCATGTTTGAGAGCTCCTCTTGCATGGAGTGTGGCTTCACCACACATCAGTCACGGCCCCTGGGGCTGCTGCCTGTTGAAGCTCTGCTCTGTGTGGGGCTGGTGGATGTGGTTCCCCCAAGCAGGAGTTTCTCCCTGTGCCCCAAAGGTCCGGTGAGGCTGAGCTCTAGATGATGGGAGCTGTTCTCTCCCTGTCCCTTCACTTGTGTTGCCCCTTGTGCCATGAAGCTGCTCCCCTGGACCGGGTCTGAGCACGTAGGGTGCTCCTGGTGCCCCCAACTTCCCCATCAGGGGGGCTCAAGTGCACCTGCAGATACTGAGCCCGTTTTCTTGATTGCACACGGTTGATTATGGAAGTAAAAATAAGTGTTGACTGAAGCATGAGACGCTTTTGAAATCAGTGTCACTTTTCACCTGAGCTGCTTGAGATTTTGTCTGTTTTTATCCCTCCATGTCTGTACACTGAGATATTCCAGCTGAGACCCCTGACCCAAGCTGAACTGGCTCCTGGCAGCCAGAAAGCTGAACGCTTCGTGGCTGGGAGCTGAAAGCAAAAAAACAAAAGGCATCTGCTGCCCTGTCTGACCCTGTCCTTTCTCTAGACAGTGCCTTTTCTAGCTCTGCTGATCAGCTTTCTGGGTTTACTTCATTTCTTCATGCTAATGAGGGTAAATGAAATGAGGAAATAAGATGCTCAGACCCCATGTTTCCATGTGTGTGTAAGTAGTGGAGATGCTGCACCCCAGGCTGAGCAGTGTGATGTCTAATGGACCCTCCTGGAGCCCTGCCCAGGCCCTCGTGTGCCTCAGGGCAGCTGGGTCCTGCTGCACTTGCCAAAGACACGTAGTCCCCTGGGACCAGAACAAGCAAACACAGGGAGCTCTGCTGTGGGGGATGCACTAACTGGAGTGATTAAAGTCTAAATATAGTGGTCCCACACATCCTCATAGGATCTATCAGATATTAGCAGGTGTGTAGTTATGGTCTGAAGTGATGTGCCTGCATTTTTAAGCTACGCCTCCAGATACAGCAGAGCCTCTGAGGTGGGTTGAGTAAATCTGCTGGATTTGGGAATTTGTGGGCTCAAAGTTGTGCACAGGAGAGGGGCCTAGTGATAGCATCATCTCTCCCCATCTTCTGGTGCCATTGGCCAAACACGATGGTTGCAGGAGCTCTTCAGCCTCTAATGTGCCCCGAGCTCTGTCCTCGTTCACACCTTCCTGTCCTCTCAGCTGCAGGCTTTTCCACCCTGAGCCTTGCCAGCTGTGCTCAGCAGGAGGATGGATGCTCTGCTGCGGGGCTGGAGTACAGCTGCTCCAGGTTATGAAATCAGTTGGATCTCCAGGGGTCGAGAGGCTCCAGGCATGACAAGCTGGGGATCAGTGTCCCTGTTGTGCAGCTTCTGCTGGTGGCAGCGCCTGAGCACAAACACACCAGCCGGAGCCAAGCTCAGGAAAGCCTGTAAGTGATTTCTTTGCAGTAACTTTTTTCAGTCTAGTAGAAAGGTTGATGGATGAGCCAAATGTTCACCTTGACTGGTGCTGCAGCTGTACTGCTTCGTGCAGGATGAACACCCAGATCATGGCAGGGGTGGATGACTCTGCAGCTCAGAGGCTGCAGCGCTGGGTGCAAGTGCCTGCGGGGAGAGACTGGGAGTGCTTGCTGAGGCTTGAGGGGTTTGTCCTCTCTTTTATCTTATGGTACCAGCCTTCAGTAGCTCATGCCCAGCTCTCTGCATGTTGGCAGGATGGGTGGAGAGAATCTGCTTCTGGCACAGAGGGGTAATGAAAGGAAAAGACAGGTTATGCAAAATGGATCATCTATTAGTGAGCTATTTTAGAACCAAAAGGGCTGGACAGCTGATTGTGTGTTCCTGCAGCTTTTGGAATTGGATCAGAAAATCAAAGGGCTGAGAAAATGGCCTTGCTCTGCTGTGAGTGTGCTGGGTGAAGCTGCAGGGTGGAATGAGGTTTTTGGAAGCAGGTTGGCACGTTCCTAGGTGGCTGGTTTCAGCCAAGGCTGCAGAGCAGTGAGTTGCCTGGCAAAATCCTGGGCTGAGGTCCTGGGTGCTTGCAGCTGTCATGGGAGGGTGAGGGTCTGGTGTCATCTGACAGAGTTAACAGTTTTTGGTGAATTTCTTAAGGAGACTCCTAGTGTTGGTCTCAACCTGAATGCAGTGTGGGCAAGGAGAACATCAGTCCTTTTGTGAGAGCTGTGACCTGCAGCAATAACAAAGGGCACTTCATTAAAAATCCCAGATACTGTCCAGGGGCATTTTTTTCTCTAGGCAGGAATTTGGAGGCAATTTCATTTAGAGGCTTTGTCTCTTGACCCAGTAGTGTTTTGGGATAGATCTGCTCACTGGGCTTCAGGAGGTTGATGCATGTTCTCTCTTTGATAGCTGTCACCTCTCCCCTTCTCCGTGGTTCCCAGAGTCCCGTTCGGACCCCACAGAGGAGCTTTAATGTGCTTGTCTGGAGATCACTGCCTGGTTGTGGGAACTGAGATCTTCAGAATGGGGGAAGGAGAAGGAGAGATTTGTGCCTGGTCTTGGATCAGTCTCCTAGGGGAGACTTTCAGTCTTGGAGGCAGCAGAACTGAAGACCCATAAAATTCTGGGGGTAAAGAGCCTACATCCTCAGTGGGCTCCAGGAGAGGAGCTTTTCCCTGGCTTGGGGGATGCAGTGGAGTGACCTGTGGTGAAACCCAGGGAACCTGAGCTTGGGAATCGAGGATGAGAAGTGTTTGGCTTTTGCTGAACTGGGGAGCAGGCAGGCAGGGTGTTTGATTTAGAGTCTCAGTGCCTTTTTTCTCAATACCTGAATTGATGTTGGAAGTTGATGTTAGTTAGCAATGAATTAAATTATGTCCAAATTAAATTACATAGCAATTCCAACTTGCCTGGCCTGTTTTCCCCATGTCATTAGGTAATCTTCAGGGATGGTGCTCCAGGTGATGCTCCACCTCTGTAGTTGCAGGGGGAGCAGAGCTGGGTCCAGGTGTCCCTGCTGCTGTGGCAGTCAGAGGCTGTCCCAGGCCTTGTGGGAAGATCTACCCAGGAGCTGCTCTTTGCAATGGGGCCCTGTGACCTCCCTTCCTTTGGAGGTGTTTTCCACACTGGTATCCTGACCCACGTGCTGTGTATTTTGGGCTTTGAGGTGGTTAAGCAGGGTGGGCAATGTTTTGTTGTGTTGTTTTTTTTTTTTGCAGGATTGTGCTTAGTTATTTTTTGGCTGTTTAAAAATATCTCTTCAGCTCTGGCAGCACGTCTGTGCTCAAGCACACGGTCGTGATGGGGAAGAGGAGGAACTGGCAAGTTTTGGGGCTGGAAAACTGCACTGAAGGAACAGATCCTGTGTTAGCTGCACAGAGAATGAGACAGACTGAAAGGGCTGTATCTTTCACCTCAGTTGTACAGCAGAGCCTTGCAGGGGTCCCCGTCACCGCAGTCTCACTGCATCGAGTGTCCTCCTGGGGTACTTCAGTGGCACTGAGTTGCCTGAAATCACATGGGACATGGTGCTGGGGACGTAGCCCACTCCTTCCAGTCCCAATACGGGGGTTTAGTTGATGCTGGCTGTTCTAAACACGTGTAGGAGCTGAGAGCAGGCAGGATGTGGCAAGAAGCCCCGCGGATGCGCGGAGCGGAGGGGCAGTGCCCGGAGCTCCGGGGGAGCCTCCATCCATCTGCCAGCCTTGGCAGTGCTTGGGGGTGTCACCTGCCACCTGCAGCATTTAGTCTTGCATATGTGCAGGGACCATTTTTCCCAGGTTCTGTGTCCTGCAGCTTGAGCTGAGTCAGAGGCTTTTAACACGGGTTTTGAAACCCACCCGTGAAGGGGCAGCTCTGAGGGGCACCCAGGAGCTCTCGTGTGGCTGAAACCTGGACTGGCTTTTCCCACTTTGTTTTTGGCATGTTTTGATCAGAGCCTTTCTGCTTCCAAATGACATATCCATATGGAAAGATACCTGCATTTTAAGAGGGAAAACAAGGAATTTGGAAGTCTTTGCACATAAGTGAGATGTTTCCACATGAAATTACCCAAGAAGGTGTTTGTGGCACTTGTGTTTGAAACTTCCTTGCCTGCTGAGAGGCCAGTGTCTCTGCTGCAACAGGTCGTTGTAACCTATTAGAAAAATATGAAAAGATTGGTGTCCATTGTACATGGAGGTGTGCTGGTGCCAGGCTGAGCTGGAAATAGAGTCCTAAATCCAGTGCAAGTGACTCAGACCATGGCCTGTTCTGCAGAGGTGCCGAGTGCCCATGAATTAATCCTGTTAACTGCAGCAGGCAGCAGACATGCAGCATCTTTGCAGCTTAGCTGGGGTTGTTCAGTGGCCGTGCAAGAATGTGAGAAAAAGCTTCAGGAGCTGGAGCTGAAAACCTTCAGTCTCATGTCAGCTGGAGAGATGCTGGGTCAGGGAGGTGGGTGGGGGGTCACAGGGTGGGTGCCCACCCAAGTGTAGCCGTGGTGCTTCTGGGGGAGGCTGGTTTGCAACTGGGAGTGCTGCCCCTGGCTGAGCATCACTGGGTGGTGGTGGCTGCTGGGGTGCCCGGTGCCTTTCAGCTCCTGCCCCTTCACGCTCTGCACTTGGTGAGGTGCAGGACTGAGCCTTTCCCCCCTCTCCCCGTGTCAGCTTTTCCCTGGGCTGTGCGAGCGCATCCCTGGTGTCTCACCAAGATGACAGGCTGTCAGATGTAAACA
The DNA here is from genome assembly GCF_000747805.2 of Chaetura pelagica. Taxonomy (NCBI): domain Eukaryota; kingdom Metazoa; phylum Chordata; class Aves; order Apodiformes; family Apodidae; genus Chaetura; species Chaetura pelagica. Next base: position 223,601 of record NW_009954547.1, read on the forward strand.
GCTCTGTTTTGTGAGCAGAATGGTGGTGCCACCAGAGGAAATGACATTTAGCTTTTGTTGCTTGATCCAGCTGCCTGGGCTTTGCATACTAAACCTGAAGAGGCTTTTTAGCTTTCCTCTTCCCCATTGTTTGCATCGCTGTGGCTGTGATCGGGAAGGGGCCTGGGGAGCAGCATGGAGAAGAAATCTCCCCATCAAACCTGTTCTTGCAAGGGTCCTCTCCACTAGAACCTGATGCATCCTGATTCTCCAAGCAGGTTTTTATGTGCCTGGGGACACACCTGGGTGTGTTTCCAGTTCCAGAACCTAGTGACCTGGCCTGGGTGCAGTGCACCTGGTCAGTGGGCTGCTGGTCTCTCTAACACTGTGATCACCAGCATGTTTGCTGGGGGAAGCAATGTGGACAGCCAGGTGGGCCTTGCTTCCCTGGTCTGCTCTGCCTCTTGATGCTCTGCCAAAACCTCCTCTCATGGTTGTAAGTAGAGGCACATTTAACATCTCTCCCATGAAAGTGCTTATGCATGTGGGCCCAGGAGCTGGCTGGAAAAATCAAACTTTCTGGATGTGACAGGCTGGTAAAGCACATCTGGGCTCTCAGTGTCATCTTTTTGGGTTTTGGGGCCATGTTGTATCTAAAACCAAGTGATGTGGTTTGTGTCTGGTGTTCTTGGCTTCTGGCCTCCTTCTAAAGCTAATCTTTGGGACAGGAGGTGAGGGTGGGGGCTGACTATTTTCTGCACAAGCTGGAGCTAATATTTTCCTGGATTAGGCAGCAAAAAAATTTGACAATTATCCTTAATTTTGGATCGGGTAACGAGAGGAGGGGGAAGTTCACAGGGTGGGTGCCCACCCAAGTGTAGCCGTGGTGCTTCTGGGGGAGGCTGGTTTGCAACTGGGAGTGCTGCCCCTGGCTGAGCATCACTGGGTGGTGGTGGCTGCTGGGGTGCCCGGTGCCTTTCAGCTCCTGCCCCTTCACGCTCTGCACTTGGTGAGGTGCAGGACTGAGCCTTTCCCCCCTCTCCCCGTGTCAGCTTTTCCCTGGGCTGTGCGAGCGCATCCCTGGTGTCTCACCAAGATGACAGGCTGTCAGATGTAAACAGCTCTGTTTTGTGAGCAGAATGGTGGTGCCACCAGAGGAAATGACATTTAGCTTTTGTTGCTTGATCCAGCTGCCTGGGCTTTGCATACTAAACCTGAAGAGGCTTTTTAGCTTTCCTCTTCCCCATTGTTTGCATCGCTGTGGCTGTGATCGGGAAGGGGCCTGGGGAGCAGCATGGAGAAGAAATCTCCCCATCAAACCTGTTCTTGCAAGGGTCCTCTCCACTAGAACCTGATGCATCCTGATTCTCCAAGCAGGTTTTTATGTGCCTGGGGACACACCTGGGTGTGTTTCCAGTTCCAGAACCTAGTGACCTGGCCTGGGTGCAGTGCACCTGGTCAGTGGGCTGCTGGTCTCTCTAACACTGTGATCACCAGCATGTTTGCTGGGGGAAGCAATGTGGACAGCCAGGTGGGCCTTGCTTCCCTGGTCTGCTCTGCCTCTTGATGCTCTGCCAAAACCTCCTCTCATGGTTGTAAGTAGAGGCACATTTAACATCTCTCCCATGAAAGTGCTTATGCATGTGGGCCCAGGAGCTGGCTGGAAAAATCAAACTTTCTGGATGTGACAGGCTGGTAAAGCACATCTGGGCTCTCAGTGTCATCTTTTTGGGTTTTGGGGCCATGTTGTATCTAAAACCAAGTGATGTGGTTTGTGTCTGGTGTTCTTGGCTTCTGGCCTCCTTCTAAAGCTAATCTTTGGGACAGGAGGTGAGGGTGGGGGCTGACTATTTTCTGCACAAGCTGGAGCTAATATTTTCCTGGATTAGGCAGCAAAAAAATTTGACAATTATCCTTAATTTTGGATCGGGTAACGAGAGGAGGGGGAAGTTACTCTGGTATGAAGAGTAATTACACATGTAGCATGAGTACAGAGAAGTTCTCCTTCAGCAGAAACCTCAGCCTGTGAGTCGTAGTTGCTAGAAAGACTGTTTGATTCCTAATTCACCCACTGTTTTGGCACTGAGTCACAGCTGGGTGGGTGTGCAGGTAGGAAACAGAAGCACCAGCAATACACACCGGGACTTGTGCACGGGGAAGGGGAAGGAAGTGATTTCAGACAGCGGATGTGAATTTTAACAGCTTCTAATTAAAGTGGTGGCTGGCAAGGGGAAGATTTCTGAATGGAGGTTGTCCCTGTTTGCCCTTCTCTGCCTGCTCCTGCCTGCACAGGGCAGCTGCCACCTGCAAGGTGTGTGGCACAGGGGGGTTTTCTTGCTCCACCCATGGAGCAAATGCTGCTCTCAAGCTGGGAGGGGGTGTGAGGAGGGCCTGGCTGGGCACAAGGGCAGCTGTGGAGGCACTGGCTGCCCTGCTAACAGTCATCAGGATATCCAGCTGCCTTGGCATCACCTTTGGAGGTGAAGGGAAGGGTCTCTGTGCCCTTGAGTGCCTTGAGATGTTGAGCTGAATGGGGACACTGTGCCTTTGTGGTGTCAGAATCCATGAGTGGGGACAATGGGCAGAGGCCCTGGGAGCAGGGAGGAGGTGTCGTTGTGATTTGGAGGGTTCTGAGCACAGAGTGTCATCCATCCATCCCCCTGCTGGTGTGTCCACCCTGGTGTGGGAGTCCTGCAAACAGCCACCTATCCTTGGGTGCTGAGATACCCCCTAAAAGTGACCAGCCCTGACCTGGCCACCAGGTGAGTGGGAGAAATTCAAGACAGAGCAGTGAGGTGCCCAGCCTGGCACCCTCCTGGGGGAAGTTTGAGGTGTGGTTGTCTGCCCCAAACCCTTTTCTGGGTGAACAGGCACCCCAAGAGGCTCCTGAGAGAGCATCCAGCTGATGTTCTCCTCTGCAGGAGGTGGTCTGAGATGAGGCTGAGCTGGAAAGGAAGTTGTGGGGGGTTGGGTTGACAAAGGATATTTTTCTGGACCCAGAAGGAAACAGTTCAAAAAGGGATAGAAAAAAGGACACTTCTGTTTAGAATATTTCAAAGGGGAAGACCAGAATACTATCTTTAATAATTAATTTATTTTTGCTTCCCAAATTCCATGTTTTCTCCTGGAGGAATAGTTGATAATTATACAAATGTATGCAAAATATTTTTAGTTTGCATTTATTGATGTGAAAGTGTGCAGGTGGGAATAAGCAGCTCCTTCTGGTTAGGAGGCTATGGCAGCCACTTGGGATGGGGGGAGCAGAATGGAGCCTTGGCCCCTGCCCAAGGCAGACCCTTGGGTGTGGGCACCACTGCCTGGATCACCCATGGGTGTTTGCTGCTCGGAAGCCACCAGAGCTGGTGGTCTTGCCCATGGGCTTCTGTGGTCCTGCATGTGACAGGTCAGCTTTGCCAGTGTCAGCCTTGAGTGCTGTAAAATTTGGTCAAGCAACAGAAATGACAGGATTTACAGCAACCTGAGCAGCTTTGAGAGATGTCTCGAGTGTCTTTATGCTTTCTGTGCTGGAACACCAAGAGTTCATGCCTCCCCAGTGTTTGTCAGGAGCAGCAGGGTCCTTTCCAAGATGATCTCAGCAGCTTTTTGTCTCCTCCGTCGTGTGACTCGGATTTTGAAGCACCAGCCCCGTGTCATGAGACTGGGAGAAGGATCAGGAGTTTGGCCATGCAGCTGGTGGGCATCCCTGGGGGGAGGGGCTGGGGGGCAGCATAAGGGCTCCAGTCTGGCCTTGGGGGTTCTGTGCTGGTGCAGGGTGGGTCCTGGAAGTGGCTGCTGTGCTGGGCATCATGTTGGACCCCCTTTGCATCCTCCCTGAAAGGTGCTGGCAGATGTAAAGGAGGCAGTTAGATATTTATCTTGCCAGCTAGCCAGCCTTTTTGAATTTGAGCCAGGAAGCTTGTCTTCCGTGTTACTTGTGCTTCATTAGCTTTTGTCTCTGAAATTTTTCGAGGGCAAACAGGAGATGAGTAATTGCTGCAAAAGAAAAGTGGGAGCCATGGCATGATGTCTGTGGTTTGGTGTCTTGTGAACCTGGAAAGTGGGAGGTTTTTGTTCTGTCCCAGCCCCTGGTAGGTCACATAACCCCTTCTCATCTCTGCTTTTTCTCACCTTTAAACATCAGTAGATGATTAATAATGGAGTGGCACTGCAAGCTCTGCCATCTAAAGCAAGGAGCTGCATTGCTCTTCTTTGGGCCAGTTTGTCTTCTGACTTGATGTGCCCGTTGCTGTGTCCCAAACACACTTTGCTGTCCCTTGTCTGCCTCAGGGCTGGCCACGTTTCTGAGTCATTGGTGTGCCCCTGGGGTTTGCATCCTGCTTGTGAGCTGTTTCAGTGTGCAAGATCTTTAGGTGAGCTGCCTAAATCATCCAAAATACCCTTCTTAATGAGAAGGGGAGCACAACCTTGGCCTTCTTTATTTCGCAGAGTGGCCCACGAGCCTTTTATATTCCCTGTGGAGCATCCCAGATGCCTTCAGACATCCTCTCTGCTTCACAGGTGGCTGGATGGCAGAGCCTGGCAGGGGCATGGAGACCTGGGGCACTCCCAGCACCCAGTCCCTGGGGATGCAGGTCACACTCTGGAGCTGGGGGACACACGCGCCTGCTCCGCCCTCGTGCTGGGACTTGTGTCGACGCCTTCGTCTGCCTCCTTTCCTCATATATCAGGGAGCAGCATAAATGCTCCATAAGTGTTTCTGCTTCTTTCCCTGGCTCTGGGGACTTTCTGTCTTTGGATTTTGTTTTTTCTGAGGAGGTGCAGCTCCAGCGGGTCTGGGCATCTCTGCCATCTCACCCCTCCCAGTGCCAGCTTTACCTTGTTACTGGTGTGTGGGTCATGGTACCAGCTGAACAGGAGGGTGCCTGGGGCTCATTTCTCCTGCAGGATGTGAAGGGGATGTCTTTTGGGAACAGAAGGGACAGAGCTTGTTTGTGCAGTGGGGTCTGCTTGGGGCAGAGTTATCACCAGCAAGGGTCCCAGTGGGACCAGCAGACACAGCAGCCTTGGGGGGCCCGGGAATTTGGTTTGCTGCCTGCAGTAGAGCTGGGAAAAAGAGTCCTTTGAAGGAAGAAACCAACATAGTTTGATTAAACAAACAGCAGTCTGTGCCCCCAAAGTATTTCCTCTTCCCTTTTTAACAATTACATTTCAGTAAATGTTGAAATGGCAGCTGTAAAACACAACCATGGTGCTCGGGCTCAGAACTGCTGATGTGAACTGTTTGAATTGGCTTTATATATATATATATATATATATATATATTTAACCTCGTTTCCCTGAGTGGGTGAGGCTGTCTGGGGCTGGCTTTGCCCGCTGCCTGGCTGGGCCACCAGAGTGCTCAGGGCTCAGCAGGCAGCTGCTGCCCAAAAGGGCCTTTTGGCTTTTTCCTGGGAAATTTGGTAACTGGCCCCACAGGGTGGGGGCAGGAAGAGGGGCTGGGTCCTGGGGCACAGCTGGACTTGGAGGGGCAAGGGGGGCTGAATGCTCCTCTTCCATGTGGTTCTTTGGAATGTTTTGCTGAGGCTTGCCCTGTGTTTCCTGGGCTGTGTGCCCTGCTCTCCTGCACCTCCCAGCAGCCACCAGAGCTCCTGCCTCTGCTCCCTATTGAAACAGAGGAGCAGTTACCCCTGTGATGCTGGGAAGGGTTTTGTTCAGGCTGCAGCCCCTGCTGGAGAGAGTCTCTTGAAGCTGGAGGGATGGCAAAGAGGAAGCTTTTTCAAACCAGCTGGTGGAAATCATGGTATTTACCAGCTCAGGGCTGAGCTTGGGAATAAAGTATTTTTATAGCTTCATATTTGGTTTTTGTTGTGTTGTTTTTTTTTACTTTCCCCCTTTTCTGAACTTGCAAGCTGAATGCTGTTTTGGTTTTTGTTTACCTTTGAAACTGTTTCACAGCCATATAAAAGATGCTGTCTTTTCAGCTATCATCCTCTGTTCTTTGAGCCCCTGTTGCCTTTTAACAGCATGAAGATGGCTTTGTGGAGGCTTGGCTTGAACTGGGAAGAGAGAATTGCGGCTTGGCTGAGCTTCTCCTGCAGCAGGAGCAGCAGACATGCCCTGTCCAGGCAGCTGAGGGGTTGGTGCTGCCTCCTCTGTAATCCCAGATGGTTAAAAGAAGTAACCAAGCATGGTTGGGTGCTCCCCAGTGCAGGGGGGAATGGAGGACTGGGATGAGGCAATGGAACTGGAGAAGGGTCTTAAAAGGAGGAGCTGGGGGTGTCCAGCCTGGAGACAAGGAGGTGAGGGGAGACCAGCTGGCTCTGCAGCTGCCTGGGAGGAGGTTGGAGCCAGGGGGGTTGGGCTCTGTTACTACACAAGAGGAAATGGACCCAAGTTGCACCAGGGGAGGTTTAGATGAGATACTAGAAAAACCTTCTTCACTGAAAGGGTCATTAACCCCTGGCCCAGGCTGCCCGGGGAAGTGGTTGAATCCCAGTCCCTGGAGGGGTTTTAAAGCCCTGCAGATGTGGTACTGAGGGACCTGGGTCAGCACTGGCCTTGGCAGAGTTAGGTTTTGGTTGGCCTTGATGATCTTAAAGGTCTTTTAGAACCATTTAGAAACACATTCTGTGATTTATGTGCTTCAGGGATGTGCCTGGGAGCGGGAGGAGAGGGCAGGAGCACCGTGCAGGTGATGGAGAGGAGCTGTGGGGAGGGCTCTGCTGTCCCTGCAGGGATGCTCAGGCCTCTCTGCTTACCTGGTTCCCTTCCTTGGAGTTGGCTGCTCCTCTCTCCTGCTAAAACGTGGCTCTGTGTGACAAGGAGTTGTGCCTCAGGGAAGCTGCTTGTGATGGGAGAACTGATGCTGGTCTGTGGCTTCTGCACTGGCTCCTAGACAGTTAACTCGGGCGCATGTCCTGGGCAGCCAGAAAGGGTGATTTTCTGTTTGGATGTTTTTTGAATGCGAAGAGAAGATTTCTCAGTGATTTTTGCTTTGTAACTGCTTTGCAATTCACAGGGTCACTGGAAAAATACCAGTGACTCATGGGTTTGCTAGCAGTTGATAAGGTTTCCAGAGCAAGTTATGGTGACTTGAACATGCTCGGATGCCCTGTGAAGGCTGCACTTATTCCTAAGTCTCTGGGCTCTGTTTTTAAGGCCAGCCAGTGCTTCAGCTGGTTGTATTCCTGCCTCTCAGACTCCTTCTCTAGGCTTCCCCACTGCTGCCCCATCCCCTCAAACTTCCCCCCCTGCCCTCCGTGGGGCTCTGCTGCTGCTTTGGACCATTCTGAGACATCCCAGAGGCCTTGTGCTTCTGTCTGGAAATGGCTTCTAAGGCACTTGGATCCTCTTGGCTTTCCATCTCCTGCTGCTTCCCTGTCCTGCAAAGCCCCTTTGCAGGATCCAGCTGCAGGCAGGTGTTTTCTTGACTCTAGCTGTGATCTGGACAGGGATGGAGGAGAGTGTTGCACAAGTTGTTGCTCACCTCTTCCCTGTGGCACACAGCCTCTCCCCCCATGGCAGAGCTTGCCCCTCACTGGGCTGGTGGGAAGATGAACCCTGCACTGTGGAGCTCAGTGCAAATGGGAAACCTCCTCCTGACCTGCTTGCTCCTGGTGTGTCTTTTGAGGCTTGAGCTCTTCGGGGTGCACATTGTGCCTGTCACACCCAGCTGGGTCTCTGCAAGCTGGTTCAGGGGATGGATGTTTGGGTGTTGTTGATTTTTTAATTTTTTAATTTTTTTTTCAGTTTTGCAGCCACTGCTTGTGGTCAGAGGCTGTGGGATTTGTCTGCAGAGGAGCTGCACTCTCCCTTTACCCTGCTGCCTGAGCAGAGCCACATCTTTCTGTTCCCCAGCACCAAAAGAGGGTTGTGGTGGGTAATTGCTCCTCCCAGCTTGTAGCATCTTTCATTTTCTTGAATCCATCTAAAACCTTTGCTGAGTTTTTAAGGTCAGGTTGCTAAGTTACACCTCCTTGGAGGAGCAGGCTGAGCAGTGTGTTGCAGGCAGGAGCAGGCACTGGCTGGAAAGATCTGGGAGCAGTGTCCCTTTGCAATAACAGGGCTCTTCTGGCCCCTGTGCCTCTGTCAGTCCTAGGCTGTTCCTCCCCAATCCTTCACCTTTATAAGCTTCCTTTGCTCAGCAGATTTACTGAAATAATTGACTGAGGGTGTAGGGGAGCCACCAACATTTACCAGTGAAATGCCACGTGGTCCTGTAGGAGAAGAAGCAGCCATTGGCTTCTCCATCTTCTTTTCTTTTTTTTTTTTTTTAATCCTTAATTTCCTTTTGGGGCTGTGAGCTCTTGGGGACACTCGTTCTCCTTGGAGCTTGGGAATGGCCTCACACTGGGGTGTGTGGCTGTCACCAGGCCACAGTGCTGGAGCAGGCAGGCAGGGTTGGGAACAGCTGGTGCCCTGCTCCTCTGCCCCTCTCCCTTTTTAGCCTTGCTCCCTGGCTCAGCCTCCTACTGTCATTCCCATTTTCCAAGAGCAGCCTGGCTCTGAGTAGATGAGGAGGCTGGATTAATCCCAGTGCCTGCTCAGGTTTGTCTGAGAACTGCTGGGACTGGGTGCTGTGGCAGAATGAGGGCTTCCCCTTCTCAGGAATGGGACATCTGGGAATGCCCAAGGACAGGGACCCCCCAAAGGAGGTGCATGGGAGGTTTTTTCATGCATTTCCCTGAGAAATCCTGTAAATCAGTGAGGCTTACTGGGGTTCTTTTGGGATTGTGTGAGTAGTAGGTTTGGGGTTATTTATTGCTCCTGCCTGCCATCTCTGCTGTGTTGCTGGATTTCTGCTGTGGCTGGAATGGTGGAGATTCCTCCATCCTTTCCTTTGGGTAAGGTGGAGCCTCTCTCCTCTCTCTTTCAAAATAAGACTAAAATAAGCCTTCAGGGTTGGACTGGGAAGTGCCCTCTGGAGAACAACTTCTCCCATACCAAAATAAGCAGGAAGGACAGGCTGAGGGCAGGTGTTCAGTTGCAGGAGGGATGCAGGATTCGGCTTCCCATGGTTTCACTTGGATGAGCATTTTCTCTGTCCCTCTCTTCCCTTTATCTCTGCTCAGCTCTTTCCTTCTCTTGCCCTGTGGTGATGGAAAAGCCACCCAGTGCTGGACACAGCACATTTTTTGAGATGTGTTCTGCCCCTTTTCCCCATTTTTTGGACACAGGGGCTAGTTTATTTAGCCACTCTGCTTCCAGTAACAGCCTGGTGGAGCAGCACGTGTGTCCCCAGGTGTCACAAGCCGTGGCTGGGGTGGGGAATGCTGGAGCAGTCAGCTGGGCTTGCACCCTGCCTGGAACAACCAGCTTGAGCCTTGTGGCTGTCCCCAGAGCTGGTCGCAGGGGACCTGGCCCTGGTTTCCTATCTGGCTGTGGACTGGGAGTGATGGAGCTGTCACTGTCACACCTGCCTGGAGTTCTCACATACAGCCAGAATAATTTTTCCACCCTTGTCGCCTCGATGATTTGCTCTTCTTTTTGACCAAAAGGCTGAACAGCAGCTAACCACAGAATGTAACAGTGTTGATTATGGCTTTTCTAATTGAGCTTTACACTTCATCAGGGACCTTTACTAATGGGATGTGGCATCCTTGATAATGCCTGGCTGTGGAGTCTGCCTGGGAAGCACAGGGAGATGCAACGTGACCTCCTGGTGGCATCAAGTCCAAACTGAGAGTTGGTGCTGAGGCCTCCAGAGTTGTGCAAGGGATGGTAGATCCATAGAGCTGGAGTGTGCTTGGGAATTCCAGTTCTGGTTTTACATCCAAACAGATTTCTAGTTGAATTGCTCTTTCTGATTTAAATCGTTGTCTGCAACTGAAAAAAATGCTCCTCTAAACATGTGAGTTCTTCCTTTTTACCCCCGTGTGATTTGTGTGAGTGGCACTGCAGGCACACAGGGATGTTAGCACTTAAAATGCTAATGCTGTTCTGCAGGTGATGGAGTTCTACACGGGTCTGTTTAAAAAGCCCTGAGATTTATATCCAAGAAAAGAGGAACGTGTTGAGCTCCGGCAGAGCCCGGGACTCATTTACGCAGTGCGTTGATGTGTGAAGTTACATCCCTGTTGTCTTGTGCCAGGGAAGTGTGTCACAACGAGAGGTCCATACGTTTTACTGAAATAGAAACAACTCAGGATGCTAATCCTGGCTCTGTATCTCCTGGTGTAGCTTGGTTTCATGTGGGGCTTGGGGTGGGCAGGATGGTGCTGTGCTCCTGCTGCCCTGCCATCCTGCAGGAGCCTGGCACGGAGCTTCACTCTGCCCTGGCGGGAGCTGCTGCCACGTTTGTAAAGGGCTTGAAAAACGATGATAATAAAGGGTGCAGTGACAGGCAGTGCTGAGGGTCAGGAGCTTTTGCATGATAGACTCTTCCTGCACGACCTTGAGGACCAGCTGGTGGAAATAGGATGAGATGTAGCGCTGTGACGTGCCGGGAGGCAGAGCGATCGCCGCCCGCGCCCGGAGCTCAGCTCTGCCTGGTGTGCAGGGATGGGGGGAGGATGGAGGTCTGAGCTGGGGAGAAGGGAGGAGAGGAGTGTGGAATGAGAGCTCATTTTGAGAGAGGAAGCTGAAAGAGCTTGCCTTCATCGGACTAGAAAAATGCAGGCTGCAAGGGGCTGTGGTGTTGGGATGATGGAAATTAAACATGGGAGCAAACACCAGAGATGGGGAGTAATTATTTAAGCTAAAGGTTAATATTGGCATAGGAACAAGGGAGCAGAAAGCAGCCAAGAATTGAATGGTGGATGGAAATGTGAAGGTTTCGTACCATTCAGCCTGAGATTTGGGAGCAGCCTTGTGTAAGGAGGGGCCCTTTGCTGGTCCCACTTGGGGTGTGCTGGGGAGCTTGCTCAGGCTGAGCTGTGGGCTCTGAGACAGGGAGTCAGGGACAGGGGGCAGCCTAGGGATGATCCCAGCCTGCAGCCCTTGGCACAGGGTGATTCTGCCATGTCTTCTCCAACCGTGGTGGTGCTGGGCATCCGTCCCTTTTTATCACCTTTCTGGGATCTTTGTGGCATGGCCAGGGCCAGTATCATCCCCATCATTTGAGGGAAGTTGTGGGGTGAAGTAGGAGAAAGGGGGCCTGCTCCCTTGCCCCAACACTTGGCATACTCTGGGTTTCTGGAGGCAAAAGGGGCTGGTGGTCACACTTCTGGTGTGTCTTGGTCACCCCTGCAGCTTTTGAGCCCAATCATCAGGCTTGGTTGAGTTTTGGCCTCACAGAGACCTTGAACTTGTGTTTCTACATGTCATATGACCCCTTCATTACCTCCTCAGTGCCTGCTATGTAAGTCTGCTCACTATAGTCTGGACCTTCCCTGTAGTGCATGTTGCTGGGTCTCTCTGAGTGACCTGGTTTCCACCACGAGAAGCATTCTGCTGCCTCAGGTGATGCTAAGTGCTAAGTGGAGGTTTTGCTCTCTTAAAGGCAATTTGTAACACTTCAGTCTTGAATACTCCGTTCTGTTTATTTTCTGATTTTCTATGAGTTTTGAGGTGGGATGGGTGCTAGAAATGCCTCATGTGCTGTTTTGGCTGGTGTGGCTGGCAGCTCAAGATGCAAAGATACACTGGCGAAGGGAGAAGGCTTTGCTGCAGCAGCAGCAGCTTTGCAAATGAAGGGTACACTTTGGTGTTGGGAAGGACCATGTGCTCTCAGCCTCCTGGCAGCGTTGTGTGTCCTGCCTTGAAGAAGCCATCCTACCTGCTCAATTCCCTGTGTTTTCTCCCCTCCAGGTCTCTGGACAGAAAGCTGCAGCGACCGCTCCTGGGGAAGTCCCGCACGCTGCCCAGCATCCCGCAGTCCCCGGTCCTGAGCAGGCTTCCCCTCCTTGACTCCACAGCATACAGGGAGGAGATGCCAGAGCAGAAGCCCTACAAGAAACACTCAGCCTCTGACCACCAGAAAGGATGCACGGTCCCTTCTGCCGGTGAGTGCTGCAGTGCTGGCTTGAGCTCCCACCCCTTTCTGCTGGCAGCTTGCAAAATCCTACCAAACCTTCCCTGCTTGCCTAGGGGCACAACCAAGAAAACAAAGCCAACCCCAGTCTGTGTGGGGTTTGTCCTGCTCCAAAAACCAGCCATTCTTGATGAGGTTTGAGGGTTTTTTCCCCCTCTTCTCTGAGGCTTTCTTGAAATCTGTTACTTGAACCTCCCCATCTTTCATGTTATGTATAAGTGGAATCAGCTCATGAAGCCACCAGACACGGGGAGGTGATGCTCGGGGCCTCCTGCCTCTGGGTGAGCTGTTGCCTCGGTGGCTCTCTGTGCCATGAAGTGACCTTCAGGGTGCTGGTCTCCATGGGGAGCAGCAGCAGAGAGTGGCACTGCTGAGCTCTTCCCGCTGGCCTGGGAGGGGATCTGCTCTAGTAAATGCTCCCAGCCTGGCTGTGTGTGTTGCAGATCAGCTGAGGGTTTTTATCATGTTCCTCTACTCTTGTGCAGATCCTGATGAAATACTAACACAGTTGGGCCAGCTGCTCTGAACAAGTTTATTGGCAAAGCCCTTGATAGCTGAAGTGTTTCAGTGCTTTTGCTGCCATTGCAATCACGCCGGGGCCATAAAAATGGTGGGGAATGGGTTTATTAGCATTGAAATCACAAAACGGCCTGCAAGCCAGGGCTGACAATCCAGCACTAGATAAAATCCTTGTAAAACAGCTCTCTTCAAACAGCACCCTTGGATTTTAATGTTGGCTTGTTGTTGGTTTTATTTTTTTTAAATTTTTTTTTCTTTTTTAAATCCAACCTGCTCACAGCTCACTGGGCTGCACAGCTGAGCAGCTGCTGAAAACCTGGCCTGATTGGAATGCTCTGCAGGCTGCGTTTCATTTCCTGGTGCTACTAATTCCCCCAAAAGTCACACACAGACAATCTTGTCACATTGTTGAGCCCATGCTGCTGGGCCCCGGGGTGTGCTGCAGCACCCCAGGGACTGCTCTCCCCTGTGTGTGGGACCCATGGTTCCCCTTTCAGTCCTTCAGGTTGTTAGAGCGGGTCTCGCTGTGGGAGGAAGAGCCACGGGCAAGCTTGTGTAGCTGATTGCTGGAGACGTGGGGAGTGGGACACTTGTGAGGAGGCAGGTAATTGCAGGCAGCTCCATTACTTGGAATCAGAGATGGCTTGTGATGTTCTGTGAACTCTCAGGATTTCCTGAGTCATTGAACCATAGAATCATCACGGTTGGAAATGATCTCTAAGGTCATCAAGTTCAACCATCATCCCGACAGCACCAGCCAACTAAACCATGTCCTGAAGTGCTATGTCTACATGTTTTTTGAATACCTGCAGGGATGGGTGACTCAACCACTTCTCTGAGCAGCCTGTGCCAAAGCCTGACCACTCTCTCGTAAAGAAACTGCTCCTAATACCCAATCTAAACCTCCCCTGGTCTGACTTGAGGTAATTGCCTCTCTTTTTATCACCAGTTATGTGGGAGCAGAGCCCAACCCCCCTGGCTCCAACCTCCTCTCAGCAGCTGCAGAGCCAGCAGGTCTCCCCTCAGCTCCTTGTCTCCAGGCTGGACACCCCCAGCTCCCTCAGCTGCTCCTGCTCACACTTGTGCTCCAGCCCCTTCCCCAGCTCCCTTGCCCTTCCCTGGACACGCTCCAGCCCCTCCATGTCCTTCTTGTCCTGAGGGGCCCAGAACTGACCCCAGGATTCAAGGTGCAGCCTCGCCAGTGCTGAGTTCAGGGGAACAGTCACCTTCTTAGTCCTGTTGGCTGGTCCTTGTTGCAAGAATAGAGCTGTTGTTGTGCAGTTGCTTCAGAGAGCTGTGCTGGAGGTGCAGGGGGTGGGAAGCTGGGGTAAGACTGTGGGATGAAGTCCCATTGTGAGTCAGACCCACTGCAAATCTCATCTTCTGCTGCAAATGCCTCCTCCTGTGTGAGTGCAGATGTGCTTGTTCACCACGGAGCAGCCACCCAAGAGCACACCCTGGGCACAGGGTGTAAGGAAGAGCCTGAGTAGCACGTGGCAGCTGTTTAGGATGTTACTTTGCTCATGGCTGGAAGGTGCTGAGAATGCCAAGAGGAGGAGGAGTATGAAAACTCTCGTCAGTTGGAAGGCTTCCTCCCCAGCCCGAGCCTTGGGTGAATGAACAAGTTGTTGTTTTCTGTCCAGATGCTCCGAGGTTGTTTTCCTGGCTCCTTAATACTGAGTTAGGAACAGCTAATTAGCTACTCATTAAGACTATCAGCATGCTATCGAACAGAAAAGGATGCTTTTCTGAGCAATGCCTGGTCGTGGTGATTTGCTTGTCTTCAGGAAGAGATTTGCCTCTCTGTGGGAAGAACCTGGGTGCTGGCTCCTCACTGTCCCTGGGGCCTAGAGCAGGGTCACCAGGTGAGGTGGAAGAAACTCTCATCTCCTGCATGGACGAGGTGTGACATCCTCATCTGACCACCAGGATGTTCCCCAGCCTTTTGCTTTGTGTCCCACAGTTCCAGCGTTGGCAGCACCAGTGGAGGGGAATGCCCAGTCACTTCATGGGAGCTCAGAGAATCTCAGAATGCATTTGGTTGGAAGGGACCTCTAAAGGTCATGTAGCCCAACCCCCATAAAATAAGCTAGGACATTTCCAACTAGACCAGGTTGCTCAGAGCCTCATCAAGCCTGACCTTGAATGTCTCCCCCACCTCTCTAGGCAACCTGTTCCATTGATCCACCACCCTCATGGTAAAGAACTTTTTCCTAATGTCCAACCTAAATCTACCCTTTTCTAGCTTAAAACCATTACCCCTTGTCCTGTCATTACACACCCTTTTGAACAGCCCTTTTCCAGCCTTCTTCAGGCTCCTTTTAGGTATTGGAAGGTCAATTTAAGGTCCCCCTGGAGTCCTCTTCAGGCTGAACACACCCAACTCCCTCAGCCTGCCTTCATCAGAGAGGTGCTCCAGCCCTCCCATCATCTCCTTGCCCTCTTCTGGACATGCTCCAACAGGTCCACATCCTTCTTGTCTTGAGGGTTCCAGAGCTGGACACAGCACTCCAGGTGAGGTCTCACCAGGGCAGAGCAGAGGGGCAGAATCACCTCTCTCCATCTGCTGGCCCCACTTCTTTAGATGCAGCCCAAGATGTGCTTGGCTTTCTGGGCTGCAACTGCACATTGGTGGCTCATGTCCAGCTTTTGATCCACTAGTATCCCCAGGTGTTTTTCCGTAAGGCTGCTCTCTAGCATGTCTTTCCCCAGCCTGTATTGGTATCTCTGGTTGCCCTGGCCTAGGTGCAGGACCCTGCACTTGGCTTTGTTGAACTTAATGAGGTTCACCTGGGCCAATCTCTCCAGCTTGTCCAGGTCCCTCTGGAAGGCATCCTGTTCCTCTGGCATATTGACTGCACCACCCAGCTTAGTGTCATCAAAAATCAACACTTTGAACTATTACTGGAAGTTACTTTCTTCAACAATTTGACTCAGGATCAGCAATTAAGCCAGTGACAATAATGCTTTCGACCCCCCCTGCCCCCAGAGACTTTCCCTGGTCTTGGTCTTCCCTCTCCCAGTGGTGGTTGGGTCTGGCCATGCCTTGGGACTGGGAGGCGACAGCCTTGGGGACAGATGGTGGTGGCAGAATCACCACAGATGAGCCCAAGGGTGCAGGGGCTGGCTCCTCCCTCCTTCCACGGGGGTTTTTCCTGCGGGTGGGATGGATCTCCTGCTGGGCTGGGTGTTCCCTGCTGCGTCCTGGAGCGGCGCTGCCTGGCGGTGGCTGCCTGGATCTGGGCCCCGATTGACATGTTTGTGCCTTGAATAATCACAGCTTTCAAACAGCAGTTCCTGTGTTGGATGAGTTGACATTTGGAGAGGAGCAGCAGCAGCTTATTCAATTGAAAATAGGGGAGGGGAAAAAAGAAAAAGCAGGTGTGAGGAAGCGCTGTGCTCCGGGTTGCCTCTTGGCTCACGTTTTTCAAGCTCTCTGCCTTTCTCTTCCCTCTTGGCCTGTGGGTTCTGCTGGGTTTGATTCAATGCCTTCAGACCCACTGCAGGACTTTGCATGAACTGAACTGCTTTACACCTTAAAAAGCTTCAGAAGCTCGAGGAAGAAGCACTTGTGTTGAAACCCAGAGGATGGAGCGGCTGGTGGCTGCTCTGGGGCTGCAGTGACCAGCCCGGGCCTCAGCACAGCCAGGAGGAAACCCTCAGCCTCCCTGGGTAAATGGGACATCACTCACTTTGTAGCTGGTTTTTACCTTAAAGCCTTTATTTACTTTAAACTCTGCAAGCATTTTGCTCCTCAGCCCTGGTGTAGCAGGGTCATGCTGTTCGTGCCCGAAGATGCTCTGGGTGTTACAGGAACCAGACACAAACCATTTTGCCTTGGGAAGAGGCTGCAGGAGGGGGGAGAGTTTCTGGAGATGTGATGAGATGCCCTTTTGGGCTGCAAGGGCTAATCATTGATCATTTTTACAAGAATTGAGCAAGAGGGGTTTATTGTTTGTTTGTTATGGCTATTGAGAAGTGGTTTTGGCTGGGGGGTGGGAGGCAGGGCAAATTCCAGATGTAAAGGCAAGATTGGCAACAGAAAGGACACAGCTGGGCAAAGAGCAGAGCGGTGACATTATGGAGATGTTTCCTATTGTGTTGTGTTGTTTTTCCCTTTTGTTGCAATTAAATATGGTCTGTCTCTGCCCTGGGAGTGCCAGCTCTGTGTGATGCCCACTGTCCTCTGCCTCTCTGCTTTCTGGGCATCCGTGAGTGTTTGTCCCCAGGCATTCCAGCCTGGCAGTGCAGCGTGGGATGGTGCTGCTGCCCATGGGATCCACAGAGCGTGAGGAGACTGAGGGCTGGTTTCTGTCCTTGGTTTGATTGTTCATTTGCTCTTGGCTGTGCCACAGAGATTTTTCTGGAGGAGGAGCTGGCAGTAGATTCTTTTGTAATTTGCAGTATTTGTGGTGCCTCAGTTCTCCCATTTGCAAAGCCAGGTTTGTTATCTCCACCAAGTACAGAGTGTGGAGATGCCTGCAGGAGAGCTTTGATACTGGTGTGCAGCCTTAGTGCCAGAAGCAGGGAGCATGGAATGGTTTGGGTTGGAAGGGACCTTAAAGATCATTCAGTCCCACCCCCTGCATGGGCAGGGACACCTCCCAGCAGCCCAGGCTGCTCCAAGCCCCATCCAACCTGCCCTTCAACACTGCCAGGGATGGGGCAGCCACAGCTTCCCTGGGCAACCTGGGCCAGTGTCTCACCACCCTCACACCAAAGAATTTCCTCCTCATGTCCAACCTAAATCTCCCCTCTTCCAGTTTTAATCCATCCCCCCTTGTCCTGTCCCTCCCTGCCCTTGTCCCAAGTCCCTCCCCAGCTTTCCTGGAGCCCCTTCAGGCACTGGAAGGTGCTCTAAGGTCTCCCTGGAGCCTTCTCTTCTCCAGGCTGAACAGCCCCAACTCTCCAGAGCAGAGCTGCTCCAGCCCTTGGATCATCTTTTTGGCCTCCTCTGAACTTGCTCCAACCATTTCACATCCTCCTTGTGTTGGGGGATCCAGAACTGGACCCAGTACTGCAGGTGGGGTCTTAGCAGAACAGAGCAGAGGGGGAAAATCCCCTTCCTTGACCTGCTGGTCACGCTGCTTTTGATGCAGCCCAGAACAGGGTTGGTTTCTGGGCTGGCAGCACACGTGGGTGGCTCATGGGGAGAGAGGAGGAAGAGGTTGGTGTGGTTCTGACTGTAGGATTTTCATTCCCTTAAAAAAACCAACGCAAACATTTTTTTTCAATGTGGAATGTCTTATTGGACTCAGGGTGAGGAAGATTTAGCGAATTATTTTTTTTTAAATTTCTTTATAAATTACTCTTTAAAATGGAATAACCCCATTAGAATTAAATAGCAGGAAGTTTTTAAATATTAGGATTTTGGTTTGCTGATTGTTCTGAGCCATAATATTTATACTGCGGCAGGGCCTGGAGACCCTGACTCTGGCCAAATCTTTGTTGTCCTCTGCTGTATTTGACTGATTCCTACCAGGAAGATGTTGGGAGCTGAGGCTGGACAGGGTGGGAGCTTCCCTGGGGCTGTTGCCTGGAGCAGGTAGGGGCCAGGGGTCCAGAGGGGCTTGCAGCAGGGGGGCGAGTCCTGCAGCACCCAGTGCTGTGCTGGTGGTGTGGGGTGAGAAGAGGGGGTCCAGGCTGCCCCACTGGTGGGCTGGAGGGGTAGGACACGACCCAGGCTGTGGCTCTGATGGGGTGACCTGTCCTTGTGCTCCCCAGGGGATGCCTGGCGGCTGGAGGACGACTGCACAGACCCCCCCAGGGACCCCCAGCTGGGCACGGCGGTGGAGGACGCCCCGTTCAGCTCCTTCCGCACCCGTTCCTTCTACAGGTCCAGGCTGCCCCACTGGTGGGCTGGAGGGGTAGGACACGACCCAGGCTGTGGCTCTGATGGGGTGACCTGTCCTTGTGCTCCCCAGGGGATGCCTGGCGGCTGGAGGACGACTGCACAGACCCCCCCAGGGACCCCCAGCTGGGCACGGCGGTGGAGGACGCCCCGTTCAGCTCCTTCCGCACCCGTTCCTTCTACATGAGGAAGAGCCTGTCTGTGGACAACCACCTGGGGGCCCTCAGCTACGCTGCCCACCCCGCCGAGACCAGGGCCGAGCGCGTCAAGACCAAACTGCGGCGGCAATTTGTGAGTTCCCAGGGGCTCTGCCCCCCCCTGCACCCACACACGGCTCCCCAAAAACACCCGCCTCTCCACGGGCTCCTTCGATGGGCAGCGTTACCAAAGCCACAGCAAAAAGGACTTCTCCAGCCTGGCAGAGCAGGTGGCAGCAGCAGCTTGAGTTGGCCCCTGATGGTGGCAAAGCCCCTCTCTGCCTGCCCAGGTGTGATCCCCTCCTACACTGTCCCCTGCAGCAGAAGAGCTGTGGTCCCTTCTCCCTGGCTCCCCCCAGGGCTGTTGCTGGCCCAGGGGTGGCTTTGCTCAGCTGGGTGACATGTGGGGTGGGTGTCTTGTCCCTGGGTGCTGCTGTCCAAAGCATGGGACAAGGCTGAGAGTGGGAAACGAGTTTTCCTGTCCTCTGCCTCACCTGCACAAGCAACTGGGACTTCTTGAGGGTTTGCAGAAGAGCTGGGCTGAACAACAAGGCAGCACTGAGACCCTGGAGCAGCTCAGCCCTTTTGAGCATCCTGGTGGCAGGACATTCAGGGATACATCAGGGCTGTGCCACAGCTGCAGGAGGCTCTGATCAATGTTTAATGGGCTTTGCTTCTTCTCTTTCCCAGAGACACCTGATAGGGGGGTTTGTATGGCCTTCCTGCTGCCTCGTTACTGGCCCCGGGGTTGTAATGAGGGCTCAGGTGTCCCCTTGCTGAAAACACTCCCTGTTGGGTGGAAATGGGTGAGAGCATCAGTACAATGGGGGTGGGGTGGGTGCCTGTGCAACCCGGAGTGCTGCCAGGAGCTGCTGGCTGAGGCAGGGAAGCTCACCCTGCCCTGGGCTTCAGACAGATGCATCTTTTGAGACGCCCTGTCCCCAAAGTCTCTAATTTTCTTCTAGCCTGGAGGAGGGGCTGATCCCCCACTGGGTCCTACAGGCTGGAGCTGCTTCTGGTGTCCCCTGGGCTGCGTCACCGCTGGATACGGGCAGGTCTGGGGGCTCATCCTCCCTGCTTGTGCTTGGACTATTGAGTGTAGCTGCTCCTTTTCTCCCCGGGAGGACAGTTCTGACCCTGGCAGCACGCTGGTGTTTGTCTGGAGCAGCAGCAGGTGCCCGTGGGGGTGAGTCTGGGGTCCGGCCCTGCCAGCAGAACCAGCTCTGGGGGAGCTACTGCCTTGGGCTCAGGAAGCAAGTGAAAACCTCGGGGATGGAGATAAACAGAAGTGGGATGGGGCGTCTGATGAGAGGCTGAAAGACCTTGGAGGTGTTTAAGATGATGAGGTCCTGCTGCAGGGTAAGGCATGTGTGTCTGCTTCACCTGTCTTTCAGCCTGGACCTGCAGCCCCAGCTGCGCCCAGGAGAGCAGTGGGGAGAGGAGGTCTCTGAGATGCTGAGGACTGTTCCCCTTTCAGAGGTGGTTTGTCACTATCTCCATGGGACCTGCCACCCACAGCCTCCCTGCTGCAGCAGAGGTGGGTGCAAAAGGCACGGAGGGACTTGGGCTCTCAGCCCAACCAGCCTCCTGGAGCCTGCAGAGAGGTGGGCTCTGCCTGTCACAGGGGGCAATCCTCTGCTCACCACCGTGCTGGCAGATCTCTGTGCTGCTCTAGTGACTGATGCACTTTCCCTCTGGCTTCATGAAGTTTTGGGGGCCTTTAGTTTTCCTTAGTCTACCTACAGAGCTGATTTATATCCTTCTAGGAACACAGCATTATTTCTGTAGGGTGTTTTTTTAAAAAAACCATATATTTTTTAGATTTTCTATGTCATTTCTAGTTTGTGTTAACATCTGAAAGATGTTGTTGCTCTAGGCTCAGGTTTAAACCTTGGTTCATTTTTCCAGGCTTTTGCACTTACCCAGCTCGTAACTTCAGATTTCTGGCTTGGCTCTTCCCATGCTGACAGGCTGAGCTGCCTTTGCCTTGTGATGCAGCTGCTTGGTTTTCTATTTCTGGAATTGCTCAGAGTGAGGGGAGAGGCTTCTGATGCAGGGCTTTTGGGGGGCAGCTGGCACCCTACCCTGGCAGGGGGGATGGAGAAGGCTCTTGCCTGCCTGCATCCAATGCCATGCTTTGGTCTCACATCCATCTGCCCAGGCTCCCTGTTGGTCATGGGCATCTAGGCTTCTCCAAGGGAGAATTTATTGTAGCTCATCTGAAAACATGTGAGGTTGGTCTCCCTGCACCCCTGGGTGCTGGAGCACAGCCAGTGTTGCCAATGCATCTTTCTGCTTCCCTGCTGGTGCTCAGGGAGCACCTGCAAATCCTGCTCCAGCTCCATTCCCCAGGAGCAGGTGCTCTTCCCATGTCTGCCAGGGGTGAGCATCCCTGCCTGCTTCCCAGGGCGTGGTGGAGGGTGGATTTCCCCCAGCCAAGTAGCTGGTGGCATGTGTCTGCAGTCCCACTGCTGACATGTGATGGATCTGCGCGTAGAGATTACTCAAATTTGCATAATTTGAATTTTAAATTAATTCCAATTACTGCGATTGTCAGAAGGAGTTTTCTTTTGCACAAGTCTTTCCTTTTTACTCCTCTAAGGCTAGTAATATTGGTGGCATTTCTGCCTTTGAGAGCAAGGAACATTTAATGGTTTTGGACATTTGTGTGTCACATGGATGTCCTGCCTTGCCCCAGTGTGTCTGTGCTGGGATGGAGGTGACAGCCACAGCCAGGGCTGTGCTCTGAGACCTGGTGTGTGTTGTTTTGAGTCACTCACTGATGGGGAAAGGGACTGTTTTGGGTTGTGTGCCCAGCTTGATCAGCGGGCAGCAAGGAGCAGGGCTGGGACCTTCTGCAGTGTCCCCTGCCTGTGGGAGGAGGAGGAGAGTGACAACTGCTGCGTTACAGGCTGTGGGGGAACTTCTTGTCTTCAGAGGAGCCTTGATCATTACAGGCAAAATTAACTATTAAACTCAGTATTAGCCTGATGAAGCATTAAAGGAGGAGTCACTCAGGACTGAGTCACTGTGATGACTGCTAGGACAGTCAGGGAAGATTACAGCAGGACTCTGAGTGAATTTGTACTCTTTTATTTTTCCTCTTGGGACTTTGAATAACTCTGTATCTAGGCCAGTGGTTCTGGTGTTGCCCACTGACAAGAGAAAACCTGTTCATCTGACAGCACAAATCCTGCTGCTCCCCAAAGAAGAAGAGCCAGCAGGGCCCAGTGTGCTGGCCATGGGTCATGAGCTTAATTTGCAGCAGGTCTCTTATCCTGATCCCTCTGCTTCCCTGATGTGAAATGCTGCTCTTTGTGCACCACAGAAGAGTTGGGCAGTTTGTGCAGGTGGGATGGAGGAGAGCAGGGTTGGCATTGCCCTGCCACACTCTGCCTGGTGCTGCCACAACTGGCTTGATGCTTTAATTATTGCATGTTATAAGAAGGAGAGAATCCAGGTTATGTTGCTTACCTGGCTGTGTTCTCATGCACGTTTATTTTATTAATGTATTTTAGGGAAGCTGTGGCTGCTCCATCCCTGGCAGTGTTGAAGAGCAGGTTGGATGGGGCTTGGAGCAACATGGGCTGGTGGGAAGTGTCCCTGCCCATGCAGGGGGTTGGGACTGGATGGTCTTTAAGGTCCTTTCCAACCCAAACCAGTCTGTGATTCTATTACATGATTCTATATTTCTTTAGTTATTATTATCTTTTGTATGGTATTTTTTCCAGTCAGTCATTCTGTTATGAAATGTCCTCCAGGAAAGGCTTAGAGCTCCATTTGTCTTGGGAGCACAACAGGTGAGTTGAGCAGAGGTAATCCTTGCCTTACAAAGCCCATAATGAAGGAGAAAAGGATAACTGGAATGGTAGGGCCTGGCAAAAGGAGGCGGTGAGGAGACAAACTCACTTTGTGGCAGAAACTTGATCTGGTGCTCACTGAAGTGCCTGGGCTGTAGAGGAGGCAGGTACTGGCTGATGTGTACACACCCAGCTCTTCCTCCTCCCATGGTTTTTGGGTATCCAACCAGAGACTCCTCCTGTTCCTGGTGGATGCTGTAGCAGTGCTGGGCAGGTGGAGCACACGGGTCTGTCTGAAGCCTCCTTGCCCCGGAGCATCCCTGGGATGTGAACATCCCAGTCTGGGTTGTTGGGCAGAGCCTGGAGCAGAACTGCTTCTGCTTGTGGGACATACCCTGTGCTATCCTGATGGTTTGGGCTTGTTCTGAGTGTGCAGGGACTCACCCAGGCTGCTGGGTGCAGGCTGTCAGCTCTGAGCAGCCCGTGCTGTGATGATGCTGGTGGTGACACCAAAGCCAGCTCAGCCCCGCTCTGATCCCACCACTCCAGGGACATCCCACGGGTGGTGAAGCATTTGGTTACGGCCAACAGGGCTACAAAACTTTCTGATACTTGACTTCAGAAACTGTTCCAAACAGCCAGTTGATACTTGTGTGCAGCCTGTGGTTTAGTGGAACAAGAAAAGGGAAAAAAAGCCATAAAATTACAGGCTGGAGCCACACATGAGGCAGGTCAACTGGGTTTTGTGAAGAGGTGGAGCAGAGAGAGTCCAACTTGAGAGAATCTAATGGAGGCTACAAGGATGGTGAAGGGCCTGGAACACCTGCCTGAGGAGGAAAGGCTGAGAGACCTGGGACTGTTCAGTCTGGAGAGGAGAAGACTGAGGGGGATCCAGTTAATGTCTATCAATACATGAGGGCAGCAAGAAGGCAGGACAAGCTCTTGTCACTTGTGCCCTGGGACAGGACCAGGGGCAATGGATTCAAACTGGAGCCCAGGAAGTTCCAGCTCAACATGAGGAAGAACTTCTTTGGTGTGAGGGTGACAGAGCCCTGGGACAGGCTGCCCAGAGAGGCTGTGGAGTCTCCTTCTCTGGAGCCTTTCCAGCCCTGTCTGGATGCCTTTCTGAGTGACCTGCCCTGGTTTTGGTCCTGCTCTGGCAGGTGGGTTGGACTGGATGAGCTTCAGAGATCCCTTCCAACCCCTAATGTTCTGTGACTCTGAGAGTGTTGGGTGTCCTACTGGATCCACGCAGGTGCTGCCCTCAGTTCTGCCCACTTTCAGTGATGCAAAGGGAGCTGACAGAGGCACATTCTGTATCATCTCATTGTGCCCAGCCCCCTGGCAAATTGCTCACTCTCTGACTGTTGTTCTTTGATGTGTAGGTAAAAAGAATACAATCCCAAACTGATAAATAATGTGACGTTTGAGGTGCAGAGCAGCTTTCCCAGTGGAGAGCAGAGCAGGCAGCAGAGCAGTTCCTGGGAGCAGGCGCTGAGTGGGAGAGGCCCCTGTGAATCACTCAGCTTTGCAAATTAGAGCAGGAGGGAACCGACACAGAAATGCTTTAAGCCAAAACATACCCAGCTCATTTCTTTGATGACTGTGGTTTTAATTGCAATGGCAGCTTGGAGTGTCCCAGCAAGTGCTTTGCTGTGCCTGTATTAAAGCAGCAGGGGCTTGGGAGGGGGAGTGTGTGCTCTGGGTGTGTCCTGAGCACCCCCACACAAAGGGAAATGTCTCCAGGGGGCAGGAATCAGAGGGGGCACCCTTGGGGAGACCACTTGAAGCTGGGCTGGCGGAGAGGGGATTGCTCATGGCGTGTGTGCACAGTGCAACACATCCCACTTTTTTTGAGCTGGACTGGGAAAAGGAGCCTGTGGCAAAGAGCACAACCCGAGCAGTGGGTGTTCCCACGGCTGCTCCTCGGGAGGGAGGAGGTGCAGGCAGTGTCCCCTCTTGGGACAGAGTGAAGTGACCCCAGGGTGCTGTGCAAGTTCAGTGCTGGCAGAAGTGATCTTGGAAGAACTGGAAGAGGGAAGATTTAGGTTAGATATAAGGAAGGAATTCTTTCCTGGGAGGGTGCTGAGACACTGGAATAGGTTGCCCAGGGAAGCTGTGGCTGCCCCATCCCTGGCAGTGTTGAAGGGCAGGTTGGATGGGGCTTGGAGCAACCTGAGAAGTGTCCCTGCCCATGCAGGGGTTAGAACTGGATGATCTTCAAGGTCCCTTCCCACCCAAACCATTCTATGATCCTACCTGCTCTTTGCCACCGGGAGCTGCTGCTGCTTTGCTTGGTACCTGTGTAGGGCTTGTCAGGTGCCAGGGCATCTTCTGAGGGTCAGTCTTGCTCAACTAAGGTTGTTTTTTGGTCAGCCATGCTGGCTCATCTCTCTGCTGGAGCCAGATGTCCGTGGTACCCTCTATTGCAAGGCTGACAGGCCCCTGAGCTGCCAGGCATGAGCAAGGGCAGCAGAATCCCACAGCAGCAGGGGTTACTTTTCTCAGCATCTGGATTCAACTGCAGGGTGATGATCCTCGTGTTCACCCCTGCCCTGGTGCTGTGTCTCTGCCATTAGGATGCAGGAAGATCCCCCAGTGCAGTCTAACAATGTATTCTGCACCTTGGGCGTTTAATATAAAATGTTGGTTATTGGACACTTAGGAATGCAAATGCCTTGGAGTGCTTTGCTGAGACAGGTGGGAGACGGGCAAATAATCATCTCCTTTTCCTGCCTCTGCTGCTTTGCCAGCCCAAGCTGGCTCCCAGTGCACTGAAACCTCCTCGTGGGCTCTGCCAGCCCTCCCTCACCATCCTGCCCATGGCACAGGGATGGTTTGGAGCAGGATCATCCCCCCGTTGTGCAGTAACATTTTTTGCATGCCTTCCTGATAGATGTTCATTCTATTCATCCTCTCCCACCCCCAGTTTTCCCCAGGGCTTTGTGTGTTGGGCATCTTCATCCAAATCTGGGCAAGGCTTGGGCACCTGGGAGCTAAGTATCTCTGGAGATGCAGCAGAGGGTGCAGAGGTGCAGAAAATACTGACTCAACCAAGCCCCTTCCTCCTGTTGCAGAGACTGGGTGAGCAGGGCACAGCCTGGGAGATGCCTGTGGCACATTTTGGCTACTGGGACGTTTTTCTGGTGCTCTCAGCTGTCTTGGTGGTGCCTGTTCTGGCTTGAGGAGATGGCAGCAGAAGCCTGTGCCTGTGGTCAGGGTGTGTGTGGGGCTGAAGCCAGTGTGGAAGGGTTGCAGGTTCCAACAACTCTGCCAGTAGCAGCAAAGATCCTGGGTGAGGCAGCAGGAAACCACACAGAGTTCCAGCAGCAGAGGTTCAATGGCTTTGCAAAGGGGCAGCTGATGACTCCTGAACTGCTCCATCCTGTGTGCTCAGTGCTGATGACATGATAGGTGTCATGCTCAGGGCTGATCCCAGAAGTGTGCAGATGCTCTTTCCTCCTCTGCCCTGCAAACCCTGGGTCCTTGGCCCTGCAGGAGCCTTCTGCCCACAGCTAAAACCTGAAGGCATCCAGAGAAGGGCAAGGGAGATGGGGAAGGGGCTGGAGCACAAGTGTGAGCAGGAGCAGCTGAGGGAGCTGGGGGTTCAGCGTGGAGACAAGGAGCTGAGGGGAGACCTGCTGGCTCTGCAGCTGCTGAGAGGAGGTTGGAGCCAGGGGGGTTGGGCTCTGCTCCCCAGGAACAAGTGACAGGACATAGGAATTGGCCTCAATTGTGCCAGGGGAGGTTCAAATTGGGTATTGGGAACAACTTCTTCCCTGAAAGGGTTGTCAGGCTGCCCAGGGCAGTGGTGGAGTCCCCATCTGTGGAGGGATTGCAAAGCTGTGTAGATGTGGTGCTGAGGGACATGGTTTAGTGTTGGCCTTGGCAGGGTTGGGTTAATGGTTGGACTTGATGATCTTCCAAGGTATCTTCCAGCGAAAGCAATTCTATTGCTCTATCCATGGGTTGGTGTGTAGCTGCCAGCTGCTTGTATAAAACATTTACAGCCCCACCAGGGGTTCTCCAGCTGCCACCAGCAAAACCTCTGCTGGTTGTGGGGACCTGCAGGCAGAACTGGAGCATGTGCTCCCTCTCTCAGATAGAAGGAGCAGGAATTCAGGTGTGAAAGAAAATGTTTCTGGTTCTGGAAACTACTCAGTAATTGTGTCTTAAATCTACTTAGTGATATTGGTTTCATGTTTAATACAGAGCAAACCACATTGCATTTGTAGATCACCCAGAGGAAGCCTCTCCTGTTGGATGGAAGCCATTTGAGACCTGCTGATGGGCAGTTGTTCAGGGCTGGGAGGGCACAGTCTCTGATGGGGCTTTCTAATAAATAGACAGTAGCTGGGGGCCCCTGTGCTTGAGTCTGGAAGGTGTTTATTGGCAAGGGACAGATTTGGGGGTTTATTTGAATGCTGCCGTTTTGCAAGTTGAACACTAGGGCAAACGACATCTCATTTTACAAGAGAGGGCACAGGTTGGCTTTGCTCCTGCCTCGGACCTGTCCCAACAGCTGATGCAAACTACTAGGAAATGGCCTCTGGATTCAACAGGTAAGAACCGCAGTGGAAACCCGGCCCCATTTCCCTGCAAACCCTCCGTGTTTGCTCCCTCTGCTGGCTCTGCTTCAGGAAGGAGCAGCCGTGGTGGGGATGCTGGAGGGGGACAAGGCTGCCTGGGGGTGGTGGGGGAAGCACCCCGAGCTGAAGGAGAGAAAACCAGGGACTTTCCAGCTTCCCATTCCTTACGTTTTGCTTCTGGGCAAGAAGCATCAGATGCAGGGAAAGCAGGAGGCCTGAGGGGGAAGGCAGAGTCCCTTGCCAACTTCCAGTTTTATTCTGCTTCTACAAGCTAGACAAGTTAAAAATGTGCCCTGTGTCTTTTGATATTTGAATTTTGTGTGAAGAAAACTACTACAGGGAATTAAAAATGAGTGTGACATTAATTTTCAAGCTGGAGTGTTCCTCCTCTGCAGCAGGACTGGGCCACAATGTGAAACTTAAATGAGTTTTCCAGTTAGTGCTGCAGCCTGGGCTGGGGTCTCCATGATGTGGGGTGGGCTGGGATGCCCTGGCCAGTGGTGGATGCTTTAGCCACTGGTGGTCCAGCTGGGTGGAGCAGCAAACACTGTTGGATGGCTCTGTCTTGCTGGGCACACCAAGGCTGTGCTGGCAGGGCCAGGACCAGTTTCTGTCTGGGGTGAGGAGGTGCCTCTTAATGGCACAGCTTCTCTGCCTGTCTTTGGCTGGTTGTCCCTTCCCAACAGCTGGGTGTGATGGTGGCAATGGCCACGTCTGCTGGTCCTTCCTGGCCTCTGCATCCAGCCAGAGTGGTTCTGCTTGCTGAGGTTGTTCCTGTTGGTCCCAAGGGAACAGTCTGGTGGGTTTTGTAATCCTGAGTTCTTTTTACAGAATAAAACCCCAACCCATCTGGGCCCTGTGGTTTGCCAGCAAGAATTGCTTTGGGATTGGTTGTGGTTTTGTGATGGGTTTGAAGGAGGTAACTGGACATGCTAGTGAGGCCCCTGGATGTGGTAGCCCAGCTCAAGATCAGAGCATCCCAGTGTGTAGGAAAACAAGAAAGGGAGCAGCAGAGCCACATGGTTAAAGAGGGAGCTGCTGGGCAAACTCAAGTGGAAGAAGGGAGTCTACAGATCATGGAAGGAGGATCTGGCCACTTGGGAGGAGTATAAAACTGTTGTCAGAGGATGTAGGGAGGCAACTATGAAAGCTAAAGCTCTCCTTGGAATTAAACCTTGTGAGAGAGGCCAAGGACAACAGAAAGGGCTTCTTCAAATACATTGCAGACAAAACCAACACTAGAGGCAATGTAGGCCCATTGCTGAATGGGGTGGGTGCCCTGGTGATAGAGGGTACAAAGAAGGCAGAGTTACTGATGCCTTATTTGTCTCTGTACTGCTGGAGACTGTCCTGAGGAGCCCCAGAGCCCTGAGGCCCCAGAGGAAGTCAAGAAGAAGGGGAAGTTTGTCTTGGTTCATGAGGACTGGGTTAGGGATCAACTAAGCAAGCTAGACATCTCTATGGGATGCACCCATGGGTGCTGACGGAGCTGGCAGAAGTAATTCATTGCTAGGCCACTCTCCATCACCTTTGGTAAGTCGTGGGGAAGAGGAGAGGTGCCTGAGGAGTGGAGGAAAGCCAGTGTTACTCTTCAAAAAGGGTAAGAAGGAGGACCCAGGTAACTATAGGCTGGTCAGCCTCTCCTCCATCCCCAAAAAGTGATGGAACAACTTATCCTCAGTGCTGCCTCTGGGCATATAAAGGCTGAGAGGGTCCTTAGGAGCAGTCAGCAGGGTTTTACCAGGGGCAAGTCATGTTTAACCAACCTGATAGCCTTTTGTGAGGACATAACCAGGTGGATAGATGATGGTAGAGCAGTGGATGTGGTTTATCTTGATTTCAGTAAAGCATTTGACACCGTTTCCCACAGCACCCTTCTGGCTAAACTGAGGAAGTGGGGTCTGAATGATGGATGGGCTAGTCAGGTGGATTGTGAGCTGGTTGAAGGGAAGAAGTAAAAGACTTGTGGTCAATGGGACAGAGTCTAGCTAGAGGCCTGTATCTAGTGGAGTCCCTCAGGGGTCACTACTGGGACCAGTTCTATCCAATATATTAATCAACAACCTGGCTGAGGGAACAGAGGGCACTGTCAGCAAGTTTGCTGATGATACCAAACTGGGAAGAGTGGTGACTCACCAGAGGGTTGTGCTGCCATTCAGAGAGACCTGAACAGGCTGGAGAGCTGTGCAAGGAGAAACTGAATGAACTACAACAAGGGCAAGTACAGGTTGGGGGCTGAGCTGTTGGAGAGCAGGGTAGGAAAAAGGGACCTGGGGGTCCTGGTGGGCAGGAGGATGAGCATGAGCCAGCAATGTGCCCTTGTGGCCAAGAAGGCCAATGGATCCTGGGGTGCATTAGAAAGGGCGTGGTTAGTAGGTCAAAAGAGGTTCTCCTCCCCCTGTATTCTGCCTTGGTGAGGCCACATCTGGAGTATTGTGTCCAGTTCTGGGCCTCTCAGTTCCAGAAGGACAGGGAACTGCTTGGAAGGGCCCAGGGCAGAGGCACAGAGATGCTGGAGGGAGGGGAACATCTCCCTGCTGAGGAAAGGCTGAGGGAGCTGGGTCTGTTGGGCTTGGAGAAGAGGAGACTGAGGGGCCACCTCACCCATGGGCACAAATCTGTTCAGGGCAGTGTCAGGAGGACAGAGCCAGGCTTTGTGCAGGGATGTCCAGTGACAGGACAAGGGGCACTGGGTGCAAACTGGAGCCCAGGAGGTTCCCCTGGATTCTGTGATTGTGGTCCTTGGATCCCAGCCTGGTTGCTGCTCAGACCAGGTGTAGTATGTCACATCCTCTGCTCACCACGAGGCCACTTGGTCCACCTATGGACCTTCTTTGTGTTTTCCTTGGTAGATCTGCTCCTCTGCTGTTCCTCTTGAGCCTTCGTGCTGTTGCTTTCCTGGATTTCAGGCAGCAAATCTGGTTGCCATGCTCTGTCCTGTTACAGAGCTCACACCCTGCAGGTCTTTGGGTCTTCTCCACCTGAGGAGGGCAGGTGTGCCAGGTTCTGGAGCAAATGGTGCAGCTCCTTGCAAAGTAAATCTCAAGATGTCCATCACCAGCCTTTGCAAAGGGCCAACCAAGCAAGTGTTCTGACAGCCTGAATCTTCAACACTTCAGGAGACTTTCCCTGCAAGCAGGTCGGTGCCAGGAGTTGCTTGTGCCTGGACAAGCACTTGGGAACATCCTTGTGGCTTCACACCGACTCAAGGATCTGGCAAGTGGGAGAGCTGGGAACAACCTGGCGTGGGGGGTCCCTGTGGGGGGCACTGGGTGTGTGCTGGGTGCCCCGGGTGGTCCGGCAGGGGAGGGGGGACCAGTCGGGATGTGCTGCACAGCTCCCGTTTCCCGTGGGAAAGCCGGGACCGCGGGGTTTGGCCGGGGGGCCGGGGGTGCAGTAGCGGGTATGAGCTGCAAGAGGTCTCTGCAGCACCGCGTTGGGCTCCGGCACCAGCTCCTCTTTGCTTCAGGGCTTCGTTCTACCCACCCCTTCCCTCCCGGGAGGGCCCTGAGGGCTCCTCAGCCTCCAAATCCTCATTCCTCCCCACTCTTCCTTGCCTGGGGAAAACTGCCGGGCCTCTCCAAAGCTTTGGGGGGTTTATCGAGTCCCATGTGTTGGTCACATCTGACCCTCCATGGTTACCAGGTGTGGTCGGGGCTCTTTGCTGTCCCTGCAGCTGCCCCGGAGCAAAGGTTTGTGTGTGTCCCAGCAGGAGGGGGGTGAGCACAGTGCCAGGGGTGACCCTGGTGCCACCAGAGCACGTTCATCCCACCACGGGCACCCAGCACCTAGAGCAGGGTTTGCTGCCTGCCTGTGCTGGACCTCCCCTAAGGAGCAAGAGGGGGGGACAGCAGCTTTGGGGGACATGGTTATGGACCAGAACTATATCTGAATGGAGCTTTTTCTCCCACCAAGACAGCCCCTCCTGCGTCTGCAGCCTCGGTGGGATCTTGGCAGGGGCAGAGCTGATCTTCAGCCCCAGCCCTTCCCTGCACGAGCAGCTCCCCTGGCAGTGCCCTGTGGCAGGGTGGCCGTCACCTCCTTCCCGGGACACTGGCCCATGGGGGGCAGAGATGACGTGTCTGCCTTGTGTCGCCACGCGTGTCCTTTCCCCCTCGTGCACGTGCCCATGTGGGGACATGCTGGGCACCGTGAGGTCTCTCTGGGCATGGCCTGGAGCTGGTTCAGCACGTTGGGGCACAAGTGAGTGAGGAAGACAAAAGGTGTGGTGGGGCCGTGTCTCCAGGCTGCTGCAGAGGGGCCAGGGAGAGCTCTGCTGTCCCCAGAGCCCTTGGCAGGGTCTCTGTGGGCATCTTCACTCACTGAGGAGATTGTGGTGATGTCTGAAACCTCCCAAGGAGCACAGCAAAGCCGAGGTTTGGAGAAGGAGCTGGCAACGAGCTCAAAGGGGACGTCGGAGGCTGAAGATTAAGCGGAGCATTTCCGGTGGGAACAAGAAGATGCCTGGGCTCGGGTGTCACCTTGCCCTGCCGGTAACAACAGCCTCGCTGCTGTTGGGAAGGATGGAAAAAGAAAGGATCCTGAAACCTAAGAGCTGTTTTGCTATTTACTTTGGTTCTGTTTTTACTCCAAGAATAGAAACAAAGACGGTGGATTTGCATCACCAGGAGCAACTTGAGGAGGGAGGAGGAAGCGGTGGGGCCTCATTAGTGGCAGGAATGTGCTGGCAAGAGGAGGGCCCCGGTGACAGGGGAGGCAGTTTGACCTGGGGGTTCCTATTAGCATTTTGTTAATCTCACTTCTCCCCCCTTGAGTTTTATTTTTTTTTAATGACTAGTTTGTGGGCTTCTTAGCTCTTGCAAGAGAACATTGGCAGAGGCAGAAATAGCTTTGATGGAGAGTGAGGTGCCTTTGGAGGCTGCTCCACTTGCATAGTTGGGTCTTGGTCTCCTGGAAAGAAGAGGAGATTTAGCTCTTTCTGCACTGACTATTTAGAAATCTTTGTCTGTCACATATAGAAAGCTGTTTTTCCTCCCTGCTCCTGCTGCAGTTGCATCTCTAGTCAGAGTCTGATCACACCAGAGCACTAAGAATAGCTGCAGAGGGGTGGTGATGAGGTGGCCCACAGCTGTGAGACCTTCAGCCTTGCTGATCCTCACCCTGGAGGAGGAGGGGTGGGATGGATGGTTTTGCTGCGGAGATCTTGATGCCTTGTTCCATGGCAAGGCATGTGCTCACTGCCAGCCTGCTGAAGCTTCCAGGAAGTCTGGGAGACTCTCTGGGACCCAGAACTGGCTGGCAGTGGAGTAGAAAGACAGTTACAATTTGGCACATGTGAGATCTTCCCTGTTTTCTTTGGCTGTTGCAGAGGTGGCTTCCCAAGGTGGAGAGAATAACTTTTCTGAGATGCCCAGCTACCAGCATGACAACATTCAACTGCTGGATCTTCCTGACAGCAGAAACATCCTGTCTCCAAAAAAAGTTTCATTGCTTCTAAACCCTTTGAGGAAAGCAGTAGGAAAGCTACTGCTCTGGACAGACCTGATGTGCACCCAGTGGTGGGGTCTTGACATTCTTGCCTGAGCCCCTCTTCTCTCCTGTGAAGGAGAGGAAGGAAAGTGATTGCTGGAGGACAGCAGGTATGGAGCTTCACCTGGGGATGTTGATAGGGCCATGCTGGACCTGGGCCCACTTGTTCAACTCCTCCTGCATTCATCTGTGGCAATAACTGCTGTGTGGTGAGGAAGCACCACACGTGGTGTGTGGTGGGCTGGACCAGGGCTTGGGGAGCACGTGCTGAGTCTGGTTTTGGTTCATGCTGCTTCCCCCCTGGTGGGGATCTTTCCCTTTCACTAGTTGGCCTCTGCATTTTTGTGGGTGGGTTCCTCTTTCAGACTTGAAAGTCAACAGCAAATCCAGCCCATAGCTCAGCTGTTTCATCCAGGCTTTTGTTCACATGATCATTTACTGTTCCTTGTGGCTGTTTAAGGAACCTCTGGTGAGTGTCTGTGGCATTGGCTCTGGAGCAATAGGTCATGCAGTGGCTGCTTGAGTGGTTGGACAGAGCATTGGCTGCCCAAAAAGCAGGGAAAATAGGATCCTAGTGCCTGATGCTGTCTGGAGAGTGGCTTTGGTTTGTCTGCAGAGCCTTCCCTGTGGTAAAAAGGCACCAACTCCTCTGCACTGGGATTAAGCCTCGTGATGCTCCACGAGGGGCACACGAACCCACACAGCTTCCCTGGGAGGCTTTCTGCTGGGGAGGATTTAGGGCAGGAAGCAGGAGGTGAACTGGGCACTTCAAGGGGGACCTCAGGCAAATCCATCCTTTCCCCAGGCCTCTGGCTGGTCTTCTGTGGGTGGTGTTTGTTCTGGTTCTGCTGTGCTATTGTGAAGTGCCTCAGGGTAACAATATTGGTTGTCTCATACAGCGTTGCCAACCTTTCTGCATAGAGCCCATGAGGAGAGGCCTTCTCAGGTAGGTGCAGGCCTTTCCATCTTCTTCCTAAGAGATGACATTGACACCAAAGAGCTATTAGATGTGATTATGCATTGCCTGGTAAATGAGCAAGCTGATTTTATTATCTGACAAGCTGGGTGGGACACTGCAAGTCTTCAACTGGAGTGTTGCTCAGGAGTGAATTAAATAACCAG
The DNA here is from genome assembly GCF_000747805.2 of Chaetura pelagica. NCBI lineage: Eukaryota > Metazoa > Chordata > Aves > Apodiformes > Apodidae > Chaetura > Chaetura pelagica. Next base: position 257,080 of record NW_009954547.1, read on the forward strand.
AGCCTCTTTGGACGTTGCCTCCTTCAGATTCTCCTCATGTTGATAGGACATCCCTGAGCTGGAGCTGGCTGCAGCTGAGCAGCACCCTGATGGCAGCTTTGTTAGCTGGTATGTTTTCCTGGGGCTTATACACTGATGAACACCTGCAGGCTAAAACCATTTTAAATTCCTGGCATGTACAGCAGATGAAAATGTTTTTCTTTCCTACACGTGGCTGTGGCAGCCACGGGTGATGGAGCTGAGCTGAGCTGGCTGTGGTTCCTGACCTCCCTCCATCGACTCGTCTGTCCAGCCACCCAGGTATGCCAAGGTCCTGCATCTGAGTACCCTTGTATGGCTTCTGTGTGGAGACTGGGAGTGCCGAGCTCCGGCCATCTGTCTGTTTGGGCTCAATTTTCATGGGAATCCTTCAAAACTGTAAAGTGGTGAAATAGATACGCCCCGGCACATATGCCTGTGGGGTATGGAGGGCCCTGCTCGTTTCTGGTGGTTGCTCTCAGATTGACAAGGGCCAGCCTGCTCTTTTTGGGTCTGTGGTGATGGACACGGTTTCTTCTGGTGCTGGGCTCCATCCTGTGCCCCAGGAGCCCTCAGGTCCCCAGGGGAGCAGCCCTGGTGAGCGGGGCTGTGGGCAGCACCGGCCATGCGCCGAGTCCCTCCGGGGCTTTTCCTTCCCACAGCCGTGACTGCACTTGGGTTTGGTCCGTGCTCCTTGTGTCCTCTGTCTGTGTCTGCCCTGGCAGGTGCACCTGGGGAGAACTAAGGCCCAGCAGCCTCCTGGGGGAGTGAGGGGCAGCTGCAGACGAGCTGCAGACACTTCACTGAGAAATGAAGGACCGAGCTAAGAAGAGGCAGATCATCCTGGGAAGGAAGTACATGAGGAAGTTACTGTCACAGAATGGTGACAGCCCTCAGGATGGGGACCTAGGAATTTCTTGGGGCAGAAGGAAGCCTGGAAGAGAGGAGAAAGTGGGATCTAGCTCTGTTTATCCCACAGGAGACCCTGCCCGTGGAGCTGTAAGCTGAGAAGTGGCTCCTTCCTCCCCAGCTGGTGCAGGGATGAAGTAACCCCTTCCCCTTGCCTTCTTCCTTGCTACTCTCTGAAGCACTGGTGCAGGTTGCCCAGAGAAGCTGTGGCTTGCCCCATCCCTGGCAGTGTTGAAGGGCAGGTTGGATGGGGCTTGGAGCAACCTGGGCTGGTGGGAGGTGTCCCTGCCCATGCAGGGGGGTCAGAACTGGATGGTCTTTAAGGTTCCTTCCAACCAAACCATTCTGTGATGATTCCTCCTGGCCACCCTGCCTGTAAGCCCAGTCTGGCAGCAGAGGGGAGCCTGGCAGAGAGTGGAGGGGATGAGGCTGCAGTTTATTTTACAACATGGGCAGCTTTGGCTGCTGCAAGTCTGCGTGAGGCTGCAGGAGGCTGTGGGGATGGTACAGCTCAAAGCCTGGTCTAAATATTTTTAATTACCCTGCATTTGGAGACCTTTTCTAAACAAACCAGTGACAAACCGCCTCTTTTTCTGTTGCCAAGGCCTGTGCAGAAAATATTTAGATCAGCAGCAAAGGCAAATAATCTTGGTCTGGGGATGTGACGGGTTTTATTTTGCAGGTTCTTTTTGCTTAGCCTGGATCTTTATTTATTCTGGGTTTTGTTGAGCGGTTCCCATCAGCCAGAAACTCGGGCCCTGTTAAGGCACGGACGTGTCTCCTTTCTCCAGGACCATCCAACGCCCCCACGAGCATCACTCCCCCTTCCAAAAAAGTTATTGTTCCTAGAAAGCAGAGCAGCGCTGCTGGAATGTTAATTGGGGGAAGTGAATAACCCAGCGCTACCCTCCGCCTAACCTTCCCAGCCCCCTCTTAACGAGCAAATTGAATTTATTTAGGCATTGAAGCTCCTGTCTCTCCCTCCCCTGGGCAGACTGAAGTGTCCATTGTGCAGCTCCACATTGGGATTTGCTGCCATTTGTTTAAGGAATTTTTAAAAAAAAATTATTTAGAGAAAGGCAATTTTTGAAAGGGGGACGGGACCTTCTCTTGCTGCAGGGAGAGGAGGTGAGTTGTGGTGGCAGAGGCTGGAAAGGGGCTGGGTTTGTCACTGGTGCCATTCCCATGGGCTACATGCATGGCAGAGGATGTATGTGCTCCCATCTCTCCTGGTTGAGCCTGTGGAGGAGGCAGGGAACATGGAAGTCCAGCCTGTGCCTGTAGCGGGGTGTAAAATCCACCACGTGTCTCAGGGTGCTGTGCCCTGCTGGCTCAGCTAGTCCTGGGGCCTCGTGGCCCCATCACCTCCTGCTCAGCCCAGCCCATGGAGAGGAGGTTGTGGTCTGAGGGCTCAGCCAAACCCCCTGACCCACCTCTCCTCCTGTTGGAGGCTGAGAAGGCTGGGGGGCACTGGCAGGGTCACTTTGCCTGCTCGCTGGCTCCTTCCCTGGTGCAAAGAGCTCAGAGCCAGGATGCAGGACACACACCTGCTCCTGCTCTGGGGCATTGGTGGGGTGGCTTTCCTCCCCCACTGAGGTCTCTGTGCAGGAGGAGGTGAGAAATCCCTGGGCCACTCTAAAGCACAAGGCCCCAGGCTGGCATGTCATTCCTTGCAGCCTCTGCAGGGTCCCCCTTTGTCAGGATGGCTGGGGACACCTTGCTTCTCCATGGGAAGGGCTGCAGGGGAAAGTTTCTTTCATTACTCCACAACCCAGGTGTTTTTTTGCCAAGTGGAGTAAAATACCCAACTGAGCATCCTGTGAAAGAGGAGAGGACAGATCCCTTCCCACTGTGGGGCAGCTGGAGCACCAGGGCCATCCCTTCTGCAGCAGGAGGGATGTAGATGCCATGTTTGGGGTCCAGGGGCTGCACTGCAGCCAGGACAAAGGGCAGGGAAATGGGATGTGATTCTCCCTCTCCATCAAGATGATTTTGGCTTCAAAGCCTGATGGGAAGCAGTTTCTCCTGGGGCAGGAACATGTCACTGGGTCTGTCTGCTGGAGCCACAGCTGGAACAGAAATTATTCTGCCAGGCTGCCAAGGACCATCCTGCTGTGTGCCACCTCCATGGTCCAACCCCAGCTCCAGGTGCAGCCAGGCACACCAGAGGAGAATCTGCCTCCACCCCAGGGGTGACTCAAGGAGGCAAATCCCCCACTTTTTGCCACATCTGGTTTGATTTTTTTCTAAAGTTTGCATTTGAGAAGTACATCACCTCCATCCCACATCACTTCCAGACAAACAATAACACAGGTCAAGTCATGTTGAATAAATCTGTAGGGTTGTTGAAGTAAAAGGCAATTCTGCAGAGATAGTCTTGGGGTGGAACCTGAGGGTTTAATCCTTGTTCCTCATGTGTTGTGTGCTGGGTTTAGGCAAGCAGGCCTGGAAGGTGAGAAACAGGGCTCCCAGCAGCAGGAGAGAGGTGGTTTGCAACTGGGCTGGTCACAGAGTCATGGAATGGTTTGGGTTGGAAGGGATCTTGAAGATCATCTAGATCCAACCCCCCTGCATGGGCAGGGACACCTCCCACCAGCCCAGGCTGCTCCAAGCCCCATCCAACCTGCCCTTCAACACTGCCAGGGATAGGGCAGCCACAGCTTCTCTGGGCAACCTGGGCCAGAATTTCTTCCTAATATCCAATCTCAGTCTCCCCTCTTCCAGTTTGAAACTATTCTTCTTCATCCCATCCCTCCCTGCTCTTTTCCAAAGTCCCTCCCCAGCTTTCCTGGAGCCCCTTCAGGCCCTGGAAGGTGCTCTAAGGTCTCCCTGGAACCTTCTCTTCTCCAGGCTGAACACCCCAACTGTCCCAGCCTGTCTCCAGAGCAGAGCTGCTCCAGCCCTTGGATCATCTTTGTGGCCTCCTGTGGACTCACCCCAACACCTCCATGTCCTTCCTGTGTAGGGGGCTCCAGAACTGGACCCAGCCCTGCAGAGGGGTCTCAGCAGAGGAGCAGGATCACCTCTCTTGACCTGCTAGTGCATTGTTTTGCATACATTAAAACCTTTGTTTTTACTTCCCAGCTACACATTGAAGCTGTCTGTGCTCCCCAGCTGCTTTCAGTGCCCTAGCCTCTCCTCTCCCCTGGCCCTTGTCTCTGTCCACCCTCCTTCCCTTCTCCTCCCTCTTCTCCTCCCTCTCTTCTCCCCTTTGCTGTCCTCTGAGCAGCTGCTGCTTCCTGCTCCACAGTGGGGAGGTTCTGCCAGAGGAGGGAGAGGTGTGGGCTGGTGTTCCCATGTTCAGGAGTAAGTGGGAGAGGTGCCACTGGTTTGCCTGGATGTGTGGTGACAGGACAAGGTGGAAGGTCCTGGCTTTGCCCATCCCCTCTTCCCTTGGGGTGCAAAAGAGGGAGAGCAGCAGCCACACCAGCCAGAGCTCTGGGTCTCCCCGTGTTGCGTCTGGAGACTCTTTTTGTTGTTCAGTTGTTGCTGATTTGTATATTCATGATGAAACCCGCAGCTGGCCAGTGCCTGGAGGATTTGGAATGAATTAGAATGACAAGAGACATGGTCTTTACAAATAAAGTAATCATTTTTCCCTGCACTGAGCATTCATCCTCTTTCAAAGGTTCTCTGGGTGACGCAGATTTGCTGCACTCTCATGCCGGGGCTGCGGGGAGGTGTCTGGATCTTGCAATCCTCTTTATTTCAGTGGCAGACGTGGGTGTGATGACGTGGGAGGAAGGGGCAGTGTGTTAAATGCTCTGATAGTTTCTAATAGTGTCAAACTCTGCCATTTAAATTGGGACTTTCATGCTAGAGAAGAGCTGAAAGGGGAAGCTGGGCGTGCAAATCAATGCCATGGGCTCCCGTTCCTCCGCAGCGTCCCTGTCGCGGCGCTTGCTGATCAACCTTCCTCCTGCTGGAGCTTAATCCTCTGCTGATGGCATCCCTGTGTTGCCATGGAAATTGCCATCCGGCTGGTTGGGAGCTTCACCTCTGCCTGGTAGAGAGCTGGAGCTGGGTGTGCTGGTGGTGAGCCCAGCTGGGGAGGTGGCACCGTTGGTCAGCGCTGCGGGGGCTGCAGGTGAACAGTGACCTGGGACGTGGGTGGCACCAGCAGTCTCCCCATATAGCACGTGATAGCTGTGGCTTGGACTTTGTATTACCAGTCAAATTTATCAGCTGTAAGAAATGGTGGCCTGTGCTGTGGGAGGGCATGAGGGTGGTCAGTCAGCTGAAGGTCTGGGGTCTGGCTTCCATGACCAAGTGATCCTGCCAGCTTGTGTTCCCAGGAGTTGTACCCTACATCCATGCCTTAGTGTGAGATTCTTTTGGTAAATGATCCCACAACTCATCATAAAGCTTCCTGAAGTGACTGCAGCTTTTCTTTCTCACCTTCCTGGAGTCTCAAAGAACAGTGAGAGATATTTGCCCAGCAGGCTCCCCCGGGATGCTTGGGCCCTTTCCCTTGGACACTGTGCTGGTTTCTGGTCCCTTCCTGAGGACAGTGATGGGAATGGCTGCTTGGCTTTCCTGGAACAGCGAGAAGGGCATTGGTGGGAGTGGTGGGAGAGGGAAGTGTAACTCAGGAGGGGCCATGTCCCGAGGTTGTGTGAGAACCATGTCCCCAAGGTTGTGAGTGCTGGCTGTCCTCTGGCATGGACTAACTGGGCATCAGGCTGTGGTGAGGACCATGGTGAGCTGCAGCTGTGTGCCCTTAGGAGGGATGGAGGGGGGTCTGCAGGGAGGAGGAGGAGTTGTCTTTACTAGCTGCAAACATGAATCCTCATGACATGGCTGCAGGTAGGATGCCATCGGATCTTCAGAGGGTTGCTTTCATGTGTTTTCATAAAGCTCCTTTAAGGAGCTTTGAACGTCCATGTAAGTCCATTGTAAGAGGAAGCCTTGATGGATGGCACTGGAGTTTCTGTGGGTCCTGCTCTGTAAGGATTGCAGTGTCCTGGAAGCTCTTCAGGATGACATCTAACCCTCCTGTGCTGCCTGGTGGTGGCAGGGAGCTCCTGGGCATGTCTTGCAGGACGTTGGTGGACCAGCCCATAGGCCAGGTTTCTGGACAAGGGCAGCTTTTCTGTAAATGACACAGAAGGGGCAATGTTATGTCACTGGGAGGTGACAGATGTGTGGGACAGCAATGTCCCTGGACACCAGGGCTGGGTGGAAGGAGGTCCAGTGAATTATGGTCTTTCTAGAGGAGCTGCTTGGTGGCACATAGAGCACCAAGGCTGCTCCTGCAGCCCTGGGGAGCCCCCAGAGCAGGGGAGGTGAATCAGTTAAAAATAAAAATGCTGCATGTGTGTCCTCTGTGGAGCATGAGAGAAGTGCCTGCTCCTCAGACACCCTCTCAACTGTGTTTTTCAAAACCCTCTTTCGTTCCTTGAGACTTTACATGTTTGCAGGTGACTGCTCAGCTCTGGGTGAAAGCTGAAGGTGCCTCAGCACTGGGTGTCAGATGGCATTTCCTATCAAATGCAATATTTGGATTCAACCTGTGTTGATAGGTCTTAAATGTCTTCTGATATTTAGTGCATCTCAAAAGCTCTCTGGCTGTCCAGGCCTTGGTCTAGCAAACCCTGGCAGCAGCTGTCAGCTGGGATGATGTACAGAGTCCCAGAGTGGTCGGTCAGGGTTGGAAGGGACCTCTAGAGATCCTATAGTCCAACCCACCTGTAGAGCAGGATCACCCACAGCAGATCCCACAGGAACACGTCCAGATGGGTTTGGAATGTCTCCAGAGATGAGGCTCCACAGCCTCCCTGGGCAGCCTGTCCCTGGGCTGTCTACCAGTGCAGTGAAGTCCAGGTGAGACCTCATAAGTTCTCTCCTTCCTCACTGGTGAGCACTTCCCAGTGAGCATTAGCCATAATTAATTGCATGGGCTCTTGCCCACAGCTGGAGAAGCTTTTGGGGAATTGTGTTCCTTTCCATCTCTTGTTGTCAGAAGACAGAAGAGAACTGAAAAGCAGGGAAGCCAGTGTGGGAACTACCATGTTTCCTCTATTGCTGGGGTCTGTGAGTAGTTGCCCAAATGTAGAGCTGGTGTATAAGTCATGGGCATGGACTTAGTCTCCAGTTGTGTTCCCCATCCTCTAACATATGTATGTGCTCCCCAGGACTCTACACCATTTCAGCTAACTTCTCTTTATGTACATGCTTAGTATCTCAGGAAACCTTTTTCTTCCTCTGCTTGGCTTTTCTAGCAACTGAAAGCAAGGGAAAGCTGGAGCTTTGTGCATTGTTGTCCCCAAACTGGGGCAGTAATTTTACATCCCATTGTCATTTCTGCAGGAGGGGGTTTGGGTGGATTGGTCTGTCCCTCTGGGCTCTGCTGTCTGCCCAGGGCTTGGCTCAGCCTGGCAGTGCTGGTCACTGCTGCCTTCCCACCAGCTCCCTCTTGGACACTGCTCTGGCTCTGCTGCTGTTTGCTCTCTGATCTGTAGCTCTGCAAAAGCCGTGGAGTCACAGAATCATTTGGGTTGGAAAAGACCTTTAAGATCATCAAGTTCAACCAATTCCAGGTACCTGCTCTGAGAAGAGCAACAATTTTTGCTTTTCAAGGTGAATAAGATATCTTATGGTTTTCTTCTTCACCAGGCAAGCACAAAATCATTTTACATGAGAAATGTTTCCCTGTAGCTTTGTGAGTCTGATCTCCATCCACCAGTGGTCTGAAAACTGCCTGGAGGTGGAAGCAGACCTAGGAGTTGTTTCTGCCAGTGACACGTGTACAGATGTGTGAACAGTGGATTGCTCTTGGTAGACAAGCCAGGCCCAGATGATACCAAGCTCCATGGTCCTGAGCTATGCATGGTCCACACAGTCCCATCATCCCTGTCCTTCTGTGCCAGCCATCCCAACCAGAGGAGGAACCCCCTGTCCACATTCCCCCAGGGCACCAGCCCAGCAAAAGCTCTGCTCCCAGTGCAGGACCTTGGTGTGAAACAACTTCAAGGTCAGCCCTGTCCACACAGATGTATCTCAGATGAGGTCTGGTACCACTCAGCCTTCCATTTACACTGCTCAGTCCAAATGACAGATATCAGGGCTCCTCTTTCATCCCTTCTTGGTGGGCTTGGCAGGAGAAGTTCTTGCCTTTTCCAGTGGGATTTTGAAGGCATCTGTTAGTTTGCAGTGTTGATGAGATCTTCTGGTGCTTGGAAGGATTTTGTCCGTGTGGTGCAAGGATCTTGTGTTGGCCCTGATGTGCAGGGGAGGCTGGGGCAGAGCTGGTTGCCATGGGCTTCAAGGAGCCACAGAGCAAAGAGGTGTGTGGAAAGTTATCTTCTCTTTTTGAGAGCTGCTTTGCTGTCGGATGACTGGCTTCTTGTCAATGAGCAAGGATTTGTATGCAGCAACATCCACGTGTCCCACTGCTTCCCCTCCAAGAAAAACACAGCGAGTTGTCCCACCAGTTCCACCAGGCTGGTCTCACAGAGCAAAAGCTGGAGGGTGGCTTCTGCAGGGAGTGGTTTTGCATGCAAGAAGATGAGTCACCACGGGTTGCTTGGTTGGCCCTGTGCGTTTCCTCTGGTTTTGGCCGGGGTAAAACAGGCCTGCCAGCTCTGCCCTCTTGTTTAGATTAAAAAAAAAGAGGTGGGGAACCCATACTTGATAAAATCAAAGAAAATTCTGCCATTCAATATTGGAGAGTGGTAAGTCAGCTCTTCATCCACCACTTGATGGACATCTGTCTCCAGCTCCTGGGGCTCTGTGTTGTCCACAACAGATACTTCATGCTTCATATTTAAGAGACCCTCTTGTGACCTTTTCTTCCAGGCTTAAAAGGAACAGGGTAAACTGGGCATTAGTCTGAAAGAAAAATGGTTTTGCTCTGTTAGCAGCTGTGGTGGAGTGGTGGTACCACGGGCTGGGGAGGCAGCAGCTTCATCCTCCCCTTCAGAGGCACTTGCCAGCAGCCTGAGGTGAAGTTGATGGTTGGGTTTTCACCTTCTTTTGCCACTTCAGAGAGTTTGCCCTTTGATGAAGGGACCTGCTGAGCTGAGTATCCAGGTCCCTGCAGACAGGATGTTCTCTGTGGTATAAGGAAAGGTGGGGTTTGGTCACAATTGGGCTGAAACCGTGTGGGTTTAGGGGTGCTGCTCTACTCCCTTCTCTCTATAGCGAGTGTCCGGTCCAGGAAAGGTTGGTCATCATGAAGTCCTGGTTAGCAGGAGGTGGTGTCTTTGTCCAGGGTAGGACAGCAGGCTAATCTCACCTCAGGGGCCCTGGAGAGACAGGAAAGGACAGTCTCCAAATGCCTGAAGGCACAGCCCAGTTCTCAGCCCTTTCTTGGGGTGCAGGATGGGCCACAGTCTACACCAGCATCTGTGGGATGCTTGGTGTGGGCTTGTGGGAGAAGATGGCTTGCTGAGCTGAAGACTTGCTGGGTCTTGTTCTGGGGTCCCACCTGGCTTCTGGAGATAGCCCGACCTGAACACTGATAGCTGAGCATGAAAAATGTGCTGGGACATTTTCAGTGGTGTGACTGGGATGTATTTCCCTTGCTCTCTTTTTCCCTGGGCAGGGTGTGCTCCTCTCCTCTGCTGAGGCTGCCTGGGGCAGGGGTGTTGTAGTTGTGGTGGCTGAGAACTGGGCACACACAGACCTGTGTGTCAGCACAAGAGGCAAGACTTGTTTCCTGGTGGGCTCAAGAGATGTGGTTTCCTGGTGGGCTGTGAAGGGTCCCCAGTTCAGTGCTGGCTGCATTTGTTAAAACTAACTAGTCTCATCCATTCTTTACAAGCTGCTTTGTAATGTTCTCCTGTTTGCCTGCAGGGTGTGATAAGGTGGTGAGCTGCCCACATTAGCAGGTTTCTTCATGCAAAAGGAATTCATTTGACTTGGAATTTAAAACTTGCAATGTACCTCAACCTAAACCCACTAGACTTCCCAATCCATTGATGTGCACATGGGCTCAAGTGTCCATTCTGACCCAGATGGTGCCTTTGGGTGGCCCCACGTGTGTCTGGTGGTGGCTCAGTCTGGCTCAGCTGGTCCCAGAGCATCACTGAGGCCTGTGGCAGTGGGAGGTGCTGTGCTCTTTCTTTTGCTTTTACAATTTTAGGATTTCAAGTGTGGGGGTGTTCAGAAGCAGAATTTATGGTTATTCTTTTCCTGTCTGTGGAACAAGTTGTGCCAAAAGGTGTTGGGTGGAAGGGGGAGGAAAATGGAGAAGGGGTAACTTCCCTGAATTAGCACTTAGGGGGGAGGGCAGAGCCCTGTGCCCTCCTCTGTAGTGGAGTGATGGGACTGAGGGAAGGAGAAGTGGAAGAAGGATCCCCACCCGTGCTGGGGGCTGCAGATGTTGGTGCCACAGGCTGGGATCAAGCCCCAGGCACCATGTCCCTGCAGCTGACAGGGGGTTTCAAATGACTTGTGCTGTGGTGGTGGGAAGAGGGTCTGGTAGCACCAGCTTGCTGGTGGAAGCCCTTGTCATGATTTCAGAGGTTATACCTGTTTTTTCCCTTGCCATCTTCACTCCAGTGGTGCTGGGACCAACCTGCCCCATGTGGTCAGGGCCTCCTCAGGCAACTTCTCATCAGTTGGTTTTCCCGTGGCCCTTTTCCTGCATGCACTGGTAGAGGGAATGGTTGAACCCACTGAACCAGCCTGTGCAACAAATTACCCTTCTTTCTTCTTCTTGGTCTCACTTTTCATACCCTTCAGGCCTCCAACAAGCACCTTCCACCCACTAGCCCATTTCAGGGCACTGGTCTGGTCTGTTATGGGAGGAAGATGCCTGCAGTGGAGGAACAATGCTGGTTTCTTTTCTGCAGTCCTGCAGCAGCTGCTCCAATTAATTCAAGTCACCACAAGTTGGTACAGATTGCCTGGGCTGACATTGAGTTTGGCCTTGTCATCTGGCCATTCACATCAGCATCCCTCAAATATTGCTGCTTTTCCTGCAAGGGTGTTTCAGAAGCAGCAGAGAATGGCCCTGTGCTGCTGCACTGACCTCATCTTTCCCCAAAGGGTGGGATGATCATCATGGCAAGGGGTTAGACTTGCTGAGGGCAAAAGGCCATTTCCACCTTGACACAGAGGTCCCAGAAGCAGCTCTGCTGGGCTCACGTGCCCCCTGGGCTTGCAGCAGGGCTGTTGGCATCCTGCTCCTGCCAGTGGGAGGATGCACACACCAGCAGGTGAAGGACTTGCAGCAGACAACATTTTTGGAAGCTTTTTGATGATAGCAGCAAGAATGTTGCTGGCTTCATTACGTTGTTCTTGGAGAAGCACACAAGCTTTGTGGGTGCCCAAGGAGCAGCCCTTGTTGTGACCCCCTGTCCCCCGGGGGATGGCAACGAGGTACACGTGGCCACTTGCCCACTTGGCTTGGTACATTTTAGCTGAGGGGCTCGTGGTAATTGAATCTCATATTGCTGAAGCCAGGTAGGTCACTGCTAGTATTATTTGCTAGTGAAATCCAGAAGGACTAACAAGACTTCTAATTTTACACCCAGACAGTGATGGATAGGGCTTTGTGATCAAAGTTCAGCA
>NW_009954547.1:268827-298074 GCF_000747805.2 Chaetura pelagica
TTCAGCAGGTTTTGTTATCATGTGGTGCTCAGAAAAGCTGTCTTCATTAACTACCCATCTGCACCCAGAAAGCAGCATAGCCCCAGGGCCTGGGAGGGCTCCTCTAGCCCAGGAGACATGCCAGAAGCAATACCCAAATATGTGTGTGCACTTAAACCCAACTCCAACACTGATACCAAGAGGCTTTTAGAAGGAGAGGGGTGGGCAGGGGATCAGGCTCAGGGCCCCAGTCCTCAGTCTTCGGACAGTGTTCTGTCTCCAGCATCCCTGTTCTCTTCTCAGTCCCACCAACTTCTAGTTATTTTCCATAAGAAGCAAAGTGTCCTACTTTAGAGCCTTCCCAAATCTCCTGTTGGGATTAGCAGCCTACATTTCCTCTGAGAATGTAATTTTCCATTGGCTGAACCACAAAACCCCTGCCTGAGGTGGTGTCCCAGCAACCTCTCCCAGGGTCTCTTCCCAAACACTTCTCATCTCTTAATGTTTTTGCATCCCATCTGCATCTCCTGCCCTCTGCTTCCTCTTGTTGTGGGTGGAGAAAATGAACCTGTAGGTGCAACCACACCAAGGAAAGGTGGAGGTCCTGTGATCTGGCCCATTGTGTGTAGGCTTTTCCCCCAGCAAACACACTGTGTGGTGGGTGCCTTCCTCCAGTTGCACAAGCTGCAGCAGAATAGAGAAGGGACTTCTTCTAGGGATACCCATGGCAAAAACCAGCCTGGAGCCTGTGTTCCCTGGGCTGTGCTGCCCAGATGTTGTCACCCCTCCTGGGGGGGACATGAGCTCAATATCTTGCCTGAGACCACATATACAGAGCAACCAGACTCGAAGTCTCCAGGTGCTGTGGATCTAAGTTTGACTCACCCGTCTGTGCTGCTGGGGGGTAGTTCCCTCTGTGCTTATATAGTGGGTTTAATTAATCATCCTTCCATACAAGCTGTGTCTGTAGCTGCTTGTTTTAGCCTGGTGAGTGTGTGAGTGGGGTAGTTGTGTCTCCGTGGGTGTTATCCTACAGAAATACCTTTCCATAAATAAGCAGGCAGATGAAGGCGCCACTGCTCCGGGATGTCCCTGCAAACGGGCGCTCGGTGCGTCTGCAAACCCGCCCGGGTACAGATCCTCACCCAACATACACAGGGCTGAGGGTGCTGGGCCTTTGGAGGGAGGAGGGAGAGTGGAGCAGGTGGGTTCCTCCAGTGCCTGCAGACAGGCTTGGAGCCTCCTTCCCCAGCCCAGGCTCACTGAGGCAGGTGGAAGGATTATCCACGGAGGTGGCAGTGGCCTTGCCTCTGGTTGCATGAATGGTCATGCAGCTCAGAGCTGGTATGGGATAGCATGGGGTGGGGAGAAAGGACTTCTGGTGTTCTGCTTTGCTAGATAAGGAGCTGGTTTGTTGGGCTTGCTGCTCCTGCTGCCACTGCCCCAGCTCTTGAGGGATGTGGCAGTGGATGTGAGTCGGGGCTGGTACCGTCCTGGCTCTGCTTGGGATGGGGAGCCAGATGCCAGGACTGCCTTGGGATGCTCAGGATGGGGAGCCAGATGCCAGGACTGCCTTGGGATGCTCAGGATGGGGAGCCAGATGCCAGGGCTGCCTGGTGGCATTTGGGACATACAACAGTATGGGGTAGGGTGAAATGAAGATACCTGGTTTTGGAGATGGCCAGGCTGCTTCTGACTTTCCCCCTGCTCAGTGGAGGACTTTGTGCCACTGCAGAGCAGAAGTCATGCCCGTCCTGGTGCCCCAAGGCAGAGCCTAGACACTGGTGCAGGGCAGCTGCCTTCCTCCTGTTGGCTCTTCCTGAAAGGGCTGAAGATCACTGAGTAGAAGCCAACCAGTCTGTTCAACCAAAAAAGAGGCTGTAGAGGCCAGGACCTGCCATGGATGGGTTTTGTCTTTGCATAGGGAAGCTATAATATGCTGGTGGAGTCAGAGACAGGATCAGGATGAGGAAAGGTAGGAAAAGAACACGGAAAAGGGTGTGAGAGCAGAGTCTGGGGCAGGAGTTGGACAGGAGTGGAGAGGGACTGGGCCAAGCAGGAGGAGCACCCTCTGTCTGGGGCTCCCTCTCCCATCACTTATCTAGTGCCACTTGCCATAACTTGTCTGCTGTTGGGAAGTTGCCCCGTTCCCTCCCAGCCTGCTTGGTCCCTGGCAGTGGGAGGAGCTGCCACAGCTTTTTGGCCCCTTGTCCCTTCCAGGGGCACTGGGACCCCTCGCTGGGACCTCTCACAACAAGAAGCTCCTTGCAGAGCCGTGCACGGCCCTGTTCACAGGATCACAGCATGTCAGGGGTTGGAAGGGACCTCTGAAGATCATCCAGTCCAACCCCCCTGCCAGAGCAGGACCAAAACCAGGGCAGGTCACTCAGAAAGGCATCCAGACAGGGCTGGAAAGGCTCCAGAGAAGGAGACTCCACCACCTCTCTGGGCAGCCTGTCCCAGGGCTCTGTCACCCTCACACCAAAGAAGTTCTTCCTCATCTTGAGGTGGAACTTCCTGGGCTCCAGTTTGAATCCATTGCCCCTCGTCCTGTCCCAGGGCACAAGTGACAAGAGCTTGTCCTGCCTTCTTGATGCCTCATGTATTCACGTGCTGTATCTGTCTGTCTGTCTCCTGGGACCACTCCTGCCTCTCCTGCACATCCCATGGCAGGTGGGAGCTCAGTGTTGCTGTGCAGCTCACCCAGGGGCACAGGGAGACCTTCTTGCCAGAGGGGCAGCTTTCCTGCTGCCTCCACCAGCTCAGTTTAAGGTGATTTTGTGGACAAGCTGCAATTTCAGCTTGTAAATGTGATTTATCAGCAGCTCTGCAGGCTTGGGTTGCCCCATCAAGTGCTTTTCCCCAGCTGAGTGTTTTTGTGTCAAGGCAGAGAGAAGAGCTGGTTTTAAGGCAGGGCATGAGCTGTGCAGCTAGATGCTCATAGACCATTTCAAAGATATCTTACACAGAGCAACTCTTTCATTTCAAGACTCTCCATGCTTAGTGTGAATGAGTGAAGAGTTGCTTTGGCTCCCCTGCTTTTTGTAACTGGAGCTTTCAGCAACCAATGTGCCCCTTTTTCTTTCTCCTTCCTTGAGAGAGAGGAAGGAAGGTAGGTTGAGGTGACCATTTGTGCACTGAAGTGATGTACTGAAGTGGTTGTAGAGCAAAAGCACATATTTGGAAGAGCCCATGGACTTGTTTTCTTTGCTGGAGGTGCAGAGCTTTCCTTTGAGCCTGGTGGCACTCAGGTGCCTCAACACAGCCATGCTCTGCCTTGTTTTAATGTCTGTTCCTTCCCAACTGCCTCCTAGGACCCTGTTTCTGAGGTGGTGGCCTTCACCCTGTGTCAGCTCTGGATATGAAGTGGGTTTTGGCTGGCAGGAGGCAGGCACTGGTCTCCATCTCCCTGGGCTGCTTCTGGATGAGGAGGATGCTCAAGGCTTGTTTTACTTCCAGGGTATACTTTTGTGCCTGAAAAAAAGATGCCATCAAGGCTGAAATGGTAAATTAAAGGTATCCATGGTTCATGGCTAATTAATTTGGCTGCCCAGGCTCAGAAGTGGAGAACTCTCAAGCAGGGGACAGGTCCAAGATGGGGAACAGTGACCACAGGCATCACCACTGTCCCTGTGCCATAGTGGACATGTGGCAACTGGCTCTACCTTGGTTAAATCAAAGGCATAAGATCAGAGTCATAGACTCACCTTGATTGGAAGGGACCTTGAAGATCATCAAGTCCAACCATAACCTAAATCCACCCACAGTAACCTAATGTACCCATTCAGTGCTCACATCATGTCCCTGAGCACCACATCTCTATTTCTTTTGAACACTTCCAGGGATGGTGACTCCACCATCTCCCTGGGCAGCCTGTTCCACTCTTTGGGTAAAGAAATTCTTTCCAATATCCAGTCTAACCCTCCCCTGGTGCAACTTCAGGTCATTTCCTCTCATCCTGTCATTATTCACTCGAGAGAAAAGCCCAGCTCCCACCTCCCTGCACCCTCCTTTCAGGGAGCTGCAGAGAGCAATGAGGTCTCCCCTCAGCCTCCTCTTCTTCAAACTAAACAATCCCAGTTCCCTCAGCCTCTCCTCACAGGACTCATTCTCCAGACCTTGCACAAGCTTGGACACTCTCCAGCAGCTCAACATCCTTCTTGTAGTGAGGGGCCCAGAAGGGCTCTGACCTGCTGGTTGGCAAGCTGGGATGAAAGCAGGAGTCTGGAGCCTGGCACCCAAGAGCAGCTGCTGAGGTTGTGGTTATCCCTGAGAGAAAACTGCTCCCTTGCAGTGTTGGGAGAGCAAGTGGGGAATCACAGAACATAAGGGGTTGGAAGGGACCTCTCAAGATCACTGAGTCCAACCCCCCTGCCAGAGCAGGACCAAAACCAGGGCAGGTCACTCAGAAAGGCATCCAGACAGGGCTGGAAAGGCTCCAGAGAAGGAGACTCCACCACCTCTCTGGGCAGCCTGTCCCAGGGCTCTGTCACCCTCACACCAAAGAAGTTCTTCCTCATCTTGAGCTGGAACTTCCTGGGCTCCAGTTTGAATCCATTGCCCCTGGTCCTGTCCCAGGGCACAAGTGACAAGAGCCTGTCCCTGCCTTCTTGCTGCCCTCATGTATTGAGAGACATTAATTGGATCCCCCCTCAGTCTTCTCCTCTCCAGACTGAACAGCCCCAGGTCTCTCAGCCTTTCCTCCTCAGGCAGGTGTTCCAGGCCCTTCATCATCCTCAGAGCCTCCCTTGGACTCTCTCCAGTAGATCCCTGTCCCTCTGGAACTGGGGAGCCCAGAACTGGACACAACACTCCAAGTGAGGTCAAGCACACCCAGGAGGTGCCAGTTTTCATGCTCTGCAAACAGCCCAGAGAAGGGGGTTGGGTGTTTTCCCTCTGCCAGTGCCATTCGTGGCAGGAAGGACCAGCTCCTGAGCCCACCTGCAGTGTCAGTGATGTGGAAGAGCTGAGGGGTTTATGATGTCCTGGATCAGATCTGGGGACCTGATGCTCCATTCCTGGAGCTTTCTGAATGCCACTCAGCTTTTGGTGGCTATTCTGGGTACCTTTGGAAGAAGGTCAGGGAACAAGAGTTTGTGTATCTTAAACTAATACACAGGACGTGGTCTCTGGTGCAGCAGCACAGCTGAGCAGCTGCTCTTGAGCACAAAAGTGGTTTGGTAGTGGCCAAGGAGATAAGAAACCTCCCTGGTATCAGTGCAGTCTGCTTGGGTGCTTGCAGAGGGGCAGCAATGGGCTGGGAGGGCTCTCCTTGAGAGAGGTGAGGTCTCCTTGGGAGAGATGAGGTCTTCTTGTGCTTCCCAGGATCTGGCAACCCTTTCTCTGCCCATAGTATTTCCCAGTTGCCCCATTTGGTAGTCACTGTCATTCAGCCCCCACAGTTTGGTGAGTGTCTAAGGACAAAGGACCTTGGTGGGCACGGGGGCTGCGGGCAGGCAGGAGTCTGTGGGTCTCTGTGGAATGCTGAGTGTGATGTACAGGGCACAGAGTGTGCTTGAAGCCCTGGAGAGCTCAAACTGTGTCATTTGGAGCTGTCACAAGCTGATCAAAACCAGATTATATGCATTCATTAGATATCTTAAAGGGACCTTCTCACTTCTTGGGTTGTGGTTATGAGGCTGTGACCGCCATGTCCTCGTCTGATCCAGGAGGATGGAGCTGGGAGCTGAGAGGAGGAAGCTCTGGGAATGAGCAGCTATGGGGAGAAGTGCTGGTGGTCCCGCTCAGAGGACCCCAGGGAGCAGCCCAGTGTTAAATGTCATTTTAATGTGGGCAGCATCTTCCTAAACGAAGCAGAATGCAACCTGAGATGAATCCAAACACTGCTAATGGTGGAAAATGCACATGGCTTTTAAAAACCAGGAGTGCTGTGGCACTGAGTCTGGGTGTCACAGGAGACTTGGAAAGGTTGGCCCTTGGCTCAGCTGTACAAGACAGGAGAAACAGGCCTGGCTGCTGAAATGTTGAATTTACTGTGGTGGGGCAGAAGAGGGAGGGAGAGGAGCATGGGGAAGAGGGGAGGTTTGCCTAAGGGTGACTCAATACCTGGTACCCTCTGATGGGCAGCAGTGGAGAACAGGGAATGGGGAAGAGGGGAGGGAGAAATCTTCTCTCTCCATCATTGTGTGGGGTAAAGGGAAAGTTAGACTCCTCCTCCTTTAGAGTATCCCCATCCCATGGCTTTAAAGGCTGGTTTTAAAAGGAGAATAAAAAAAATAACGAGGGCATGGATAGATGGTTTCTTTTTATCTCCACAGCTGAAGAGATAAATGTGACATTAATTATGTGACACAGCTTTGAAAATCATTATATATCTCTTTTTTAAGAGAGGGTTTCAGATTTCTGTCTGGGACTAATAAAGAAGGACAATTTAAAAAAAAACCCAACAACTTTAAAGATGATCTGTAGGGAGAGAGTTTGCTGTCTTAATTTTCTCTTCTGTAGATGAAGCTTGTTCGGCTTTCCTGTCTGTTGCATGGAGTGTGCGTGTGTGTGTTTGAAGGAGATGCTGAGAGAGGGAAAACCAGGGCAGCTTGTGGAGTTTAATAAGAGAATATGGGCTTTTGGGTGGGTGGGGGGTGAGATGGGGCCACAGGAGGGGGAAGCATTGAACTCTGCACCCCTCTGTCCTGAGGAGAGAGGAAATGAGAATGGTTTCCATCACTGAGTAAGCAGTTTGTGTGGTTTTCTCAAGGTCTGCAGGCATCTGCCTCCTGAGCTTGGTTGTGACAGGGCGGGCAGAGTGTTGGGTGAAGTTCAGGACAGGGTTTGAGGTGGTGGGTTAGTTGCCATCCCTGCCCAGGGCTGACCACAAGAGCTGGAGGTTTTGCTTCGTGTGAAGCCTCAGTATGCAGGTGGGTGGGAGCAGTTTCTCCTCAAGGGCCTGTGTGAGTGTGGTGATGGTTGGGGGCTTAGGGGGGATGCAAACTCACTACCCAAAGTCAGGAGCTTCTCCCAGTGGTCTGACAGTGAGTATATAAGGATGTGGCAATAGGAAAAGCAGCACAGTTTGGGATAGAGGAAAGATGTGAAAAAGCATGAGATCGATCCCTATTTGTGGTCAAGTAATGGAATGGTTTGGGTTGGAAGAGACCTTGAAGATCATCTAGTTCCAACCCCCTGCATGGGCAGGGACACCTCCCACCAGCCCAGGTTGTTCCAAGCCCCATCCAACCTGCCCTTCAACACTGCCAGGGATGGGGCAGCCACAGCTTCCCTGGGCAACCTGGGCCAGGCATCCTGGCTGTGCACTGAGGCTCATCTGCACAGGCAGAGCAGCTTGGTGGGAGCTCTGCCTTGGACATGTACTCCTGGCAAGAGGTTCCTCTCCCCTTCCTTTCTCAGCCTCTCCACACGATGGGCATTTCTTCTGGGCAAGTGGGAACCTGGGATGAGGAGCAGAGAGGGTCACTCAGGTCACTGTTGCTTTGCCCATCAAAGACCACTGGTTGCCCTGGCCAGTGGCATAAGGGATGTTGCAGTTTGTAATCACCACCAAGCACGCGCAGGGAGAGATGGGGAGTGCAGGGATGATGTCATGAGGAGGACAGTCTGGCAGTGGTGGCCACCACATGGAAAGGGAGCAGGGAAACATCCTCATGAGAAAGGGGGGAGGAGGGAGGTTCCCGCTGGTGTCAGTGCCTTCCCCCTCCCTCCAGCACAAAATAAATTTTGCAGAGACATCCCAGAAAAACACACTGCTGAGTTTGGGTGGGTTGGGTGTCTAGAATACATGGTGGCTTTGTGATTTTTATAACATTCATCTGCACACTTGCTGATGAAAGGCTAATAGCTCCAGTATGGGATCCCCTGAGGGGATTGCATCTTGCTACCAGAGTTGGGCTGCAGGGAAAAGCTGCCGAGCTCAGACCACTCTTGCAAAGGAGGGTTTTTTGTGCACGGTGGCCTGGAGTCTGAGGCAGCCCTTGCCCATCAGAGCCTGCTGCATCCTGGCATCTTCCCAAGGTGAGATGATGCTGTGGTCCTCCTCCTCCTCCTGCCTGCTGGAGGGTGGCCGGGCAGGCTGGAGGAGCTGCCTCTGGCAGAGCAGGATGAGATCACCCTCTGCGGTGGCTCCTGCTGTGCGGTGGCTGCGTTTGGCAGCCGTGCCCCTGTGTGACCCCCACAGCAGGTCCTGCTAATATTTGCTTTATGACCAATCTTCGATAATGTTTGGTGTGTGCCTGGCGAGGCCCTCGAGCTCAGCAGCGGGTTCCAGCAGCATCGGTTTAGACCAACAATAACAAAAATAAATCACTCCACACTTTCCATCGAGTATATATTTAGAAGTTACTGTACACGAACCACCAAGAGAAAAGCTTGTGTTTCTTGGGGGTCAGCCCTGCAGCTCCCAGCACACCCCCCCACGCCGCTGCTCCCCGTGCTGCTCGGGGGTGCAGAGCCCAGGGTCACCCCTCGGGGTGCCTGTCAGCATCTCAGGAAATCGTGGAGATCCCTGTGCCCTCGCCCAGCATGGGCTTGAACTTCTCCTCGAATGCAGAGGCTGAGTTGAAACCAGCAGAGCCCACCCAGAAGGGTTTGGCAAGGGGCTGGGGGGGAGGCACAGAGGTGCCCCCCGTGCAGGGCTCCCTGTCCCAGCGGAACCCAGGCTCACATTCACGCTGGGGAGCCACGTCCCTTCTCCTGCTGCTGCCTCCCCTGCCTTCTCCCAGCTGTTATTTTAAACACACCAACCTTGGCGACCACCTCCCAGCTCCAAAGTTTTCTGAGAAAACAAAAGTGTGTGAGCCTGCGGGGCTGCTCCTCCCTGCTGCTCACGGGGAGGCTCTGGGCTGCCCTTGGCTGCTGCCTCCAGCCTGTTTTCCATGGCAGCTCACGGAGGTACCTGCTGATGGCCTTAAAAGCCTCCAACGTGGCCCTCATCAGCTGCCCGTGCTGCAGGAGGATCCAGGGAGAGTCTCCTCCTGCAAAGGGAGATTGCTGTCTGGTTTGCAGCATGGCAGGATGTGTACATGAGCCTGGAAACACACACTCACTGGAGCAAAATGACTCCGCTCAGTGTTGGCCAACCTGGATTTTTTTTTTTAAGGATCTGGTTGTGTATTTTTTTTTCTCCACTAACTTTGGGCAGGAGCTGATGGGACCCCTTGAAGTATGGAAATCCAAGTGCCCTGAAGCTGTTGCTTTGGGATATGTGGATGGAGGGAATCTGGGAGAGGAGGCTGACGTGGCCATCCCTCGTGGGGAAAGGCTCTTGGCCAGGGGAGGGTGCCTGTCTGTGGTAGTGCTTGGAGCTGCAGGGATTGAACCTTTCCACATGGTGTCTTTTTAGAACATTATTATGAAGACTCAGTGTGTTGTTCCTCCGTGTGTCAGGACACAGACAGAGCTGTTCTTTAATCTCTCGCCCATGCGTGGCTCTCGTCCCTGTGCCAACACCAATTCCCTGCCCCATCTCTTCTTGTCTTAAGCCAAAGTTCTTGGTCTGGAACAGCTTCCAGTCCCTGACTTCAAGTTCATGGTGCTCAGTGTGTTTGTTATGAATCCCCTGGGATGTGTGGCTGTGATCTCCATGGCAGAACCATCTTTCACCACCTTCCTGAGCTGTCAGAGGCTGAAGTATTAATTTGAGTGAGCTGTGCTGGGTGGTCACCCTAGGGAAGCTGCTAGTGCTGATGCTGCAGGACAGAGATCTCTCTTTGGGTGTCTGGGGTGTGTGGAGAGTCAGGGTTTGTTTCCCACTGTGAAGTGGGTGGATTGTTGCCCTCTGTTCCTGCAGTGCTGAGTCCTGTTTTGGGGTCCCCAACACAAGAAGGACATGAAGCTGTTAGAGCAAGTTCAGAGGAGGCCAGAGATGCTGGGAGGGCTGGAGCAGCTCTGCTCTGGAGCCAGTCTGGGAGAGTTGGGGTGTTCAGCCTGGAGAAAAGAAGGCTCCAGGGAGACCTTAGAGCACCTGCCAGTGCCTCAAGGGGCTCCAGGAAAGCTGGGGAGGGACTTGGGACAAGGGCAGGGAGGGAGAGGACAAGGGGGGATGGATTAAAACTGGAGGAGGGGAGATGAAGGTGAGATTTTAAGAAAAAAATCTTTGCTATGAGGGTGGTGAGAGCCTGGCCCAGGTTGCCCAGGGAAGCTGTGGCTGCCCCATCCCTGGCAGTGTTGAAAGGCAGGTTGGATGGGGCTTGGAGCAGCCTGGAATGGTGGGAGGTGTCCCTGCCCATGCAGGGGGATTGGAAGTAGATGACCTTTAAGGTCTCTTCCAACCCAAACCAGTCTGTGAAGGACCATCGAGCTCCATTCCCACCTTCCATGCCCAGGGCAGAAGGAGCTGGTCCATCCTTCACAGCCATCACTTCTTGGAAGAGCAGATACTAAGTGTGCAAACCCAGGGCAGGCTCCTGGCTGGGCTGTTTTAAAAATAACCCTTGTTAAGTGCCGTTCCCATATGCTTCTTGGGAGAGGAATTTATTACTGATGTGCCTATAAAATTAGCTGAGTGCTTTTTTCTTTTTCCCCTCCCCCTCATTAATATGGATGTGACAATGACAGGCTGGAAGGTTTAGTTCCCTTGGGAGGAGAAATCTCACAGGCATCCTCAGCCAGTCTTCCCAGTGGTAGGAGTGCTGAGCAAGGAACAGGGAAGAAAGAAATTGCTGGAATTCAGCCTCTGTAGGAGGAAAGAAATTAATTTCTGCCTCTGACATGGCAACACTAACATGCAACTTAGCAGGGGGCTGTGTTTTAATATTGGTGTAGATGATGAGTGTGGGTGCAGAGGGGGGTAAGTGTGTGTGTAATAGTGCACATGTTTGTGCACACACTTGCTTTTTCCCTAGACACATTAATTCTCATCTTTTTTTGGCAGGCTTTTCAATAACTGAGAAAGAGCCAGAGGAATCTTTTATTTTTTCAACTCTAGGCTTAAAGAATGCAAATTCTTAATGTTTTTTATTCTTTTTTCTTCCTACGATTGGGTTGTTTGGGTCTTTAAGCAAAAGAAAACCAAAGGTTCAGCTTTCCTTCCTATTCAGTGCATCATTCCTGTAGGGATGTTGTGTCTCTTGGTTCACAGGAATCTTTCTGGTTTCTAAAGCATAGACTGTATTTGTTGGAAGGCAAAGAATTGGAAGAAGATGTGTTTGGAGATGAAAAAAATAATCATGTGTGTTATGTCTTAAAGTGTGCTCCATTGCCCCTGGATAAGCCAAGAGATAAGGTGGTGGCAGTCAGGAGAAACATCTGCAGGAAGGTTCAGTTGTCTTTTAGCCAGGCAGCCACTGTCACATTTGTGTGTGTTTCCTGGTCCAGGGCTTTCATCAAAGACCTGGAAAGCTGTTTGGTTTGGTTTCCAAAGCCAAAGAAGAAGGTTTTCCTCCTTGACTTGCCTGCCTTTGCTTGGGATGCAGCCAGTCCATGAGCAGAGATGTCCACCAGTGCTCCATGACCCAGCCTGGGGCTGACCCCAGCACATTCACCACTGTCCCATTCTGCTTTCCACAGTCTGCTCAGCAAGATGTTTGCTGGGCTTGGCTTTACTGGGTTTTTTCAGGCCCAGGAGGCTCTTAGCTGAGGAGGTGAGGTGTTTCAAGCCTTCTTTGCTCATTCAGAGGTTGCTGGGGGTAGAAGGCAGGGGTGTCTTCCCTTGGACTGAGGAGAAGCAGTGTGTCACCTGGCTGTTGGATTGATCACCCCAAAGATGGGCTTGTCTGTCCATTCCAGGGATGTGCAGGGGTCTCTCCTGGTCCATGTCTGCTGGGGTTCTGCTGGGGCTCTGCAGCCTTTTTGCAGAGTGCTGCAGCTCCAGGATGGGCAATGGCTCCTGCCCACCCAGGCTGCTCTGCACAGCCCTGCCCACTGCTCACCTCTCTCTTGATGATGCCTTTGGTGCCTGCCTGTAGTTATTCTGATCTTTCATGCTGGGTGCTGTGGCCTTTAACTGCTCTGTTGGAGGAAGCTCCTGTGACCTTATCTCAACACATCACAAGCACTCCCTGTCTCCTTCCTCCCTACCAGCTTCGAGGCACCAGGCAGCTGTCCCCAGTAGAAGGTGCCTCCCTTTCAACCCCTGTGGCTTTTCAAACCCTAAGGTCATTCTCAGGTGCCTGTTTCTACAAACAGTCTCTGGTTTGCCCAGCCAGCTCACCTGTGTGACAAGCATGGGGCAGTTTTGCCCTGGGCCCTCCCACCCCACATGCTCACAGTTCAGTGGCTCCTGGTTGGGCTGGGCAGTCCAGCCATGGGGAAGATCTGGCATTTTTCTAGGAAACACTTGCATCCCTGGGGTTTTTGGTGTTGTTTCTGGAGCTGTCAGGGCATTTAGGGCACCCAAGTGGCAGGAATGGGTGGCCAGCCTGAAGATGCCTTGAGAAAGGAAGCATAGTTCTGTGGCAGCTCAGGCAAGCTGGGGTTGATACTTCTATAAGTTGGTTTAACATTCAGCCAAGTGAGACCCAGTTTTTTTCAGGCACATCACCTGGACACCCTCACCCTGCCAAACCCTGCAGAAAAGGAGGCTGTCAGGGCACCCCTCCCTGCTTGGTGGTAACAGCTCTTGGTGCCTGTGCCCTTATTAGTCATGCAGAAGATTTGTACTGCAATATTTTTTGTTGCAGCAGTTCTTGTTCTTAATTACAGGGGAAACCTGTAATCAAAGCAAAAAGTGTCATAAGCTTTGTTGTTGCTGTTCCCATCTACTGTCTCCACTTCCCTTTGCTGGTCAATGAGAAGTGCTGGGAAGTCCTTTGTCCTCCAGGCTCTCCTGGGTCTGGGTCATTGGGACCAGCTGGAGACAGGCACCTTTCCCGGGATGCTCCCATGTACTGCATTGGGCAGCACCTCCACATCGTTCAAGTGAGAAGAAACCAGCCTTTTGTTGTTAAAAGGAACTGCAGGACATGCAGATGCCTGAGTGGAGATGATACACAGCCTGCTGCCACGTCCTGCAGCACTTGAAGAGTTGGGGTTAGAATGATTGATGAGTTTAATTCAGTCGGGTGTTCCCATCCGGATCTCAGCTGCTGGATTGCTCCGTGCTAACCACAATGTGAGTTGGTACCCAAAAATGTCTTGCTGTGAAGATGGAGAACCAAATTTATCCAGACAATCAAAGTCTTGCATGTGAAAGCAATGAGTGCTTGGCTGAGCCCTGCTGGCTGCCCGTGGGTAGGCAACCTGCCTCTGCTTCATCTGGTGATGCCTCTGATACGAGGGATGAATGGGAATGAAAATAATTGCTTGGTTATTATTTCTGCACAAACAAGACTCAACTACTGGGAAGCTGCAAGATGATTAACAAAATTTGGTGGTGGCATGATGTGGAAAAGTCTTGCTGTCCTAGATAATGATCTAGTGAGCACCTCCCTGCCTTTGACCGTGGTAGTGGTTCAGGTCAGCTTATGAGGTACAAGGATGATGCTGATTTGAAAACTGATAAAGAGGAATGATTCTTAAATCCTTCTGACTTCAAATCCATTCATAGTTTGCAGCACTTTAGTGCCTTTCCTCCGAGGAGCCAGCAAGAGCAGAGGCAGCTGGAGTCCCTGCCCTGCGGGGCTGATGTGGCACCACTGCTGGGCAGGACAGGGCTGAGGGGCTCAGCACACACAGGCTGGGGACAGGAGCTCTCTCCTGTTTCCAGGAGCGTGGCTGAACTGAGCACTGGTTGCAACAGGGAGTTAGGAAAGCAGATAAAACCACTCCTGATGCGAGCTCTGGATGGAGGAACATCCTTGCTGGCCAAATGTGAAGATGACTCTTGAGGCTGCTCTGCTTCCTCCCTGAGCAGGCAGAGGCTTGGTGGCCATGGGAAGGTTTGAAGGCAGTTGTTCCTGCCTCCTCAAGCAGGCTGCATCCCTGCTGGGGACACTGTGCCTGGGTAGGATTGTGGAAGTGGGTTGGAAGCAGGACTCCCTGGCCTCCCTGCTGCACTCACGGATGATCAGCTCAGAGCAGTTAGTGGTGCCTACTGGGAGACACCCTCATCCTCTCCACTGCTCCATGGGTGTGAGCAGAGGCTTTCTCTGCAAAACAGAAACTTGCCCATAGGTTTTTAGAATCATCTCATGCAATAGTCTGAAGTCAAACTGGGTTTTGCACTTCTTTTTCATCTTCACTGAGTGTCTGCCCTGATTCTTCTCCAGGCTTATCAGACAATAACAGCTACATTCTCCAAACTGGAATCACATCCCTGTCTCAAAAGGCTGCTGGTTCCAGCCTGTTCCACCTCAGGCAGCAGCTGTGGGGAGCCCTAAAATGATGGGGAACAGGATGACAGAGGACAGGTAATGGAGATGAGCTCCTCCTGTAAAGAAGTGCTTTGAAACCTAGGTGAGCAGGAAATGAGTCATTTCCATTTGTTAGCACCGGGTCTTCATGGAAGCAAGTGATGGTTCTGGGATGGGACACTGTAGCCAGTGGGGCTGGGGCTGTCCCAGCAGCAGCTGGGAGGACTGGGTGGCCAGGATGTCCCAGCAGCACTGACACACAGTGTCCCACACACAGTGTCTTGTCCCTGTCACCCTGCTGTGGTGGTCACTGCAGGGAGGGTGTTTGCTGGCAGGGCCCCATCCTGTGCTGCTGGCCAGATCACTGAGCTCAGGACTGGGTGGCTCCTGCCATCGCAGGAGTGGCACCTGATGTCCAGGGGTGATGGGGCAGGGCCAGCCAGCTATTTTGCAGGCAAAGACAGGGAAACATGCTGCTCCTCTGTGGGCATCCACTCCTCCTGCCCCAAATGCTCCCTGCCCCACTGTCCTGTGGGTGCAGAGCCACCCAAAAGCCAGTGGCTCCTCAGTGCTCCAGGTTGGGATGGAGCAATGCTGCAGCATCCAGACAGGAGCCTGGAGAACTTCAGGCTTATTTTACATTTCCCAGATACTTTTCAGCTGAGGTTCCCAAAGGATGTTTCAAATAATAGGCAATTTGTCATTTCACTGCCCCTTTCAGACTTGCAGATGCTATTTGCCTGTTCCATGGAAGCAATCTTGTGCACAGGGAAGCTGCTTGGCCTCTGCAGAAGCTCATGGTGCAGCCAAGGCTGGGAGAGGATCTATTTTAGAGTCAAAAAAGCTGAATTTGGGTCTGTGGTTCTCCAGGAGAAATAGCAAAGGCAAAATAACTGTGGAAATAGATGGTACATGGAAACACACTGGGTGATGGGCCTCAGCCAAGCTTCAAATCAGCTCCTGGTGTCAGGGTTTATGAATTGCTGTTATTTTGAGATGTTGCTTTGTACATTTAATAGGTGTGTGATTGATCCTGGTGCCCAGGGGATTGGCTGTTTTCATCAGGTCATTTTTTATTTATAACCTAAAGCAGCTGGAAGTTTCCTCCTGGAGGGAGCAGAGGTCCCTCCCGTGCTGGGGCTGGTGGCAGGGACTGGTCCTTCTGCTGTCTCCAGTCTGCTGTGAGTTGGCACTTGGGGGGTGAGTCTGGAGCACTGTGGTGGCTTGAGCCAGGGGCTTCCTCACCCCAGCATGGGGATGAAGTGGAGGAGAGCCTGGTGCTGGTGCAGGGACCTCTCAGCTTTGTTTGGTGTCTGCAGGAGCAGCTCTGGAGAAGGATCTCCAGCTCCTCCCAGCCTGCAGCTCCGAGTGCAAGGAGGGGCTGTACCAGGAGAGGCAGCGCTTGGGATGGAGCCTGCTGTCCCAATGGGACTCCCCTCCCTTTCTCCCTCATCCATTGGTTTAAAAATAGCTTTGGGGGTCTTTATAATCTGGAAAACCTCATGCTAGTGGTAAGACTTGCTGGGAGAGGGAGGGAGTGATGTGCCTGCGTGTGCAAACACAAGCAAGCTCCCCAGCCCCCTCCCCCAGCCTCAATCAGCTATCCCTTTAATGAGGGCCTGCCTCGTGCCTTGCTCAGCTAATTAAAGAGACCATGCCAGTAAGCCATGGCACCAGGTTGACGGTGGGGAGCTTTTCTGAGCAGGATGTGAAGGGAAGAGGGATCACGCTGGCAGCAGCTGCTTGGCTGGGGGCCCTGTGAGTTCAGCTCACCCCCACCGAGCTACTGGAAATGGAATATCAGGTTTTAAAACCCAGTTATAAATAGGGGCCCAGGAGATGATGCAACCCCAGCAGAAGAAAGTGAGGTGTTTAGACATGGGAGCCTGCTGGGGGCTGCTTCACTCCCCACATCCCTGAACCCCCAGGTGGCCCCTCTGGCTGCCAGGGGCTCCCTGTGCTGGGGCCGTGCAGAAGGGACAGCTTGGGGCTTCAAGGAGTGACTTAGCCTGTCATTAGCAGGCTGAATTCAGTCTTGGTCCTCTCTTCCTCTCATAAAGTGTGGGACTTGCCCTTGTCAGCATGTGTAGTTAGATACACATACAGTAATGGATGTGTGAGCTGTTGTCTAAGCAGCTGGGTGCCCACTCAGCATGGGTGATGCTTATTGATAAGGTCTTGTTGGGTGCTGCTTGTTCAGTTCCCAGATGTGATTTCCAGGATGAGTTCTGGAAATGTGATACTTAGTGAGGCACAAAACCTGCTGCTCTCCCTCCCCCTGGTAAGATGCAATATGCAAATATTTCCCTTGCTAGGGAATATTTATTAAGATTTTCCCTGCTCAGGAGGGTGGCTTTTTGAGGCAGTTGCTGCTCTGCCCATGGGAAAGCACCACAGCCTTCAAGTCTTAGGAAAAATTTGGGGGCACCCACGTTGCCTCACCCTTTGGTCCATCTCCTCTCCTCCCACACTGCTCCCCTTGCTGCCCCTTTGCTCAGCAGCAGCCAGCAAGCCCTTTCCTCCCCCTCCACAGCAGTTTGGCTGCTGAGGTTGGTGAGGGGGCTGCCAGCAACACCCCTGCTGGAGGGAGCATAGAATCATGGAATCATCACTCATGGGAGGCACCAAAAGCAGCTGAAATTACTGGGTCCATGACAATGTGTTGCCTGCTCTGGGCAGCAGTTTCTGAAGCACTTGGAGCATCTTGGTTCCCCCTGCTGAGAGCAGATCTGTGCTGAGGGGGGACAGAGGGAGTCTGGATGGGGAGGGAGCATTTTGGAGCCTAATGTCAGAGTCCCATCTGTCATTCATCACCTGCAGTGCTTTGGGGATGGAAGTACCCAGAGCAGCCCACCTCTGCTCCTGGAGCCTGTGGCTGATCTGAAAATCCCATTACCTTTCATAAAAATAATGTCCTGGTCTGACCGGAGCAAGTGGGGTCTCCAAGGATTTAGATGAAGTGAGGCCCTCACACTGTAAACCAATTATTTCAAAGCAATTACTGTAATTTGTTAGGAATAGATCTTTGTTTGGAATTCAGTAAAGAAATTTGCACCTGCCAAAGAATATTTCAGGCTGGTGTGGAAGAAATGCAGAAAAGACTCTAGAGAATAATCAACTCTGTAGGTTTCAAAATAATTTGTTGAGCAGCCTAATAGCTTGATACCTGCAAAGTTCCTTGCAGGATTTTCCCACAAGGCATGTAACAATGCGGGGAGAAGCACTGGGAAGCAACGTGTTCAATAAGGCAGGAGGAAACAGAAATGCTCAGGGGAGGGGGCTGCTGGGTCTTGGCTCTGTGCACCCCCCATGAGCACCACACCTTTCTATCCTTCCTGTTTTCATTTGCAGCCTGTAATTGTGCTCCTTTACAGCAGGTGCTCCCTGAAATGAGAGCACAGCACCAGCCCGTGTGTCTGTTTAAAAGAAAACTCAAACCCTGCTGTGGCTCCTGCAGCCCCAGTGCTGCTCCTCTTGCCTGGCACACCTTAGTCTTGCAAAAACATCAGAGAATCACCGAATCACCAAGGCTGGAAAAGACCTTTAAGATCATCAAGTCCAGCCCATGACCTGGCATCACCACATCAGCCAGACCATGGCACTAATGCCACATCCAGCCTTCCCTTGAAAATCACCAGGGATGGTGCCTCCACCTTGTGCCACCACTGCCACTTCCCTGGCCAGTCCATTTCCTGCAGCTTCATCCCTCAGCATCCGCTCTGGGACACTTTGGCCAGGTTTGGCTGTGTCTGGGAGGGGCAGAGCTGATGTTTCTGTAGCCCCAGGGAGGGGCAAAGAGCTGATGAGCTGCCAGCCCAAAACCAGTTTCCACTCTGGGGACATCGTAACTGCCCGAGCCGCTGCTGAGAGCGCTGGGAGCAGCATCCCTGTGCACCCCACAGCCCCTGCCTCAGCCTCTGCCTGTGCCTGGCAGCACTCACAGCTCTCGGGGGGGGACAGATGTGCTGCTTCAGGTGAGGGATGTGCAGTCACTCCGGTGTTTTAAGCCCAGCACCACCTCAATCTCCTGTGAGCCCTGGTAGAAGCCGCAACGCTTAAGGTGCCTGTGCCTGTCACCTGTGCCTGCAGCCGGCAGGATCAAGAAGGAGCAGAGAAATCCCTCCTTGTGCATCCGTGGGACGAGTCCTTTAGGTGTTGCTCTGGAGCGGTGAGTGTCCTCCAGCCCTTGGACACCTCCTCCTCCTCCTCCTCACCTCTGGAGACGTCGGGAGCTCTTGTCTCCTGGCGCCCAGCTCAGGCGAGTCACAAGGGGCCGCGACCGTCCCAGCGCCTGGCGCGCTGCCCTGGGGAGGCTCTGGCACAGCTCTCAGCCCAGGCTGGAAGCAGCTTTGGGGATCGATGGAGCTCACAGGGTCTCCTGGGTGGCTGCCCCCGTGTCGCTCCCTCCCAGCCCACAAGGGGCTCACACTGATCCCCGCTCTCCAGGGAAAGGTGTGAATGGCTTTCCCTTGGCCAGCCGGGTGTTGGGTTACCCGGGGCTCCACAGCACCCTCCTCACATGCCAGCAGATTCCTTTTGGCCAGCTTTGGGGAAAGGCTGAGTTTACTGGTGGTGACACACGCTGGGTAATGCCTGTGGGGCAGAGGGCTGGAAACCCCAGGGCAGAAAAAAGCATCTCATGTTGCTCCATGTCCTGTGTACTGATCAAGCAGAAATTCAGCTCATGGATAGCATGGAGGCTTGGAAGGGGGGGGGTGTGTCAAAACTTGGGGCTACCCTTACTTTGCATCTGCTCTTGACCCTCTTTCCAGGACAGACTGTCTCTGCCCTCTATCTCACCCTTAATTTTCCTGTCCTGCTGTTGCTTTACCTCTCAGCTTTCCATTTGCTTGCCTTAACATTTCTTGTTCCTTTTGCAGCTTGACTCTTGGTCCTTTCCCCTCTCACTGCCAGTGCTGTGACCTCTGGGTCCTCCTGCAGGAGGGGAGAGCCCTGGGCTGGAGAAGAAGCAAGAGTAGCATGTGAGGATCTCCAGGAGACCCACAGCCCAGTGTGGAACCTCTTTGAGCAGAGTTGTCCAGGTGTAAAGTGAAGTGTTGTTCTGCTGACACTGTAAATTGCATCTCCAGGCTTCTTTTGCAGCCTGTCCAGCCAGAATGGGACATGTTATGGGCCCAGCCTCGTGTGCCAGCCTGCACCTTTGTCACAGCTGAGCTATTTTTGGGCTGGCTCATTTTGTTCCTGCCCTGGCATTTCCAGGGTGAGCGACATCAGAGGCTCTGGAGCTCGAGCTGCCGCGGGGGAGGGATTCAGTGGTGGAGCACTTGCGGAAAGATTGGATCACTCAGTTCAAAGGTAGAAGATCCCTCTTCTCTGGAGGCAGTTCAAAAAGCCCAGAATTGCTTCCAAAAGTCAGATTATCTGACCTTGGGCATAAATGTTCTGCCCCTGAGCAAGGCAGCTGGTGCCTGGCTCTGTGTGCTGGGAGGGAGCTGCCCAGCAGGACTCATCTGAGTGCTCAGGGGCCAGCAAGGTGCTCTCTGGGGAGCTGACTCTGGTCCCTCTCACCTGGAGGTTGGTGGCCTGTGGAGCTGCTTGGTTGGCAGCAGTCCCAGTGCTAAGTGCCATGCTTCTTCCTTGGGTCCCTCTCCTGCAGGGCACCATGTGCAGCCACTGTGTCCTGGCATCCAGCTGAAGAGCCTGAGAAACATGTGCAGGTGAAGCAGAGCAAGGGGAGGCAGAATCTGCTTCATGTTCTGGGATGGTGAATTCCAGATGACCTTCCACATCAGCAGACTGTGTGATGCCTGCAGGAGGATGACACAGCAGGTCTGGCCCATCACCCCAAACCAAGTGCCTTGGGCACAGCTGTCCTCCTGTGCTCTGATGAAGCCAATAGGCATGTTTTGTGCTTGCAACCTGCCTGCCTTCTGCCACCTCCCCTTCCCAATGGACACAGGGCTTGCTGAGCCCTCTTGTGACCAGCAGCCCCATGCCACTGATATCTGCAGCTTGAATTCTGGCCTTGCAGGTCTGAGCTCTCTCTCTGGTTGTGGTGGCTTTGTTTCCTCTCAGTTCTCACCAGAAGATGGATGTGGGACAGCTGCTCACTGGGGGAGCATGTCTAGGTGTGGAAGGGGCAGACAGGTCCTATTAGACTTTCCCTTGTTAGTGTTAGCTGGTGCCTAGAAGAGCCACCACTGCAGGAGGTGTTAGTGCTCAAGAGGTGACAAACCTGTCATCTGTGAGCCAGGCTGGCTTCATGGACCATGTCCAGTCTGCCCTGCAGAGCAGGGCTGATCCCCTGGCCATAGGTCAAGTCTTGTTCCTGCTCTGGGATTTTTATCATCCTTTTCAGCAGCTAATGGGGTCTGGGCTTGATCTGGTTGGGAGAGGGAGGAACAGAATAAGCAAATAATATTTTCAGCTCATCACTGGGAGAAGGAAGTTGTTGTGTTTGGGGAGCAGGATGGATCCCAGGGAGAGAGGATCTCCAGGGAGTTCAGCCTCTTTCTGTGAGGCAGACTATGTTGAGAGGAGAGAAGCCACATGGATGCAGAGCCATGAGGAATGGAACAGTGCCTGACGCTGTCTAACGTGCTCCATGGTCTCTTCTGCCCCTGTGTGCTGGGTGCAGGGAGCACCCCCAGGAGCCGGGAAACAGAAAATGTTCCCATTCCCAGCAGGCTGGAGGAACAGAAAGGAGCCGATTTGGTGCTAGGGTTGCAGGAGTGCAGAATCCTCTCCCCTCCTTTCCTTTCTTCCTGACTTCATCATGTTTTCTGGGGTGAAGCAGGTTCCCCAGCACCTCTCTGCAGCCCTGCAAAGGGCTCCTGCAAAGGGAGAGGGGGAACTGAATGCAGCTCTCCAGGCTTTTGGGGTCCACGTGCACTCCCTGGGTGCAACGCACGACCCGTGGGAAACGTGGGATGGCAGCGGGATGGGAGGGGAAGGGAGCAGGGGGAGAAGGGAGCAGGGAGAGAGGGGAGCAGGGGGAGAAGGGAGCAGGGGGAGAGGGGAGCAGGGGGAGAAGGGAGCAGGGAGAGAGGGGAGCAGGGGGAGAAGGGAGCAGGGGGAGAGGGGAGCACGGGGAGAGGGGAGCACGGGGAGAGGGGAGCAGGGGGAGAAGGGTGCTCCCCCTCGGCGCCCCGGCTGGGCTCCTGCGGGGTATTAGCCCCGGGATGAGCTCATGCACCAGGCGCGCCGGCTATTCCTGCCGTTCCGGGGGCACCGGTGGTGGATTCCCCGGAGTTATGCGCGGTTGCCATTTCCACGCATTCCTGGGTTAACAGCCGATCGGGTTTCGCCATTCACAGCCCTGTTGAGCGCCCAGGGCCGTGGCTTCTGGTAATGGCAAAGTGGAGTAAAAGCCCTGGGCTGTCTGGCTTCTGCTTTCCCAAACCTTTCCTTCCCCCTTCCTCTGCCTTGATCTCCTCCAGACCCTCCCTCCTCTCTACTTTGGAGCTGGACATGTTGCAGGTTCTCCTTCCCCTTCCTTGTTCCTAGTTGCACTTTAATTTGTGATGCTGGTAGAAGCTTAGTTGAGGTTGTTGCTGCATTGTGATGCTCCGAGGAGAGCTCCTGTGGACCAGGCTGGTAAAGACCATCTGCACCCATCAGTGCCTGTGCTCTGCCTGGTGCAATGTCTCCTGCCCCGTGGTCTTTGTTTTTTCTGCTCAAGGGAGGACCTCAGGGCAGGTAGACAGCTGAGGGAGGAGACTTGGCCACAATCTCTTTGTTTATAATTTAGTGTCCAACAGGTCAGTGATGGGACCAGCCCTGTTAGGATGTCTATGACTAATTTGAAGGGTTAGGTCATCTCAACCACTGCCCTCTCCTAGGCCATGAGAGGCTCTGCCCCTAGCAAAGGATGCTCTTTAGAACTCAGTTTGCTCAGCTCTTTCCTCTTTCCTGACAAAGAAGGGGCAGGCGTGACAGCAGGGCCATAACTTGCAGAAAATGAGCCATTCTGGGCTTCACAGGTGTTCCATGTAGCTCTTGGCCAGCATCACGCTGGGCTGTGTCCCAGCTCAACTTGCCAGCCGGGCTGGTGGCTCCCTTGCCTACACCCAGCTGGCTTCATGGGAGCACTCAGGAGACCTTGGGTGCACCCCCAAAGGGGTGAAGCCAACGCACATAGATCACTTAGTAGCTAAGTGTCTGAAGACTCTTCAATCACTTTTGAAGGTCATCTTAGTTTTAAGACTGTATCTGCATGGAAGCTCTTGACTATGCTTGGCTACTGCCCTGTCACTTCAGGGGATGCTGCCACCTCCTAGCACAGGTGACCCTCTGGAGCAAGGCTTGCTCTGCCAGCTTTGGAGTCACCTTCAAAGCCAGCACCAAGCAGGCAGACCACGGAGGTGATGGTTGGAAATACCAGTCCTCAGATTGCCCTGATTCCATGTTAGGGGGTGAGGTGAGTGAAGAAGAAACCTGATAACTCAAAATGGACTTCTACCCTGAATCTGAGGATCTCTGAGACCTGCAGGGAAGAATCAGCTCATCCCTTCAGGCCATACAGGGGAGTGCTTGGAAAGAGAAGTGTGGGAAGGTTTGACTAGATAGAATCAATTAGAAAATGTGGATTATCTGCTCTCCATGATATTGAAGGTGTTGGATGCTCTGCAAGTGAAAGTGGTAGTGCTGGCTCTCACATACCCAACCTTGAGAGCCATAAGTGCATCCTCCTCTCCCCTTCTTACCTCTGCAGGGATGGGAACCTCTTTCCAGTACGACAGGGCAGACTTGCTGGTCTGCGTCTCCTTTGAATGCTCTAAGAAGTAGCCTTTTCTAAGAAAATTAATGCATGAATTGCCCTTTTTTGGAGAGTTTCTGTGCTGCCAGTTTGATAGAATTTGAACAAGAGGCGTTTGTAACAGCAGCCTTGGAAAAAAAATAGCTGAAACTGTATATGTCGAATGGGGCAGAGGACTAAACTCGCAGAGACTGATCTGATTGTTTTTTCATGTTCTGTGCCTTAAAAAGCAAAAGATGAAGCGATGTGAGTAGATATAAAACGTGGTCATGGCATTTTTGGAAAAATCTCTTGGTGAAAACTGGAAGAACACACCTGTAATTGTGGTGGACGTGGGTGTGCAGCCTTCTGCCTGCAGCCAAACCCTTGCTGTTTAGATCCAGGCAGCAGCGTGTTGTCCTGCTCCTCTGGCCAGGGGATCATCTGACATGGTATTTTATATATATACTGGCGGAGCACTACAGCTGTGTTAACGTTGTTACATGAACCTTTTTAATTTCCTGCCATTTCTTTTTTTTTTTTTCTTTTCTTGTGCAACCTTAGGGTGTTGTGAGTAGTTTCCTTTTGTGGGTGTGTGGAGAGAGAGGAGGAACGTGGCTGGTTGGGAAGGAGATGCTCAGCAAAGGTGCTTGGCTGGGGAGGGAGGCAGGAGAAGAAGGGGTAAGCTGGGTTCCCACACCATCCACGGCGATGGAGGGGAGGAAGGTGGAAAGAAAACACAGCTTAGGATCAAACACAGGAGTGTATGCTGAGCGGTGCCCCTTCAAAACTTCTCCTTGTTTAGCAGGAGAGAGGTGAAGGGTGTTGACATGTTAAGTGGTGGCAATTAGGCCTGGGAGTTAACACCTTATTAAGCGGGACTGGGGGCAGTTGGCACCTCCGCGCCGCCGTGTCTGCCGGCTCGGCCAACACAACAGAGCGAAGAGGCTCGTTCCCAGGCTTGGGGCTGCGCCCGTCATTTCTGACGGCAATAAAACCCTCCCTGCTGCCGGGTGAGGCAGCAAACCCTGCTGAGGGCGAAGCTGAGACCTTCAGCAGGCAGAGGAGACAAAGGCTGCAGCCCAGCAGCACCCAGTACCCTCCCTGGCCCTTCCCTTCCCGGTGTGATGCTGCTCCCGGGGCAGGTGCTGCCTCGCCTGGGGCTTTCCATCAGGTGCCCAGCAGCCTGCTCAGGCTCAGAGGGCTCCATGCTGTGCCCACTGAAATCTGGGACAAAGCTCCTGGGGCCTGGGACATGGGGTCCTGGGTGCTGAGATGTTTCCTTGCCCTGTGTGACTCCAGCTGGGAACAGAGCGTGCGTGTGCCAGGCACGTGCCTTTGTTTCCCATCCTCAGGTGTGCTGATGTAGGAGCATCAGAAGGTATAGATGGTGTGGGGCTTTTTCTCTTCTTATGCTGTGTTTTCAGTTGTCTGTAATCAAAGGGATAGAAAACATGCCTGAAGTTAATTTTTCTTTTAAAAAGTGAGATGGTTATGGCACAGGGTGGGTGCTGGAGAGGGAGCTCTAAGGGATACACCAGATGCTGTAAGGCCCATGACACGTTGGTGTGTGCTGGTCAGGCTGCCAAGGGTCACACTACTGTTTATTTTGTACATGATTAGTTTGTGTAGTGTTGAACGTGTGGTGAGCAGAATGAATGGTGAGTGGAACTGCTTTGGGATGTGTGTCTCCCCACTCTGCTGCAGCAGCTGCTCAGCCCAAGCAGAGGAACTGGATCAGCTCTGAGACTTCTGCATGTTGGATCACAGCTCCAGAGCCCTTTCCTGTAAAGCTTGCCGGGACACTGGAACCCAGCAGGAGCTGCTCCACAGCCCATCAGCTGTCCTGGGCTTGCTGTGGAGGTGGTGGCCTGGGAGAAGGGTTTCAACACCCCATGACTGTACTGGGAAGAGGGGAATGAAGCCCAGGAACTCGACAGCCACGTTGCACTTTTGTTGTGATCATTGGGATGCTGAGCCCTGAGAGCCTTTCCCAAGACTCAGCCCCTGCTAAAGTATTTCCCTGTTGGCTTTTAGTGGTCTCAGTTGTCCACTTTCCTGATTCAGCCCATTTGGGTTTGAGTTTTGCTGTGAAAAATTCCCGGCTTGCTGCCGGACTTCCTGGGGTTGCTTGGAGGGTGAAACCCTGACTGGCTGGAGGGACAGTGATGAGGACTTCTCTGGAGTAGACCCTTGGTGTGGAGCAGGACATGGCCCACGGGCTGGGGCTATTTTGGAGCTTGAGTCTCTTCCCCCGCCCAGTGTCTCTCGAAGGGGATGCTGTGCCCTGGGCAAGGCTGGGGGATGCTGGGGGGCACCGAGCGGCCCCTGCCAGCATGTCCTGGAGGCTCAGGGGACAGGGTCTGCAAAGCCAAAGGGCTTGGAAGAGGTGAGATTCAACCCTCTGGGGTGAGAGTCCTGCCCTCTGCAGGGTCTCCATGGGGACTCTGGCACCTGGACCTGTAGCTGGTGGGTCCTAGTGCAGCCTGTGAGCCTGTTGCTCAGCCTCTATCCCAGCTTTCCCTGTCTCCATCATGTCATGGAGGAGCAAGGGCAGTGTGTCCATAAGCTCCCTGTGGGCAAGACATGTGTGGTCCTTCCATGGTAGCACAAATCACATCCAGTGGGGCCACAGGGGATGCCAGAGCATCCAACCTCCAGCTGGGCATGGCACAGGAGGAGCTGTGCTGGTGAGGAAATGGGATTTTCCTGTGCTGTTGATGGCTGGCATTCCCAGAGGCAGCAGAGGAATGCTGATTTGACTCCCAAGGATGCTTCCAGCTCCTTTCCCTGCAGGTCCCCCTGGGGGAGTGACTGCATGGTCTGGGGTCGGGGTGGGGTAAGGCCCAGCTTGGACAACCCCTTGTGCTGCCCTGCTCCAGCCTCTGGTGACATCTCCATCCTCTGCCCTTTTCCCTACTCTCTCCCCTGCTTCCCTTGCCTGGGAAGGTTTGTGAGCCCCCATGTCAGCCCGTGACCCCCCAGCTGTCAGCCCGGCCGAGCAGGGTGACGTCCCCGCGCCGCAAACATGGAGGAGGAGCCTCGGGCAGGCGTCAAGGCGCGGCGGGCAGGCCGGGAAACCATCTCACTGGATCAGAACGGGGCAACGTCAAAAAAACCGAGGCGGCATTGAAGATAAAACTGCTGTAAATGTAATGGGTTTCAATGTTTGCTTTTATGTGACAGCTGCTTTTGAGAGCTGGCAGCTCTCCAGGCAGTGAGAGCTGGGGCTTCGCCGCGGCTGCTCCTCCGGCAGCGCATCCTGCCCTTCAGAGAGCCCGGCCCCGCGCTGCGGAGAAGATGCATTTTTGTGGTTCTTGTGGTTCCCTGTGTTGTTTGGGAGAAGGGAAGGGGTGACTGGAGCACAGATCCAAGGCTGGAGTGTGCTCCGGGGCAGGCAACTGGTACTTGGGAGGGTTTGTGCTGCCGGTGCTGGGTGCTGCTGTCGGGGTCCCCAGGGCGACCGGACCTGCCAGCACTGAAATGAAGGTGCCTGCTCCCTCATGGAATGGTGCTTGGCTCCTGCTCTTGTGTTCAGTTGGCTACCCTGTGAGCAAGGGGATGGGGCAGGAGCCGTGGGGCAGGAGTGACAGGCAGGAGCCGTGGCCCCTTCCCCTGCTGGCTGGGCTGAGGAGCAGAGCCCTGGGGCCGGGGTAGCCCAGGACATCAGGGTTTTGCTGTAGCCTGAGGTTTTCATGTCTGCTGCTTTGGCACGGGGCTGCGTGAAGGCATCTTTTACCCTGACAGCAAACCCATGGTGACAGCTACCGCGAGGGGGGAGATTAAAACCAGATGCCCCCCTCTTTCCAAGCGCTGCCTGTGCCAGCAGCAGTCCTCGGGGGACAGATCGTCTGGGAAGGGCTTGGACACGCTCCTTGGCCTGTGCTCGGCCTCTGAGCACGCAGGCAGAGCGAGGGAGCTGCCCTGCCAGCCCTGCCTGCTGCGGGGCGGAGGGGGGAGGCCCCCCCGGGTGTGCAGCCTCGCCCGGGGCTCGCGCAGCCCTGGCTAACTAGAAAAGACATCTTTAATTAGAAAAAGGCAGCGCGTAGTATGTGTGGCGCCTGCTTTTAAAGGGCTTTGCGTGTTGTCTTCGTTATGGGTGTGAGAACGCAGCTCACTCGCTTTTTCTTTTAGAACAAATTAAGGACACATTTCACCCATCAGGAGATGAAATAAAATATGAGCGGGGAGCAAGCATGCCTGGCGAGCTCCCTCGCCGAGCCCGGCCCCATCCCTCACACATCCATCCCTGGTCCTGCAGACCTTGCTGTGGGCAGGTGCTGCCCAGCTCCTGCCTCCCCTACCTGCAGGCAGGGTGCCATCCCCTGCCCATCACCTTCCTGGCTTGCTTGGGCTGCTCCAGCACCAGGGTCATACTGAGCAGCCACAGGCAGGTAGGGGCATGTGGCAGCTTGGTGTTCCCATGGGGGTTGTCCATGGCTGGAGCGATGGGTAGAGATGTTGTCGTGGTTCTTTGTCTCTCTTTCTCCTGCCTGGCTTGCCATTAATGTTGTGGGTTTTGGCTCAACATGACAACACAGGAACAGCCCCGTGGCCCCTCACTCAGCTCCCCACACACACTCTGGGATGAGAAGGACAAAGCTCATGGGTCAAGACAAAGGACAAGGAGGGTTCTTCACCAATTAAGGTCCTGGGCAAAACAGACTCAACTTGGGGAAAAATAATAATTTAATTTCACACTAATCAAACACACCCAGGACACAGACACACACAGAGCAGGGCTTGCATATGTTAACTCCCCTTCCTTCTTCCCAGGCCCAAATCACTTTGTTCCTGGTTTCTCTCCCTCCTTCCCCCCAGCACAGGGGGATGGGGATGGGGTTTAGAGTCAGTTCACAGGCTGGTGGTTCCTGCTGCTCCTTCCTCCTCAGGAAGAAGGATTCCTCTCAGTCCTGCCCTGCTTCCCCACAGGGTCCCTCCAATGGGAAAGAGGGGTCTTCCACAGCTGCACCAGCCCAGGCCACGGGCAGCAAATCCACTGGCCACAAAATCCGAGTCCACTGGCCAAGTTCACCCCTCCTGGCACCTTCAGGGAATGTCCCACCACGTTCCTCCATGAGGGCAGGGGCACAGCTGCCATCTCCCCATGGGCTGCAGGGAAACTTCTGCTTGGGCACCTTCTTCCCCTTCTTCCTCACCAACCACCAGCACAGCTCTCCCTCTCCAGCACAGCTCTTCTCCCTCTCTCCCAGCTCTGCTCAGGTGTTATAGCTGTTCTTTTGTATGTTAATCGCTGAGGTGCATCTCTTGTCCCTCTAATGGCTCTTTGGCTGGTTTGGAAGCAGGGGGAGCTTCTCAGCTTCTTACAGGAGCCACCCTGGGGCCCTTCCTCTGCTACCAAAAAACTCACCAAAGCAAACCAGAACAAATGTCTATGGCTGGAGCAATGGGTAGAGATGTCTGTGACTGGAGCGACTGGTGCAGCTTGAAGCCCTCAAGGGAGGGAGGCAAAGGCCTTGGCCTTGTTGTGGGCTGTGGACTCTGATGTGGTAGGATTCCTCTCCTCAGTGCTGGGTCTAGGGATGAGTCCTCTTCATGGGTATCTGCTTTTCCACCTTTTTTTTAATAAAATGTTTTATTTTTCTGCCACTGGGTTTGAACTCCCCAGAGAAGCACAATCTCAGTGGAGGGTGAGTGGTGGATCAAAGGAGGAGATGGAATCATTCTGTTCCTGTGAGCTGTTTTGGTGTTGATGCCCTGTAACAAATGGTTCCGACTTGGCCTGGGGCAGGAATGGCATGGGCAGGGGCATCCACAGCTCCACGAGAGCCGTGGGAACGGGAGCTGAGAGAGGTATGTTTGGTGGCAGTGCCATGCCATGCTGTGCCATGCCATGCTGTGCATGCCGGGCACCGCCACTAGGGCTGGGGAGAGGTGCTCCAGCCAGGGGTGGGTGCTGCTGGGGGCATCTCCTGAGCCAAGTGTCCCTGGGCAGCCATAGAAGGGGCTCCAGCCCCTGGCACTGCCATCCTGGTCCTTGATTTGACCACAGGGCATCAGAACTGATGAAGCCTGAGAAAAAGAAAAACCCTGGTGCAGCCATCCCTCCCCCTTCAGTAATCCTTTCTGCGAGCTGGATTTAGGGATTCACTGTGGCATTAAATGCAAATAATGAACGGGTCGATTTTGCAGCAAATGGGGGAGGAAAGCGAGTCTGGGAAAGGAGTTTCTGTGCGGTAACGTAACCGTAGCTCGGAGGGGCCCATGTCTCTGCGGTGTGTCTCTCTCTGCGTGCCTCTATTTTCCTCTTAATACTCGTGGACTGCTGGCTTGTAACATGACGACTTTTCAACGTCAATAATGTATTGAATAACAGTGTAAGAAACTGGGGGAAGCATTTAACTCTTT
>NW_009954547.1:298090-324093 GCF_000747805.2 Chaetura pelagica
TAGTGAGACTTTAGGGGAGAGATGTTGTCCTGTAGCCAGGGCTGGGATGGCAAAAACCCAGCCCTGGGGGGTCCCTTGTCCTACAATTGCCCCCTGTGCTCCAGCCACAGGGGTGAGAAAGATGGGCACCTTGTCCCTCCCCATCTGCTGTTGGGCTGGTAGTTGAGTGCAGGGTTTTGTTGCAGAACTGTTGAATTAGCTGGAGTTTATCAATGCAGCCCTGTGAATCAATCGCAAGGCGTTGCTTGGTGGTGGTGAGGGACTTTTTAGGATGCCAGGTAGTGGTAGGACTAGGGGGAATGGTTCAAAAACAGAGGTGGGGAGATGCAAATTAGACGCTACGAAGGAGTTCTTCACCACAAGGGTGGTCAGACACTGGAACAGGT
This sequence comes from Chaetura pelagica, assembly GCF_000747805.2. Taxonomy (NCBI): domain Eukaryota; kingdom Metazoa; phylum Chordata; class Aves; order Apodiformes; family Apodidae; genus Chaetura; species Chaetura pelagica. Next base: position 298,477 of record NW_009954547.1, read on the forward strand.
TGCCCAGGAGGTGGTGGAAGTCCCATCCCTGGAAAATTTCAAGGACAGGCTGGATGGGGCTCTGAGCAACCTGATCTAGTGGGAGGTGTCCCTGCCCATGCAGGGTTTTTGAACTAGATGATCTTTAAGGTCCCTTCCAACCCTAAAAATTCTATTATACTATGAAATTTGGCAGATCTCTGATTTTTGTCCTCTGCCAGTGACCGAGGAACAGTTTGCAGCACTTTCCAGAATGGATGTTCCCACCTCTGCCTCTTGTCTGTACCTACCCATCCAGGACCACTTCTCACGTCAGACTGGTGTGCTCTCCTGCCCTGTCTTTGCTGATATCTGCTCACCAGGGCAGCTGTTCCCTTGTTACAGCTTTTCGGTGTTGAATAGAAGTCTTTCCCCATCATGGAGACCTCTCCCCTGTGGAGCAGAGCTGAGGACTGGCTGACACCAGCAAGCAGCATTTGATTGGTAAATTAGCGAGCACTGAAGTGGAAGCCCCTGTCATTATAATTTTAAAATCTATGCTCCTCTAATTCAGGCAGAGAAGGTCATCTCTGACCTGCCATGGTGGGAGTGCTGTGCTGAGGCCCTGGGCTTGCCCTCCTCCTCACACCATCCCTAGAGCTCCTTGGCATGAGGGGTCTGGTGTGCTCAATGACCACGTCACTTGGCGTTTGCTCCACGTGGGAGAGGAGACCTTCTTGCTGTCTGCAGCTACCTGGAAGGAGGTTATAGCAGGATGGGGTTGGTCTCCCCCTCTAGAACAAGAGGAAACAGCCTCAAGTTGTGCCAAGGGACATTTAGATTGGGTATTAGGACTATTTGTACCCCCAAGAGGGTTGTTGGGTGGTGGAGTCCCCATCCCTGGAGGGATTTCAAAGCTGTGTAGATGTGGTGCTGAGGGACATGGTTTAATGGTGCCCCACACTGGAGCTGCTGTTGAGGATGAGGAGCAAGACAGCAGCTTGGTGAGTTTTGAGCAGCAAGCCAAGGTCAACCCTCTCTGTCCCAGGTGGCTGGGTCTCCTCACTGCTTCCTGCCATCTCCTCCTGCTCGAGGACAGGCCACAGCATGTCCCCTTGACCCAGAGTTTTGGAGAGTGAGCCTGCTTTCCAGTTCTTCCTGCCCAGTTGCCTTTCAACATGCCCCATAGCATGGCAGGATGGCACAGGATGGTGGATTTTGATGTTCAGTGAGAGCAGAGAAGCTGTGGGCCCCAGTAATCCCCCATGGCTACCTGCCCCCCTGTGGGACGTGTTGATAGCAGGAGCCTTTAAATAAATGCTGTGACGCTGAAGGCAGTTGATGGGGATACCAGCAGCAGTGCTCAGCTGGGTGGTGCAAACGGGACTGGCTCTTGAGGTGCCATCTCCTCCTCTCCTCCTAGTCCTGGTTGCTGTGTTGCTGTGCTGGGGACAGCCCCACCTTCACCCACCACCTTCCTTAGAAAACCCCACAGCTCTTGATGGCTACCATGAACATGACTGATGTTCTTGATGGAGCAGCATCATCCCTCCTCTCACTTGCTGCTCTTGGGGAGGTTTCTGAAGCCCCGTAATGACGGGGGCCCCAGCTCCCTGCTGATGGGTCTCAGGGGGTTCTCCAGCTCCGCTTGGAGCAGCACCGACTTCCGTAAGCCAGGAGCAGCCACCCTGTTCCTGTGTGCTTGCTGTGTGCCCTGGTCCCGTGGCATTACCCCACAGCATCAGCTCCTGCCCCCTGCTCACCCTGGTGCTGCTGCAGGGGAGGGACACGACTGGGAACAGAGTCAGGAACGGGCTGAGATTAGCTGGTTTCCAGTCAGCATGACTTCGGCTAAGTACAGTGGAGGACCCCTCCTCTTGTTTGGCCTCAAGGAGAGGAGGGAATTAAAAAAACAACAAAACGGAAAATGTTGGTTTTGTTTTGGCTGGGGATGTGGAGCCACAAGGAATGTCGGGTAGCCCACAGCTCAGGTTACCCTGCTCCAGCGCCGCGTGACACTGCGCTCCGGCTGGGCAGCAGAAGGGGCTTCTCCCTCCTCACCCCTCTCTTGCAGAGCACAAAGCCCAGCCCTCGCCCTCAGGAGCTTGGCAGAAAGAGGGATTTCTGCTGAGAAGCTGCAGGTCATGGACAGGGTGGAGGCTGATTGCTCCAGGTGGCAAAGGGGCTTCTCTGGGAGGGAGCAGGAACCACTACAGGTGGCATTGGAGACCAGTGCTCTCCCCACTGTCTGCTGTGACTTGCTCCCTAAGATGGCCAGAGCTCCATTTTGCCTCTTGGTTCTGAGGGATTTGCTTGTAGGTGAAACCTGCCAAGAAAACCAGAGCTACAGGGGGAGCACTCAGGCGTGAGGGAGATCTTCTGCTCCGATGGATGCAAGTGGGATCTGAACCTCCTGAAGAACGACCCTGGAGTCAGTGGTTTCTGGAGTGAGCTGATGGGTGCTTTTGGGCACCCCGTGGTGGGAACTCTGTGCCAGGCAGCCCCATGCCCATTGCCAGAGCTCATACTAGCTGGGACCCTTGGAGATAGCACAGGTGGGTGCTGGTATCACAGGGAGCGGGGGCTTCACCTTTATATGCTGTCCCCCATGACACAGGGGACCTCACCAGACCAAATGCCCAGGGACCGTCTCCATGTAGGCTCAGTGAGAGCTCATGCAGAGCCTCAGATATGTGAATCTTCTCTGCTGAAGGACCAGTATTTTGGCATAGGACACAACATGAAACATCTCACCTTGGGCATGGTACTAAATGCAAAGATGATGGGCACCAGGGCAGGGGAGCAGCAGTTGTCCTTGGGCAGGAGCTCTGTGTGTTTGTGGTGCAGAGGCTTGAGCCAAGGGGAAGGATAGAGGAGGATTTTATACTAAAAGCTATAGACTTTACCCATCATGATAATCTCAATTCAATGCAGATCATGGATGGCACCTCCCTGGGGCAGGGAAGGTTATAAGGCCACAGTAGCTGTGCCACCCAGTGCAGGAGAAGCACTAAGTCCTCCTCCTGATGTACAAGCACTGTGTGTGGGCATCCAGGTAGGCTGCAACATGGAGAGGTATCTGATGCTGCAGGTACAGACTGTCTCATACCCAGTGCTCGGCTCTCCGTGGTGTAACATGTTGGCTGACAGCAGGGACAGGCTGTGCAAGAGATCTTCCACTGTGCTGGCCAGTGCTAGAGGAAATAGGATCTCCAGAGAGGAACAGGACATTGACTGCTGCCCTGTAGGGGTTGAGCAGGCAGGGGGAGGCAGGAGCACAGGCAAGGACTGAGGAAGGTCTCTTGCACTGTGGGATGTGGCACCCACCCTGGGAATGCCTGCTCCCCCTGCCCCTTGGGTGCCACTGAGAGCTTCTGGAGAATGAGAGCAGGGACCTTGAGAGCCCCTTCTCAGCAATGGATAAATTGTGTTATTCTTTGGTCTTTAAAGCCACCAGCTTCAGAAGGGACAGCTTGAGACGAAGGAAGGAAGGAAGACCTGAAACCAGAGCAGGAAGTTCCTGAAACATGAGAGCAGCCTTCATCCCGATGTGCTGAGCCTCTCCTGTTCTCTCCTCTCCTAACACTTTTGGCTGAGCACTAAGTGGTGTTAGATCTTAGCTGCACACTCTTTTGAAGTCAGATCCTCCCTCCTGGTAATAAATCCAGCCTTGGCAGTTCCTGATGTGGCTCTTCTGAGTTTGTCATACCCTCTTGGACATGACTGGATCTCTTCTAACTCTTCATCACTGCCGGGACTCCAGAGATCTGTTGGTGACGGACATGTCCCTCTGTGGGAGTGGCTTAAGGGGCAAAGCAGGTTGGAAGGACAGAAACTCTGAGCTCCTGGGGGGAGCAGAGAGCCCGGGGTGCAGGTTCTGCAGGTTTTGTAGGCACCATAGGGGCTGATGCTGAGTGTGTCCCCATGGTGGGACAGGGGACACAGCCTCCCACAGCACTGTCAGAGCCCCAGACATAGGGTGGCAGCTGGGGACACAGCCAGGTGGCAGGGCTGGGTCTTGTGGTGTCTGGAGCTCAACCTTTACCCAGTCCCTGTGGGGGGAGCACCAGACCTGGGAGCTAAGGGATGGCCCTTGGGGTTTCACAGAATCACAGAACTATTCTAGTTGGGAAGGACCTTTAAGATCATAGACTCCAACCATTAACCCAATTCTGTCAAGTCAAACCATGTCTCTCAGCATCACATCTACATGGCTTTGAAACACCTCTAGGGATGGGGACTCAACCACCTCCCTGGGCAACCTGTGTTAAATTACCCTTTTAGTGAAGAAGGTTCTTCTAATATCCAATCTAAACTTCCCCTGGTGCAACTTGCGGCCATTTCTTCTTGTCCTGTTGCTTGTTCCTGGGGAGCAGACACCAACCCCCCCTGGCTCCAACCTCCTCTCAGGCAGTTGCAGAGCCAGAAGGTCTCCCCTCAGCCTCCTTTGCTTCAGGCTGAAAACCCCCAGCTCCCTCAGCCATGCCTTGTGAGACTTGTGCTTCAGCCCCTTCTCCAGCTCCGTTGCCCTTCTCTGGACTTGGACCTTTATGCCTTCATGCACCTTTATGTCTTTCTTGTAGTGGGGAGTCCAGAACTCACCCCAGGATCCAAGGTGCAGCCTCACCAGTGATGAGCACATAGGGACAATCACCTCCCTAGTCCTGCTGGAGAAAAGGGAGGTCTGGACAAAGCTGTTCAGCAGAGTTGCTGGCTGGAGAGGGCAGTGCTGAGGTTTGCAGTGCCCAGGCTGGAGGAAGGGGTTCTGAGGTGGCCAAGGTGTGGTGTGGCAGGGTGAGCCTGCAGGCAGGGAGGTGGCCTGAGCCCAGGGCAGCCCTGGAGACAGCAGAGGCCTTGCAGCACTTCTGGCAGACTCAAGGGCAGGCAGGTGGGGATGACTTGATGGGGCTGGAAGTCTTGGGAAAGATAAGAATGGTTTCCAGCCCAGCAAATCAGGCTGGGGCTGGACATGCTCTAAGTGTTCCAAGACATGCGCCTTTCCCAGTGTTTCCCATGGCTGGAGCTGCTCTTGAGTGACTGTGGAATTAAAGTATCATTTGCAATTTTCTACATTCCAGAGTGGTGTCGGGTTTGGGCAGAGGGCAGGCTTCGTGTGTGCCTCTGTGCTGCCCTTGGCCTGCAAGCTCCAAATGGCTCAGAGGCCACGCACATCACTGCCATCCATCCCAACTCCTGCCCAGCTGAACCCATGGGAAGCATCAGAGAGCCAGGAGGGAGCCCAGCCTGCTTGGCTGGACAACCAGTTGCCCACAGTCTTAACACTTATTTCCAAACCAATAATTTCACGCCAGCAACATATATTCATTTTCTCAGCATTTTGAATGACGGGAAGATTGGAATCCAGAGAAACCCAACTGCCCGTGGTTTCAGACATCTCAGACTCCCCCAGCATCAGGCGGGTGGTTGTCTCCAGGAAGGCTGGCCACAAAAAGTAACCCATATCCCAGCCTAAACCCCAGTTAGCTCCAGCAGAAAGCAAGGAGGAAGTTGTTGTTTTCACTTCAGCTGACCCCCTGCCCGCCCCGGTGGGGCGGTGGCTTTGGGTGCCTGTCCCCCCGCACGGCAGGGTTACACAAACACCAGCACTGGGTTATGCAGCAGAGGAGGATCTCCAAGTGGTTTGCAGGCTGTAATGAATTTTAAACCTCGCTATGTTGCTGTGGTTGGCTTGGGTTGCCCTTCACAGCCTGTTTTTCTTTTGCAGGAGAGGAAACTGAGGCATGGAAACATGAGGGGTGGGATTTGTCTGTCCAGAGACAGGGCGGTGTGGACGTATGTGTCTGGGCTGGGTGTCTGGACTCCCTGAGTAAGATGATGGAGAGAAGTGGGCATCACCAGAGTGTCTTTGGCTTGGGTGAATGGGTGTGTAAAACAGAAGAGCAATAATGTCTTTGGAGATATCCCTGTCCTGCCATTGATGGGAGCAGATGCTTCTGCTGCAGACGTGGAAAGGGAGATGTCAGGCCTGTTCCTAGTGATATTTCTGAAGCAACATAAGAAATCTCCAGCCAAAAATGGAAATGGAACTTGGCTACGTGGTGAACCCTCTTGTTTTAGTTGTCTTCCTCCACTGAGGGCTTGACTTGCCTCACCTCACCTTTGGGTCAAGGAGTGTACTGGCCATTACTGGAAGTGAACTTGCAGAGGGATCTCCATGGAGGCTGCTTCAGCCCAGCTCTGTTTCCTTATCTCACCTGTCCATGATGCCCACCCAGGCCCTTTTCCCATCTTTAGCCTGGCAACACTTGAACTCAACAAGACATGATCTGGAGCCTCGGCTGAACATGTGAATGGGACCATATTTCTATTGGTGGAAAGCTGCTCCTAAGTCATCTCCCGTGGGAACCATGAGGTTGTGAGGGTACAAAGAAGAGATCTGAAGTGGGCAAAACCTTCTGCTTGTGCTGGAGCAGCTTCCAACGCCTCCCATACCATGTGGAAGCAATTTGTAGATAACAAAATATGGAATTAGGTTGTAGAGTGCTTGTATTCTTATGAAGAGTCAATAAAAAAATGAGATTAACTTGCTTTAAGAAGAGCAAAGATTTCTGTCTAAACAAGGGGAAAGAGGGAGGTCCAGCATTGTCCTTGTGAGATGAATGCATAGAGAGCAGGAGTCTCTCCCATGCTCCCACTGGACTCCAGAGGCAACTCTGGAGGCCTCCTTCTGATTCTTCATATCCACTGACATCTCCTGAATGAGATACAATGCCTCAGGAGTTCAGCTCCTTCCATGGCATTGTGGGGCACTAGTCAATATTCCAGCAAGGTCTCCAAGGCTGATTTGGAGATCAAGAAATCCTTAATCACCATATTCCTCAGACAGACACCTCTGCTATTTACTTAATGGGCTACATGGCTTTGAAGCAGCTCAGATGGTATCTCCCATGGTCTGTTTTCCATTGTGGTGTGGCTAGTTCATGGGAGGGGTGTTGTGAAAAGCAAGTAGGTAGTTTGTGTATTTCTATGTATACGTTTGCATACACAGCAGTGCTTGAATAAGAAAATAAAAAACAACTGGACTTTCCTCCTGTGCTCAGATCTGGGAGGTGAGAGAGGTTCTTTCGTGACAGGGTTTTTCATCCTTCTCAGAAATCCTTCTTGTTCTTGTCCTCTCCTTGGAGCATTTGTGGAGGCGGCGTCTAACTGACCTGCCTGCAAGGCAGAGGCCACCATCTGGGTCTTCTTTGAAGCACTTCCCTCTGCTTAAGGTGCTTGGACTCCCAAGGTCTCTTTTGTTTTCAGAAACATTGGATAAAGTAGAGATTTTCCTCTGGAGATCCCTGCTCAGTGTGGATGTTGAGAACCCCCCTCACGTGTCACGCGGGGCCCTGTCAGACGCCAGGAATGTCTTCTCATCCTTTTGGCATGTCATAGGGCAGGACGGTGATTCACTCTTGGGACATGACTTTGGGGTACAGCTTTGGTTATCTCCAACCCCTTGCAGCTGCCCAGCTGGGGTGAGAAGCTCAGTGCCTTCCTTAGAGCACCACAAAGCTCTGACACACCAAGGTTCCTCCAAAGGAAGTGGATGAGCTCATAAGGCAGTTGCCACTGGGTCTGCCCACATTCTGGGGTCCTGACTCGTCTCCCAGGACCAAAGTGGGCAGCCCACTGTCTGACCCTGATCTCCCTGGTGTGCCTGAGGTTAGGAGGGGAACAACAGAAGGAAAGGACCCTCTTGGATTTTCTCTCTTGATGTTTTTCTCTGCATTCATTTTCATTTTTGCTATTTCTATTTTTAAATTGTTTTCTGGTGCAATCTGTGTGGGTCTGTGCTGCTATATGTAATACTTTGCTAGTAACAGATTTTGCTTTCAAGGGCTTTCAAAATAGAACCAATAAAAAGAAATCCTCTTGCAGGAGGTTGCTTAGGTTGAAAGGCGTTTCCCCAAGTGTTCTGGACTTCTCCCTGCTCCCTGTTCAAGTTTATTTTTCCCTTGCCAAGAGGCCCTTTTCCTCATCAGCTGTGCCCAGCAATGAGGGTCACCTGTGGTGCTTCAGGTTCTCAACTGTGGGTGTGTGGGTTTGGGTGACCGAGCACCTTCCATGTCACCTGTTGTGGAGGGCACGGAAGGTGCTTGTGCTGAGCAGTGTCAGGAGGGTCCATCCCTATTCTGCTGCTCTGCAGGACTTGTGCTTGCAGGGTCCTTGATTTTGGGAGCTCATTGGTCCCTTAGCCTGCAAATATCTCTTGGCTTTCAATATCCACACTTTGGACCATCATGACACCAGCTGGCCAGCCCAAGTGGGTAGGAAGCCCTTCTGAAATTGCCCCATCAGGAGTCCTCTGCCCACCACTCGAGAGCTTCTACATTGAAGCTGGGACAGAGGTGACCTGGAGAGGTCCTGCTGATCTCCTGGCCTGCAGGATGCACCCTTGGTGCCCAGATCCCTGCCTGCCAGAGGACAGAGGTCCAGAGCTCCCCTGTGCCGCCGGGCAGGTTGCCCGGCACTGTCCTGCAGTCACAGTGGAAGTGGCTCTGCTGTATTCTGAATTTTCCAACGTTGGGTTACGTAGGAACTGAGGCTCCCACTGCTCTCGTGTTTTTCTTAGCCAAACTATTTAACCAGCAGAATTGTTTGCAGAAGCAAAGCACTTTGGTCCCCAAATCGTTGAGCTTCCGGTTTCCATCTGCTCTCAGTAGGACAGCGATCATGTGCTAAATCCAAATTAATCATTAAGAAGATATTTGAGGTTTAGCAGCTGTGTTATAAGATACAGTTTTTACTGGTTTTGACCTCAGTTAAATATGTTTTTAATAGTGGATGGTATTTAATTAAACATAAAATAACAGAGGCTTATTAAATCTAGAGAGACCTTTCTTAGCAATGGATATTGAATGTTAAGTAAATACCAGTTGGTCATTAGAAGCATATTCAGTGTGGTTTCACAGCCATGTAATAGGCAGGTATCTGATTACCCATCTACCTAGTTCTAATGAATACGTTCTTAATAATCAATTGCCATTCATTTAATTCATCATAATAACTGTCCTATTAGAGCTGAATTAGGTCCTTGTAGGAGAAAATGGGGGTAACCTGGAGCCCACTGGGGTTTTGAGCGATTTTGTGTTTTGTTTTGAGTTGATGGTTGGTTGAGATTAGCTCTTTGTAGGGTCACTGGAGATTGGATGACACTGGGTTGGATGATGGACAAGGCTTCGCATCGTGTTCATGGTGGGACCTGCCCAGAGCCACCACCACCACTGTGGTCAGCCAGGACTGGGGTGCAGGGTGACAAAGGGAGGCTGCTGGCAGTACCCAGGGCTGAGTGGAGATGGCTGCTGCCATCCATCTGGGATGCAGGGAGCTGGCAGCTCTGCACTGGAGCTCCAGCATGGCAGGGCTGAGTGTTGTAGGGTGATGCCATGGGTCATGAGTCTTTGGGTGTTTCTTGGTTTTCCTCTTGGGCAGAAATATATTACACAGGGCTGTGAGGAAGAAGATGAAGTGTTGCCATGGGGGAGTGCTTTCTTGTACAGGAGGCATTAACCAGCAGAACTTGCTGCCATGCAGTATCTTCAAAGCCAATTCATTAGCTGGTGTCAAAGGAGGATGAGACTTGTTTGGGGATGATAATGATCAGGAAGAGTCACTTAGGGCACAGCACATATTTCTAAATCAGGTTCATGTTTAAGGACAGACCAGCAGCTGACCCTGTTTCCCAACTTGTTTCTCCTCTCTCTGCTCTGTGAAGTCAGGTTCTGGTCCCTTGTTTCTCCAGGTTTTCATAGTCTTGTTTACCAGCTAAGTACTTTCCAGGTAGTGTAGATTCCAAGTGTAGAGTACTTCCCAGGTGTGCAGATTGTCAGTGAACAGGGACACTAAGAGGACTTGAGATGCTCCATCCCAACCTTCAAAAGCAGGTTGATGCAGCAGTTGAGTGCTTGAGAGGAGTTGTTAGATTTATTTTGAGGTGAAGTATGATTTATTTTGCATGACCCAGCGTATAGTTGCTGGTCACATTGGTGAGGCACCAGTGCACAGCAGGAGCTGTTTTGGGGTGGGGAGTGGGAGCTGGGGAAGAGCAGGCAGGGCTTCCTCCTTACCAGGGAGAGATGGAGCAACCCTGGAGGTTGCTGGAAAAGGAGCTGGAGGGTTTGGCTTTTGAGAAGGTGAATGGTCCCCTCTCTTGAGACAGAATTTGCTCCCAGATTTACTGTTTTCATCCTTCTTGGCCTTCAAAGCCCCATTTTATACTTTTGGAGGAAGCGACAGACCAGGGCTGGGAGTCCGGGGGCCGCGGGGCAGGCAGGGCTGTGTGTGTGCAGCACACATGGCCCAGCAAGGGTGGGAAGTACAACCAGAACATGGCATCCAATTAAGGTTGTACGTTTAAAATGATAAATACAGAGGTGGCAGCTTTTAAACTGTCAGAAAAGTGCTGCTGCAAAGCCCCTTGCCCCTGCTGCAGGCAGCGAGCCTGCCTGGGCTGGAGCTTTGAGGGTTTGATTTCTGGTGCAGGGGCACATCCGTGGAGGAAGAAGCTGGATCATAGAGCATTTCTTTTTGGAGACTTGGTGGGTAGTCCTAGTAGCTTTCTTACAGTAGCACTTTTTTTTTTTTTTTTTTACATTTCTCAGTGCTGCTGCATTTCACAGGCCACAACTTTGAATTTCTGCCCTTGTTGACCCGCGCAGCAGAACTGACTCAGGGCTGGAGCGACGCGTGAGCCGGGCAGGAGCAGCAGTGATTCATGCTGCCTGCTGGAGGGGGTGAGCCCGGCTTCTCTGCTTGCTTTTTCATTTCTTCTCATGTGTGACTCAGATGTTGCTCACCCCTGAGCAGGAGAGCAGCCGTGGGGAGTTTGAAATGGGGAGTGGGGAAGGGGCCGGTGGAGGCTGATGGGCAGGAGCTTCTGCTGGTGACCGCCCTGCTCCTCGGGGGCTGCGTCCAGTCACCTGGTGCCTGCAGAAGGGACATCATCGTGCTGGCACCATCACCTGCTGGGTCCTGCGTAGTAGTGGTCCCAGTGATTCCCTCTCTTACCCTCAGGGGACTTGTGGCCTTCCCAAGGTTTGCCCTGAGCATGGGGGTGAAGTTTCAAGCAGGACTCGTGGTCAAGCAGCTGCATGTGGGATGTGCTCTCCTGCTACTTGGTCAACAGGTTTGGAGGCATGGAACTGATTTGGCTAGCTTGCCCCACACATCCCCCTTGGTGTGTGGCACAAGGCTGGGAACCCCCTTCCCCACCCCAGACCTGTCCACTGGTGTGTCCTGACACTTGCCTTCCTCTTGGCTCGTGTGTTCAGCAGCCTGACCCAGGTGCTTCATCACTTGGCAGAAGCTATGGGAGCAGAAGGACAGAACTGAGACCAAGCATGTTCATCGCTCATGCAGCAGTGGTTACAGAGTGGGCAGTCTTATGTCCCCAGCAGAATCTAGGCCTGAATTTCCTTCTGGAGCCCCAACTTAAGAAGGACATGGAGCTGTTAGAGCAAGTCCAGAGGAGGCCATAAAGATGCTCAGAGGGCTGGAGCACTTCTACTGTGGAGACAGGCTGAGAGAGTTGGGGTAGTTCAATGTGGAGAAGACTCTGAAAAGACATTAGAGCACCTTCCAGTACCTGAAGGGGCTACAGGAAAGCTGGGGAGAGACTTTGGACAAGGGCAGGAAGTGATAGGACAAGGAGAAATGGTTTCAAGCTGAAAGAGAAGGGATTTATATGAGATATTAGGAAGAAATTCTTCAATGTGAGGTGGGTGAGAGCCTGGCCCAGGTTGCCCAGGGAAGCTGTGGCTGCCCCATCCCTGGCAGTGTTGAAGGGCAGGTTGGATGGGGCTTGGAGCAACCTGGGCTGGTGGGAGGTGTCCCTGCCCATGCAGGGGTGTTGGGACTGATCTTCAAGGTCACTTCCAACCAAACCCATCATGATGCTATGATTGCTGCAGGGTACTTGACCCCCAGGACCAGCCCCAGCATTGGGACAGTCCCAATTACAGCTCTGCCTTTTAATAGCAACAAGGCCATGAAAGCAGCCATGAGAACAAAGGTGGAAGAGCCCTCACGTTGCTGCCTGTCACTTGGCTGTGTCTGGATAGGCAGTGAAGAAGCTGCACAGCTGCCTGCAGCCATGGCAGGTTGCCCAGTGAGCTGCTAGAAATACATCCAGGGTTGGGGAAACAGGAAAAGTCAAAGCTTCCCCAAACTTCAGACATAAGAGTGGCTAGAGAATGGTGGGAGAGCAGTTTGTGATGCCCTGGTTAGCTCAGATGGAGCTGCCCAGACCACATTTGTTCTGATCTCAGTGGATGGATGTTGCAAGTAACCCCATGACACCTCCATTGTGCCAGAAGCCACAGCTCCTTTGGGGCCATCAGAAGGATGGGGATGTTGTGGGTGCTGCAGGGATGGCTGTGGCATGAGGGTGGAGGTTGAGGTTGACCAGCTCTCAGTCTTAGCTGAATTGTGGTGGAGCAGGTGGGCACCTCACCACACATGCTTGGAGCAGCCTCAGCGAAGGGCACCTTGGGCCTTGGGGTGCTTGAACTGTGGCTTCTGAGGAGCATGGGTGATGCTGGTCCTGGGGGTTTGGTGTCTTCCTGAGCACGGGCAGCATTGCAAGGGGAGATGCAAGCGAAGGTATCGGGACAGGTTTCTCCCACCTGTCAGGCACTGCTGGGGCACAGAAATCTCTTCCAAAGGGATTTCCTAGAAGTTGTGGGGTTGGTGCTTGATGTTGGGGTCCTGTGCTGACCCTGGGTGGATGCAGAAGTCTCTGCTGGACCTTTCCTGCCTGAAACGAAATCAAATGCCCTTTGATTAGCGAGGAGCTGCTTGGTCACCAGCTTGTCCATGCAGCCAAGAAATTTCCTTCTTGGAAGTCACCCTGGCAGTTGAGTCACCCTCCCTCATCCAAAGGCATCTTTGCACCACAGCCTGACCCTGTGGGGGTTCACAGCATTTTCCCCTTATTTGATCCTCTACCCTCCACAAAGAGCCCAGAGTCTACCCAGCCCCCTTGGCAGCCCCCCCACGTGTCGTCCACCCCCAGCCAACCCAGCATAAAAGCCTCTAATCCGAACAGGCTGGGGCAGAGCAGCACCACTGCCACCAGGACAACTCTGTGTGTGGTTTCCACGTCTTGCAGATTTATTTCCTCTGGGTCACCGTCTCTTGTTGCTCACTCCTTGGCTCTGCTTCTTGGGAGCATCCAGCATTTACCTTCTTGCAGAAAGGGACTTTGGGGGACTGTAACTTCATTGTATGTGTCAATTAGGAAAACACCCTCAGGAATTTCCTCTCTGATGCTGCCTGGCTTTGCAACAACCCCTGTCTCCGTGTCTGCCGGCTCCCCAGGGCCCGTCCTGCCAACGCAAACCGAAAGGGAGCCCGGGGCAGGCTCAGCTCTGCAGACTCGTCCAGCTTCTGTTCCAGCTCTCTCTGAGCCCCAGCTCGTTTCCACTTCTCCTGTGCTTCTCACTCCCTCTCTGGGCGCTGGAGTTTGGAGTTGTTTTGGAAACGGCTGCAGCTCAGGCCTGACGTCACACCAGTTGGTAGTATCTCTGTCTCCAGCCTAGTTAGGCGCTTCCTGCTCTCTGGCTCTTGCTCCGGCTCGCCTGGCGTGTCTATGCTCTTTCTTCTCCTCCACAATTCCCCAGGGATTTCTTTTCAACTTCTTCAACCCCCGCCTCCCCCTTTCCTTCATCTCTTACACAGCAGCTTTTTCTTCCCTGTTTCTTCCTTGACTTGCTTGTTTTCTCCTCTCCAAAAAGGGTCCTTTTGCCCCAAAGCAGCTTTCCCTGCTCATGCAGCAGCACCCACTCTGCTGCTGCCAGGCATCCCAAGGTGCTGGCATGTTCCCCAGAGCAGGGGATGGGCAGGGGTGTGGGTGGCCTCCCCCAGCCGCAGTGGTGCCACCATGTGCGGGGGCAAGGCCACAGTGGATGTTCCCTGCTGGCAGCAGAGCTCAGGCTGCACCTTCCTTCTCCTTCCCCAGCTCAGGTTTCCTTGCACAGCAGACCTTTGGCTTTATGCTGTCAAGGCTTCTGTGCCAACATCCCCAGCCAAGCCTCTTGACATCCCTGTCACCCCTCCTGCACCAGCAGCACCCATCCTGCTCTCCACTGTGAGCAGCCACATCCCTGTGCCAGCCCGGGGTTCCCATCCCACCCTGGGACCAGCCATGACCAGCACTGCTGTCTCCTGCCCAGGCTTGGGGAAGAGCATCTGCAAGGTTTAATCATGACTCTCTAGTGAGTGTTTACTGAGGATGAACAGTATGATTTATGTCTTTAATTTCATCTCTAGCAGCAGCTTGGATGCTGCCTGCTGGTGGGCAGAGCTCCCCAGGGCCAGCTGAGGACATGGCTTCTCTCCCTGTGCTACCCCTGCATCCCGACCCCTGGCTGGAGCAGCAGGGTTCTGTGCTTCCCATGGGAGCAGCCATAGGAACTGCACTTTTGAACAAAACATACACATATGTATATATATACACCCGTGTGTGTGCCTGTACATCTCTGACCTGGGTATTGCCATACCTGCCTGTGTTGAGTGGGTAAACTGAGGCACATGGTATGAGTGCCGGGAGGGTCGTGTGATCACCCGACTGTTGCAAGACTCAGACTATTAGTTCTCCATCCATGGCTGTGCCTGTGGCTTGCTAGGTCATTTAATCCCAAAAGTATCTTTTTAATGTTATTTTATTAAAATTGGTTCCGGGCAGTGACTGCCTCTTGCTGTTTGAATACGTGGCACCTGGTACGGGAGCCCCAGTGAAGATCAGAGGCTTTAAATCAAACTCCTATGAAGATTTTTGCCTGATGCTGTTGTGAAGTGGGGTCTGAATACAGGAGCCTCTTTATCTATGTTGAGTCGGTTCTTCCTCTGGCTTTCATCTCATCACCCTCCACAAAGATGTTTGTGTATATTTATTTCAAGACAATTCAGTCTCCATCAGAGGGTGGTGCTTGGTGGACATCCATGGTCAGTGATATTTGGGTGCTTTGCACTTGCCACAAGCTCCTGCTGGACCAGAGACTCCTGCATCGTCCCTGAGGTGCCTGGAGTCCCTCATGTCCATAAAATAAAGGGGCAGGACAACATGAACTGACCTGGGTAACTCCTTGCAGCAGTGCTGCTACTGCCTCTGAGCAGTGATGGGCAAGACTGGGGTGAGTGGCTGCCCTGCTGAGCCCTTTGGAAGGGCTGTTCTGGGACCAGCTGGGAGCTGGGAAGCACGGGAGCCTGGTCAGGGCAGAAACACTTTCTCAGGTTGGGGGCTGCTGTTTCCAATGCAGAGGGTGGTTGTGCAGGGTTTGCAGCGAGTGTTCATCTGGTAGGACTGGGAGTCACAGTGGGGTTAAGGCAAGGGAAGGGATGGCAAGTTTGTTAGCTCCCGTGGCATGGGGGGACAGGGTAGAATGTCATTTATTGCTTCTGGAGTATGGACAAGTTTGTGGGGAGAGAAGCTGTGAACTCGGTGTACCCTATAAAAGCAGTCCCTAACACAAGTGTGGTGTTTGTGTCCACTGGAGCTGTGAGTTCCCAGCTGTGACTCTGTGGATGGGCTTTCTGGGCTTTTGTGGTCATCAAGCCCAAGAGGCCAGAGGTGGAGTGAGAGCCACAGCGCTGGTGTCCCTGCTGGCATCCCACATGTGCCCTGCTGCCATCCATCCCCGGGGCTCTGCCTCTTTGGGTTACAGCTCTAGCCCAAGCTCAGGGACACCAGGCTGCTCCTGCAGCTGCTGGGCCTGCCCTGCCCACCCCAGCACACACATCCTGCCAAACGGTGCCTGCCAAACAATGTCTTGTTGTAGAAAACCACCTCCGGGAACCCTTTGGATGTAACATTTCAGGATAATTTCAGGATCTTTGCCAACGCAGGGCTCATGCAGGCCCAAGGCTGGGGGGACAGGGGTCTGTGGGGTGGTGCAGGGATCTGGGGCAACACCGGTACCCCACCTTTCCAGGGACAGGTTGAGGCCATGGTGCTCCCCACCGTGTTCCTTTGGATTGCCGGGGCGTGCAGGGTGCTCCTCTGCAGGCAGGAGAGCACAGGGGCAGATAAACCAGCCTCTGAACAGAGACATTTCCATTTGCCTCGAGGTTTGTCATTGCTGCTGAGCCTGGGACAGCCGTGGAGGCCTCTAATTGCAGGGAGAGGCCGCGGGCGGCTCAGTGGGAATCTCGGGACAGGCTGCAGCCCTCCCAACAGGGAGAGCCCTGGGAGGGAGGGGAGGAGGACGAGGAGGAAGAGGAGAAGGAAGAAGAGGAGGAGCAGAAGGAAGAAGCAAGGGCTTCTGTGCAGCTCCAAGCCTTACAGAGATGGTGAGTGATTTCAAAGCAGAACTAGGGGGGGGGCCAAAGAGATTTGCTGGGAAGAAGCTAAAATGGATTCAAGGCAACTCTTTTTTTCCCCATGGCTGATTGAAGATATTTTGGATATGGCTGTGATGAAGGCTGGAAGGGCTGGTGGATGCAGCCGAGCAGCCTGGGGGCTGCTGGCCTGTGTGGTGTGGAGGTGACCAGTGCGCAGAGCCCTGGGTGCAGGAGGACGTGCTGGAGAAGGGGCTGCTCTGGTGAACATGGTGGCAGCTGCCCCGTGGCTCCCCACTTTAAGCAGCCACTGCCGGGTGGGCTGTTGGCTTTGAAGGTTTCCCCATGCCCACTGATCCCAGGGTGGGCAGGAGCCGGCGGGATGGGGTGAGCGTGAGGACACGGGCAGGAGCTGCAGGGTGGGGACCAGGCAGTAGGTGCGACAGGGAAGGGCTGTGGGCGGCAGCAGGAGGAGCACAGAGCCCTGCCCAGCCCCGAGAGCCCCAGCAGCTCAGACATGGGAGCTTTGCATGCAGGATGTGTCACCCACCACCCCAGCAGCCGCTGCACTTTGGCACTGTCCTTCCAGGATGCATCGCCTGCTGTGGGAGGATGTCCTGCCTGGAAGTAAGAGTCGCTTCTTCGTGTGCTTGTGCTGAGCTTGGCTGCCCTCCCCTGCAGCAGCCCACTGTGGCTGAAGTTGGTAGGAGTTTTGCCAGAGATGGGATGGAGTTACACCATCACCTTTGTCTTTGGTGTCCACATCTGTAGGAGTGTGAGGACCATCACTGCGCTGTCCCTCAGGTGACAGGATGCTGCCATGAAGTCCTCAGTACTAGCAATGGGGTCTCTCTGCACACTTTAATCACCCCATTGCCCCAAAGGGGTTTCTTAAGCTTGTTTGATTGTGCCTTAAAACTGGTCCACAGGCCCCGAGTGGTGGAGGAGCGAGGGCCAGGTGGGTTTCAAAAAGGGATCGGGCAACAGCGAGGTGCACAGGGTCTGGTGCTGGACGGTGAAGGGGTTTGGTTTCTGCGGCACATGCCTCGCACGGCTGCTTTGGGAGGTTTGCAAAAGAAGGATGTGGAGCTGGGAGGTTCTGTGGAGCCCCGGGGCTGACCTACTGCAGGAAAGGGGTGGAACGTGGGTGCTCCCTCATGCACAGTCTTTTATTCTCTGTGCCGACAGCAGTAACGCCAATAAAACAAAGTTTTGTGTCCTGCGTGCGTTTGATCTGCTGCAGTCGCAGCGTGTGGAGCTGTGCAGGCCTCCACCTCCCGAGCGCTGCATGGACATGACACGTGTCTGCTTGCAACCAGTAAACAGCATTTAGGGAGTGTAAAGAAAAACAGAAAGGTTAGTTTGTTATTCTTTGTGATATATGAAAGAGCTGTCGGCTCCATCCTGAACTCATAAATCCCCGGGTATTCCTGGGACAGGCTGGAGGAATGCATCCTCCAGGATTTTTGTTTTCACTTGGAACAACCATTTGGCTCGTCTGGGTTTGAAAAGTTTAACTTTGACTGAGTAACAAATTAATGCCGTCTCTTAGTCACTGTCTGGCTGGGATGGAAACACTTTGCTGACGGGGTTTATCTGTGTGTCCATCCCCATGGCTTGGACAGGTCTCCTTGCTGGCTGCTTGGGCGCCTTCCAGGGCGCTCGTGGCGGTGCCGCTCGCCGGCCGCAGCCCCAGGCAGGCGGGTGCTGCTGGTACCCATTGTGCTCTCAGGGTTTCTGGGAAGTTATTATTGCTATTATTATGATTTTTTAAATCATTATTAGACTGGTAGAGCTGGAGAAAATAAGGGATTTCTTCTTCAGGCTTCTGCTTCCCACTGGGGACGCTGCGCCCCAACACTCGGGTGGTTTAAAAACAGCTGGTTAAAAATCTGCAAGTTGATCTGATAAAAGATGAGTCCTTTGTCCCCATCTCCTTGCCTTGTGCCATTGGCAGGGCGGTCTGCAGGCCTGCATGTGGAAGTGCTGGGGTGCTCTTTGGCTTTCTATGTGCCCGTTACTTCAGAACTGGCAAGGGGACTTGAAAGATCCCTGCTGATCTTTGTGTATTGTTTGGTTTAGGCAAGGAACCAGTTGGTTTTGTGATTTGAGACATGACAGCAGGTTCCCCAGGAGCTCTGGAATGGGTGGTTGGACCATGGGATGGCATCCTCCTTCCTGGTGTGTCTACTAGCCTGTGCCTACCCTGGGCCTGACTCCAGAGCAGCCCCGTGCCAGGGGCAGAGGTGGGTTGTGGTGGGGTAACAGCAGCCTTGTTGCTCATCACACACCTGCAGAAATCTGTGAAAATGGAGGGGTTTATCCACCTCAGGTGCAACACAGGGTAAGGAGCAGTTCAGGACTACCTGCATGGGGGGAAGCTGGCCCCTGCATGGCTGGGTGCTGCACACCAGCACTAGCATCCCCCCAGGCTTGGACCCTGAACTTTGTGTATTGTTTGGTTTAGGCAAGGAACCAGTTGGTTTTGTGATTTGAGACATGACAGCAGGTTCCCCAGGAGCTCTGGAATGGGTGGTTGGACCATGGGATGGCATCCTCCTTCCTGGTGTGTCTACTAGCCTGTGCCTACCCTGGGCCTGACTCCAGAGCAGCCCCGTGCCAGGGGCAGAGGTGGGTTGTGGTGGGGTAACAGCAGCCTTGTTGCTCATCACACACCTGCAGAAATCTGTGAAAATGGAGGGGTTTATCCACCTCAGGTGCAACACAGGGTAAGGAGCAGTTCAGGACTACCTGCATGGGGGGAAGCTGGCCCCTGCATGGCTGGGTGCTGCACACCAGCACTAGCATCCCCCCAGGCTTGGACCACGGCTTCTCTGTGTTCTCCAAGCTATGAGGACCCTGGCCAGGCTAAGAGGATGCTCCATCCCTTGCAGAGCTGCCCCTGAACCATCTCCACCCAAGCAAGATAGGCTGGAAAGCCCCTCAGAAGCAAAGTTAATTTAAAAAACCCCAAGGAAGAGCTGTTTTTCGAGTGGTGGCCAAGAAACGTGACACTGAGCAACTAGTAGAAAATAAATAAATAAAAATAAATTCACATTGGATCTAGAAATGGCCTTTTAATTTGCAGAATCTACGATGTCTGCGTGCAGAAATCTTCATTTCAGATCCGGTCTTTCAATGCAAATGTCACTTTAAATAGATATTCCTGTGTGCACGTTCTGGTGCCTTTTGCCATGTCGTTAATGGGTTGCTTGTTCTGGGAGTACATTCTTGTCTCATTTTGTATCCCCATACATTAAATTGATAGTTTGGGGGATTATTGCTCGTTCCAAGATTACATGGGTGGAGTCCCCTTTATATGGCCATGCTGGTATGTAGTGAATTTGAATTGGCACAGCAGAAAACTTGAAAATTTGGAACAGATAACTGTCTCCTATCTTTATATGGGAACATCAGAGTTTCTAGCTTTATTCTGGGGTTCTTGCCATTCCAAATATAATTTATTCTTTTATATAACTGTTTTCATATGATGCACTATGAAGAGTGGATAATGGTTTGGGGAGGAATATAATAATTTTTTTTTCCCCTGCAAGGCTGTCTTCCCAATTAATGAGATTGAGAACATGTTCCAAAAATCTATTTTTCCCCTCTGGGCTTTTTCTAACATACTCAATTTATTCTGTAGTATGTCTTGTGCTTCCTTTATGGAGTTTGATGCCTAAATATTTAGGGGTGGTTGGCTGGCTGGAGCCCATGTAAATACTTAGTGTACTGCTGTGGTGTCTCGACAAGCTTGGGCAGTGAAGGCAGGGCTGGCTGTCCCTGTCCCTTTCCACCCAGGCAGATGGGCTCAGGGATGTGGCCAAGTCCTCCTGGCACCATGTGTGCTGACCTGGACCTTTCTGCCAGCTGGGGTTGGCTTTACAGGGCAATTTGCTTGCTTTTGGGGGATGGAGGGGTATCTTCATCCCCCATTTACCATCCTGTCTGGATGAGGAGTGAGTGGCCTGGAGGGAGATTGAACCTCCATCCCTCAGACTCCACAGGATATACCTGCAAGTGTTCAAGGGCAGGTTGGATGGGGCTTGGAGCAACCTGGTCTAGTGGCAGGTGTCCCTGCCCATGACAGTGGTGTTGGGACTGGATGATCTTTAAGGTCCCTTCCAACCCAAATAGAGTCTGTGAGTCTGTGATATTCCTAGAGAAGTGGAAATGGAGAAAGGGACTTTTCCTACTTAAAACCTCACCAGTAATGTATATCAATAATGGTTTTGTATTTATTTCTCTGCTTAGGCAGCTGGTTGGGTAGATACATTTCCTACCAACCCATCCAAGGAAGCAGCCCCAGGCCCTCTACCTGCCCTGCCCTCCGTGGTGGTTTCCATTGCCTTCTGAAGATGCTCATTTTCCAGCTTTCTCAGGCAATGCCAAGGGATGCAAAGTCAGCCTAAAAACCCTAACTGTGCTGAGCTGTCCCAGTGTGGGCTTCGGTGCCATCCAGTTGTTCTCCCGTGGGATTTCAGGGCACCCAGGCTCTCCCAGGGCACTTCCTGTTCCCCTTTCCTTCCTCCACCACTCCTGAGCCCAGGTTTGTGCCCCAGGACCATCTGACAGAGCTGCCAGCCCCCGCAGGGTGCGGGTGAGGAGGAGGAGGCTGAAGAGCAGGGCTGTGTCCCTGGGGTCAGCAGGGAGACAAGGGCTGTGTGGTGCCAAGGACTGGAGGAGCAGGGACATTAGTGGCTGCTCCCAAAAGCCTGTAGTGTATTATTTCAGAGAGCCTTACAGCTCTGAAACGAGTTGGCTGATACACTTCAAGCCCTCTTTTTAAAATAACCCCTTTGGTTTGAGACTAAGCATGAATGTTTAGGCCTAGAGGAGTTACCTTTAGTTGGTGATGGTGGGAAAGGTTTGCTCAGCACTGAAGTCATGTATGAATGTCACCTTCTCACTCAGTGGCCCTGCACCCCCTGAGTCACATCTGCTCCCTTTCCTCACCAAAACCAGAGAGTGCATGGTGGTCTCCTGTGACCCCCAGATCCATCAACTCCCTGGAGATGAACTGTGCAGGGTGTCCTGGTGCCACAGGCTCACTGCTAGCCAATGCAGAGTAGGAAGGAGAGGAGGAGGAATAGGAGGAGTATAAAGGAACATGGTTATTTTGTGGTGACCATGTTCTTCAAGTGACTCTGCTCTTCCTCTGAGGTCTCAGTTAAGAGCTTATCATGGTCACATTTGCATCAGGAGTGGTTGATGGGCATGGAGCTGGATGCCAGGTTCTCAGGAGTGAGGATTTGTATGTACACAGTTTGACTCAGTCATCATATAAGCCCCGGGAGCCACATTCTGGGCCAAAAGAACAAGACACCTGCTCTCTGGTGGCATTTCGAGCTCTGGTTGGATGATGTCCCATGCAAGGGCTGGGTGTTACTTGTTCATGTTCCTACAGGTCTTCCATGAGCGGGGGTTAATAGCTCATCAGTGGGTAGGTGACCAGGTTGGCTGGATCCCAGCTCCAGACAGTTCCTCTTCTTTTTCTAGGTGTGTTACCAATGGAGTGATGTGATGGCAGAGGAATCTTCCTGAGGGTGCTGGGCTGAGGTATCCCTGGTCCTACTTGCCAGGACAAAGGCATTAGAGCCAGTGTGCTGCCCACGCAGGGGTCTGTGGTGCCTGGGCAGGGGTCTATAGTGCTCTTGTCCCCCTAAGTACGGTAAACCTCAAGTAGTTGGGGTGGGGGACCCTGCTGTGGGGACCCTCACTCTGTGGTCTATTTGTATCTGGTGGCTTGTCCCTGCCAAGGGGATGAGGCTGCCAGAGGAGAGGGGCATGTACCCACACACTGTGAGTTTTCAGGCTGGGTGTTGGGGTACCCCCAGACCCAGTACTGGGAGCAGGGTGGAGGCAGAGAGAGAAAGCAAGGGAGGTGCAGAGGTCTGTCCAAGGTGGACTTACTGGTCAGAAGATGGCCAGATGTTGGAAAGGACCTGCCACACTCAGCATGTTCCAGCAGGACAGGGTGAAGCGTGACTGGGTGATGAGTAGCCATTTGCTCCTTATCATGGTCCTTCTGTGGGGTCAGGGCCGTGGACACCACCTGAAGTTCTCTCCTGGAGATCCTCGTCCTTGTGGTGCCCACCAGTCTCGCTGGATGCCTCAGGGGAATGAACTTCCCCAGCCTGAGCTGCAGCTCTGTGTCCTCCCGCTCCCTGGGAGGCTGCAGCTGAGGGAGGGTGCCCACTTGTTTGTGCCCGCTCGTTTGCTGCCCGCGCTATAATTAGCTGGGTTGACGGGCAGATCTGCTGCCAGGCTGCAGGGATGAGAGGGCAGCAGGCAAGGAACATGATGGGAGACAGGGTGTCATTAACTGCAGGCCCTTGGATAGCTTCCTACTTGTCTTCCAGCCTTTTTTCTTGCCTTTTTTTTTTTTTATTTTAGTGCTGAAATACGAACTTCACCTACAAACCAGTACCAACATGAGCTGCTGTGCCCAAAGAGTTAGAAAAAAACCAACAAAACACAACAAAAATATTTAAAAATACCAGGCAGTGCATGAATGCAACGTTAAGACCAGTCAGTTGATACCCCCTTGAATGAGGCAGAATAAAACCCCCAGGTTCCAGCAGCAGCACGAAGGCAGCGGCGCTGCACCCCAGCGCCTGCCGGGCTCGGGGCTGAGAGCCATAAATAGCAGCATGTTCATCAGCTCCGTGGCTGGGCCCTGATGCTGCAAACACTTAAGCCCGAGCACGGCTCTTTCTCAATGTGCTTCAAGTTGCAGTAATAATTTGCAGGCTGTAATCAAGGAAGAGAAATGAGAAGAAGGTAGAAAGAACCGACTGTGCAGCGCGGTGCATGAATATCCAGCCCGGTGCCTGCTGATCCTTCCGTGCAGCTCCCACGCCCTGAGCTGCCTAATGAAGGATTTGATTAATGAAAACATGGAGAGGAGGTGCCCACGCCTGTGCGTGCGTGTCACCCTGGAAGGTGGTGTTGAGCTGACAGGGTTTCCAAGCTCTGGTGGTTTTGCCAGCCATGTGATGAGTTCTTTCATCCAGAGCAGCTCCTATGAGCAGCAAGTGCAGGGCTTGGTTTGTGCCGGCCCTCACACGGCTCGGGGAGCTCCTTCCAGAAAGAGCAACTTCTGCATAATGAGGCTGTGTGTGCGTGTGTGTGTGTGTATATAGGCACACATTAGTTTTTACAAGCATGTAGCAGTGGAGAAAAAACCAAATCTTTCCTGGATGAGCTCTTGGTAAAGAAATGCTTTGAAGCTGGGGTCTGCTGCAGCGTGGGGAGCTGCAAGGAGCTTGGGGGTGAGCGTGGCCTGGGAAGGGGCTGTGTTGGGGAAGGCAGGGCCAGGAGAGAGGTTGGGAAGGTGCCGTGGCAGGGGGATGAAAGACACAAGCTGTTGGTCGGGGGGGTGTTGGCAGATGCTCATTAGCAAGCTGGTTTTTCCTCCTGGTAGGTGTGGGGATGGTGCCTGTCCTTGTCACCTGGTTGTGAGGCCTGGGGCTACAGCTAACCTGGTTGTGCTCCTTTCTTTGCCAAATGGAAGGAGGACGAGGGAGGATGGGGGGTTCTCCAGGTGCTCGTGGGCTGGTGCAGCCCATGGGACTGGGTTGGCTCCATCCCTCCTTGGTCCAGCCACATGCGCAGAGCTCTGCTCCTCTGTGCGACCCCCTGCAAGGCTGCGCTGCCAGGAGGGGGAGGAAGCAGGAGTTAATGATGCTGGAGAGTTGGGCACTGCTCTGGCTTAGCCTGGCCCTTGTGAATACAACCTGTTGGCAGGGCCAAGGCATGCTGCTGAGATGTGCTCCGGAGCAAGGGACTGATAAGAGTGCTGCTCTCCAGGGAGAACCCGTCTCATCTCTTTCCTGGTGGTCAGATACAGGTTGGGTGAAAGTTGAAGCCTGGTCTCCAAAGAGCCAGGTTTACATTTGCGTTTCAGCCCCTAGGAGAATGCCATTGTCTCCTCTCCTGGGTCCTGGATGTGGGGGTGGTTGAGCAACCAGAGAAGAACATTCAGTCTCTGGTAAGATGAGATACCAGAGCGTGGGTGTCCACCTGCTTGCAAGAGGCCATCTTGGCATGGCGAGGTGGTGGGTTCAGGCTGGCATCCAAGCATGGCTCTGGTGGTAGGATGTGCAGGCCAGGGGAGCTGGTGAAACACAAGACCACTTGCTGGGTGGGTCCGTGGTGCCTTGGTGGGGAGAGCTGCTTGGAAGACATCACAGGGTCCTTCAGCTCCCACATGTATGTTCAGCTGCTCTGTGCAGGGTGGGTGCAGGGCTTTGTTTCTGTTCCTTGAATTGCCTCACAGTGCCTTGTGTGCATAACTATGTTTCCCTTCTCCATTCCCCAAATGGTCCAAAAGCACTTTTCTCGACTTCTTGAGTGCATTTGCCACCTTCCATCCCAGCCCAGCTTGGATGGACATCGATGCTCCATGTGCGTGCAGGTTGTCAGTGCAGTTTCAAGGCAAGTGGGGTAGTTGGGTCAGCCTCCCACTCTGGAGCAGGGCTGGGATGAACTATCCAGTGAAGAATTAACGTGTTAGAGCCATTGGCATCCACTCCTGGCTGGGTCTGGTCCATGGGGAATCACCCGCCCCCTCCTCGGAGCCTTTGTAGCTGGGGGAGGAGGCGGCAGGATGACGATGGCCAGAACCTGGGTGCAGAAATGCTGGTGGCTCATGCACCCAGACATCACCCACGGGTGATACAGCTCTGCCCAAATGCCACCCTCCAAGAGACCAAGGCCTTTTTCTGATTCCCACTGGCATGTGTCCTCCTCCCTCAAGCCAGCTCCTTCCATCTCTCTGTCTGTGCAGGCAACGCTGCTGCCCCGTCCTGAGCCTTCCTCTGCCACCAGATTTTGTTCTGCCTTGTGACCCACCCTTCTTTACCATCACCCCGGTTCTCTGTTCCTTAATCCTTGCTGTGCTCCAGCCCACAGGTGAGGA
The DNA here is from genome assembly GCF_000747805.2 of Chaetura pelagica. Lineage (NCBI taxonomy): Eukaryota > Metazoa > Chordata > Aves > Apodiformes > Apodidae > Chaetura > Chaetura pelagica. Next base: position 323,639 of record NW_009954547.1, read on the forward strand.
TCTGCTCCCCAGCCAGACCTGCCCATGGAGGTGCAAAGCTGCACCCGGCTGGGTGGCCCAGAGCTCCCTCCCAGGTGTGACCTGGTTTGCAGCACAGCCACGCCAAAGGCAGGAGTTATCACTGTGATTTTCAGCTGAGCAAGCAGCTTTGTCCATCCTGAAATTCAGGTTTTAGGATTGAGGGTTCATCTGGACTCAGATTTGGGTTTTTGGGAGACTCAGGGCTGCGTTAGCCCAGGGCCGAGCAGTGCCAGGGCAGGGCTGTTCCAATGTGTACGGTGCTGGGGGCAGGTCGCCAGGGTGGGTGGGATGGGTGCTGGAGCCCACCCAGGGGAGCTGGTGTCCACAGGGGAGGAGGCAGCATCCCCACCACCTTTGGGTTCCCTGGCCAAGCCCATGCCAGAGTCATGGAGAGACGTGGGGTCTGTGGTGTGCAAAACCCCAGCATGCTCCAG
>NW_009954547.1:324241-330345 GCF_000747805.2 Chaetura pelagica
GTGAGCTGGTTTGCAGCACAGCCACGCCAAAGGCAGGAGTTATCACTGTGATTTTCAGCTGAGCAAGCAGCTTTGTCCATCCTGAAATTCAGGTTTTAGGATTGAGGGTTCATCTGGACTCAGATTTGGGTTTTTGGGAGACTCAGGGCTGCGTTAGCCCAGGGCCCAGCAGTGCCAGGGCAGGGCTGTTCCAATGGGTACGGTGCTGGGGGCAGGTCGCCAGGGTGGGTGGGATGGGTGCTGGAGCCCACCCAGGGGAGCTGGTGTCCACAGGGGAGGAGGCAGCATCCCCACCACCTTTGGGTTCCCTGGCCAAGCCCATGCCAGAGTCATGGAGAGACGTGGGGTCTGTGGTGTGCAAAACCCCAGCATGCTCCAGGTGGCTCTGCCCTTGCTCAGAGTGATGCTGCAGGCAGGGGCAGGGGGTGACATCTCCTTCCTCCTTCTAAAAACCCTCTTGCATCCCAGGCTGTGAATGCTATTCCCCTTCCAACAGTCAGGCATCAATTCCTGATTACTCATAAATGCAGCATGTTGCAGATACACGGAGCTTGACAAATGGCTGCTCCTGAAAGCACCAACTGCCAGGACCCACGGCCAGCAGCCTGCATGGGGGGGACAGAGGCTGCCTGGTCTGTCCCCCCACCCTGTCCTGCACTGGGGACCAAGCACCTGCTTCCCATGCCCACATCCCACAGGATTCTGCCCAGCTCAGGGACTGGCTCCTGTGGCTGGTGGGGCCAGCATGAAAGTCCCAGGAGGTGACCAGGAGTGGATGGCAGATTTGCAGCCTAGGCCCACTGGTTTGTTTTGCAGAATCCTCTTCTAGTGTGGAAAAATAACTCATCCTTCAGTTTTTATCTCTTTTGTTTGTGTGGGCATTTATTACGCTGGGAGTTACTGAGCCAGATTTTATTGGAATGGCTTAGAAAGCTGCCACCTGGAAGCAGTGGCTGGTCTTTGGGGATTATTTTGGTGTAGTTTCTAAATAATTGCAAGAAGCTTCTTCAGCCTTGCTAATAACTTCATTCTCCAAGGGACACTGCCCAGAAAAAGCTGAGCTGAGATTATGCTTGGCAACATTTAGGAGAGGAAAAAATACAGCAGGATTGATGTCTGCAGGGCTGAATAAATAAATAATACAATACCTCTGTCTTAGCCTCTCCATGAGCATCCTTGTTTCCAACCCAGTGCCTGTTATCTCTCCAGCTTGGCTGAATGTCAGAATCCAGAGCAGTCCTTTAAATTGTGTTCATCTTTTCTGTCTGCAGCCTGTTGTGCTAATTCTGCTCAAGGAGCAGCAAGGCTGGCTCTGGAGATGAGCTGTCCTAGGGAAGCCTGCCCATAGCTTGTATACGTTGTGTAACTTGAGCTCGAGCTTGTTAAATATGTAACTTAAATAACTTGCAATATAGTTTACTTAGTGCCTGAAATGTGAAATGAAGAGAGTAATTTCATGTTTGCCCGAGTCTCAGAGGTTTGCAAAGGCTTTGTGAAAATTACGGGGTGTGTTTTAAATAAAAGGAGAAGCCCACAACTGTCCTGGACATTTTGTGCAAACTCCAGTTTGCCCAGCTATGGTCCACTGGTTTTGATGCTGCTGGGCAAGTGTTGGCCATGGACTGGGTGCAGCTGAATGTTGTTCTACTACTTTGGGAGGCTTCATTTTTACACCCTTGATAAGATGCTTTTTGAGAACCTGGGCATCGGTCCTTTTGGGTAATGAATCCACTCCGGCCTCTCAGGACATCTTGGTTTAATGTAAAAGGGGACAAGGGGCAATGGATTCAAACTGGAGCCCAGGAAGTTCCAGCTCAAGATGAGGAAGAACTTCTTTGGTGTGAGGGTGACAGAGCCCTGGGACAGGCTGTCCAGAGAGGTGGTGGAGTCTCCTTCTCTGGAGCCTTTCCAGCCTTGTCTGGATGCCTTTCTGAGTGATCTGCCTTGGTTTTGGGCTTGGACTTGATGATCTTCAGAGGTGCCTTCCAACTCCTGACATTCTGTGAAAAGCACCAGGAAAGTTGGTGTCTTCTTAGGTTTTTCAAGAAAATGCATTTTGTCACATCTGCACTGAAAATCTAACCCAGATTTTAGCTGATGTTCTCATAACTCAGCTTTTCAACTTGAGTCGCTGGAGCATGTCCAGAGAAAAGCAACCAAGCTGGTGTAGGTAGGATCTAGAGAACAAGGCCTATGAGGACAGGTTGAGGGAGCTGGGGTTGCATAATCTGGAGAAGAGGAGGCTGAGGGAAGACCCCATTGTTCTCTACAACTGCCTGAAAGGAGATTGTAGGGAGGTGGGTGTTGACCTCTTCTCCCAAGGAATAACGATAGGATGAGAGGAAATGGTCTCAGGTTGCACCAGGGGAGGTGTAGACTGGATATTCGGAAGAAGTTCTTTACCAAAAGAGTGGTCAGGCACTGGAACAGGCTGCCCAGGGGTGTGGTGGATTCACCATCCCTGGAGGTATTAAAAAAAAGTGTAGATGTGGCATTTCATGACATGCTCTAGTGGGTGTGGTGGGTTTTTCTGGGTTGACAGTTGGACTCGGTGATCTTAGAGGTCTTTCCCAACCACGTGTTGGGAAATACAACCATGTGTTCTGTGCTTCCCTTGTAGCATTTCAAGGTGTTTTCTGGGATGCTGCACTTTTCTGCAAGAGCAGAAGGGCTCTGAGCATCGTGCAGAGAGGTCCTTGAATTAACACGAGGGCAGCACAGGCCTGGCTTGGGTGTTCTTGTCTGGGGAGGGGCAGAGGGTAGTGCTGGTAATGACCTTGAGACAACACTTTCTTAATCACGCTGGCAGGCAATCCCTGCTTCTTGGCAGGCTGCACCCTGGCACCCAGGAGCTGTGGGTTGGGCGGCTGCTTCCCCTTCTGCTGCTGCCTCTGCTTCGGGGGGTTGTTCTCTCTGCAGAGGAAAGAGATCAAAGCCGATGCCTGGGTGCATCTGAAGAGGCAGGGGCTCAAGAGGCAGGCACCTGGGGGGAGAAGGCACTGGGGACATTGCCAGGCTCTGAGGAACATCATCTGGGACAGCATCCTGCTGTCCCACCTCGATCCCCTGGCCCTGCTGGGGTATGGACACCAGAGGAATGGAGGGTGTAGCCTGACAGCTCCTTGCCCAGCCCCGTGGGGCTGCTCCAGCCCCTCCAGCTGCCCATCCCTGCCAGTCACTCACCTCCAGGTCTGTAGGAAAGGGTGGAGATGGGCACATGCCTTGCTGGAGGGATTTGTTTTAAAAATACACGCCGGTAAAAAATGAGTCTCTCCATTATTTCATTAACGGATTTAAAATGTGCTTCCTAAGCCCTGAGTCATCCGTGAAGTGAGCAGGGGAGCAGCAGTGGGTCCCACTGGAGGGTGACTCACCCTGCAGGGGGCTGGGGCACCCAAGGGACTCTGAACTGGGAGATGCTCTGCTCCCTCCTGGCAAGAACAGGGTCTCCCCAGCATCCTGAGCAACAGCAGGAGGTTCTCTGGAGGCCTGTGGGGCTCCTGTCTGTATGTGGGAAGCTGAGCCATCACAGTGCAGCGTGTCTCTCTGGAGACCCCAGCTCTGTCTCGACACCCAGGAGTCACCAGCAGGCAGTGCTCCTGGCAGCTGTAGCTCAACAAACACCAGTGCATGCCTGCAGGCAGGTGTTTGGGGTTTTGTTGTATGCTTGTACAGGCAAAAGCCTCCAGATACCTCATCAGTTCAGGAGGTATTGATCTTTCCCTTTCAGAAGGCAGGAAAGTGCCAGCTCACCTTTTGCTCATTTTTTGGGAGCTCTCTGCCTCTTTCAGTCCCCAGGCACAGGCAGAAAAGTAAAAGCTGGTCACAGCTCCCTGGAAGGCCAGGAACTGTCCTCTCTGTGCTGGTTGATCTAGATGGAAATGCATCTTGGAAATGCTGCTCTAACCCTCCTGCTGGAGTTGGTTCAAACTCTGTTCAAGCTCAATGCCAGGACCTGGGTCTTGTTGCTGGTCCTGACCGCCTTGTCCTGCCCAGACATCACCTTCAACAGCCTCCAGCAAGCTCTCCTCCATTCCCTGGGGATCCCTGTGGCCAAGAGCCTTTCAGCTGCTCTCCCAGAGCTCTCTGGATCCACCTTGGTTTTGTGTGTGCTGGTGAGACTGAAATGCAGTGTGATGGACCGAGCTGTGTAGCTTCACCTGACTATTGGGCATGGTCCCTTTCTCTTCTGGGAAGAGAGGAAGGAAGCAAAGAGCAATATGGGGAAATGGAGGCATGAAGAGGGAAGAAAGGACTCAAGGCCAGACCTTGGGGTGGTGGCAGAGCCAGGAACTGATCCACAGCTCCTGACCTTGCTCCAGGTCCAATTCCTTGGTCACATTGCTGGCTTTCTGCTTTTCCTTCTCCTTTGCTATTTTCTTAACAAGGTTTGAAACTGGTGATTTTGGCTAATCATTGCTGTGATCCCTCCCCATTTTATTGGTTCATTTTTTCTCTCTGCAAAGTTAGTGCCTCATGGCTTTATTCTCGATATCTAAAACCTACTCAGTTTTCCACAACTCTTAAAAAAAATAATTGCTTGGTAAGCTCAAGCCCTCCTCTTAGTGTGCTCATGTAGCCCATCCTGCCAGCAGCTTGTGGACCTCCAGCCATGGCAAGGCACGGGCACAGAGCACACAGCTTCACTAAAGCTTCTCCACCTCCCTTGTCTGCAAGAGCTGAGCTTGCAGGGTGATCCTTTCCATGTGCTTCTCCCTTGTTAGGCATTGATTTGAGAGACCTCCATCATAGCAAGACATGAAGGGGATTAGTGCTCATCACACCCCTGCCTGTGTGAAGGGGCTACTGCAGGTTTTGCCATCTCCTGTGCTGGGAATGTTGGTGATAGTGGTAGACCCCCAGCATTTTAGAAAGGTAGAGGAGCATCAGCATTGTTTCCTTCTGTCATCAGTGCTCTGGAGAGGTCAGGTACTGTCTGGAGCTGGGAAAGAACCTCTGGGGTTGAGGAGACCTTTGTCCCATGGACCTCAGCTGTCCTGGGTGCGGGGTCTGACTGTGTGGGCTGCAGGTTTTCTGTGTTGATTCAGTGGTGTTAAGAAAACTGTTTGCAAGTGGTTTGTCCTTCAATATCAGCAGTTCTCTGTGATCTCTGCTAGCACAGGTATCAGATGGAACTGAATTTGTCTTGGGCTGTCACACTCATTGCAGCCAATCCATAGCTGGGGAACTGGTGTCCCAGGTTTAAAGACATAAGGAAATACCTCATGGGGACACTGTGCCTGAGGGAGGGAGTTGTTCCCAGAGGTGCTGTGGGCTTGGAGGACAGGTCCCATCACCTGGGGAATTCACCTGGTGCAGTTACTGCTGTGCTAGCTTCTCTGCTGCTTCAGGTATGCACGGAGTGGTTGAGTAGATCACCCAGTCCAACTCCCTGCTCAAGGCAGGGTCACCTGCTTGTCCATGTCCACTTGGGTTTTGAATGTCTCCAAGGCTGGAGACTCCACCATCTCTCTGGGCAGCCTGTGCAAGTGTTTGACCCCCCTGTTCTAGTGTCTGCCCCTCAGACCTGTGGGACTTTGCTGTAGCTTCTGTTGTGTCAGCGGAGGGGAGGCAGCAAGGAGAGCCAAAGGTGCTGCTGTCTCTGCCCCGGGGGGGTTGCTCAGAGCCCATCAAGCCTTTGCACGCCAGCACAGCATTTGGCACATGGGCAGGTGAGATCTCCCCACCCCAAAGGCCTCCTCCTTATGCACCCAGGCTCTACCCCAACCCAGAGCTCAGGTGTGTCCCATGTGAGATGTACCAGAGGGTGGCACACGCCCAGCTCTGTGTGCCCACCACTGCAGGTGTGGTTGCAGAGTCCCTGCACCTGTGGCCAACCAGCACCTCTATGCTGGGGCCAGGTTCAGCCAGTCTCACTGGCTTGGCCACATCTCCCTTGGGGGGAGGGATATTTTGGTGACAGTGGATCCCTGCCCGCTTGGAAGCTGAGGTCCTCATCTCCCCGCTTGCTTTTCAGTCCCAGGGTGGGAGCAGAGGGTGTCTTTGCTCCTGCACCCTGATTAGCATTCGGGCCCTCTGCTCCGGCTGCTCCTCAGTATTGCCTGGCAACCAGGGAGCAAAACTGCAGCAGCAGCCCCGGAGCC
>NW_009954547.1:330494-334128 GCF_000747805.2 Chaetura pelagica
CTGCGAACCTTGGCTGACGCCCAGGTTTGGTGGGTCTGTGTCTGTGGCTGCCCCAGCACCACCCAGCGCGGGGGTCTCGGGGACGAGCTGTGCTGGGGGGAGTGCTGGGGGCTCAGGGGTGTGGGAGACCCCACTGGGGAGCAGGGCCAGGCCCAGCAGTGCACGTGTCCTCTCTGTGCATGTCACGTGTGTGCCCAGTCTTGCACCTGGCGTGGGGTCTGTGGGGTGCCCATCATCCCCAGGGGGAGGCTCAGCCTGGCTGGGGTCTCCCAGGGGACTGTGGTTCTCCAGCAGCTGAGGCTTGGACACTGTCAGACTTTTACTAGGCTGTGCTGTTGGTGGAGTTGGTGGCATGTGGGAACCTGAGTGGGCATCGGTCTGTCTCTGCTTCCCAGGTTTGCTCGTGCTCAGGGTCTGATGTTGTTTCTCTTGGCAGAAGAATTTTGTGGTCCTGTCCCCAGGGAGTAGCTGTGGGCCTTGGGCTCATTTCCCTGCCCTGCTGCAGGCAGTGCTGGCAGTGGTAGCTTGGTCCCTCTGCCAGCTCTGCACCTCATCCTCTTCCCAGCTGTGCAGGCTTGAGAGGACACAAGTTGCAGAATCCCACAGAATGGTTTGGGTTGGAAGGGACCTTGAAGATCAACCAGTCCCAACCTCCCTGCATGGGCAGGGACACCTCCCACCATTCCAGGCTGCTCCAAGCCCCATCCAACCTGCCCTTCAACACTGCCAGGGATGGAGCAGCCACAGCTTCTCTGGGCAACCTGGGCCAGGCTCTCACCACCCTCACAGGAGAAAATATCATTCTAATGTCTAATCTAAATCTCCCCTCTTACAGTTTAAAACTGTTCCCCTTGTCCTATCCCTTCCTCCTGACACAAGGTGCCATGCTTCTGCAGGTGGTGGGAGAGACACAACATGCATGAATACATCAGGTTCAGACCTGACCATCCCCACACTTCTGCCTGGGCTCTTCATTTTTACTTCCTTGGCTCCTGTGGGCTCTGCCTATGGTGTGTTTGGTGGCTGGAGATCCTGAGCTGCCTGCCCCAGCCAGCCCCCACATACCCAGCGGGCAGCAAGACCCATAGACGTGCCTTTTCCTGCTCACCACCCCTCTTCATCACTGATACTGCTTGGCAAAGGGTTGAAGAAATACATCTGTCTTTTGTGTCTTTCAGAGCCTGGGATCAGCAGACAAGAAGGACTTTTACCAGCCAAAGTAAGTGCCAGCAGCCCTGGTGAGTAAGTGCTTGGAAATTCCCGGTCGGTCCATGTTGCTGAGAGCTCTGTGACTTGCCAAGATTAGACATTGCAATGCACAAGAATAGCTGCTGCAATTACACAAGTGAGGATAACAGTGGAAGGGCTGTCAGTCATTTTGACTTCAGGGCATATGCAAATCATGAAATCAGGCCAGAAGGAATCACGACAGTTTGACTGAGCCCCAGGGACTGAGCTGGGACCCGGTGGCTGGGGAGCAGGGGATGCAGGGTGACTTTTCCCACCTCTGCTCCCTCTGCTCTAGGTTTGCACAGCTGAGCTGCTCTGGAGAATTGCAGGATTTTGCTCCATGTTGCAGCAGGCTGATCTTGAAGCACATCTTCTGCAGCCCCTGCTTTGATGTTGGTGCCTGTCACCTTCCAGCCGTTGTGTCCTGTGCAGAGCAGTGACCTGCAGGGACAGGGGGAAAGGAGGAGGCTCTGTGGAGCCACCATAACATGAGCAAAAGATCTGCAGGTCACCCCGCTAACACAAGCAGTTGGTTCATGTGCCCTTGCCATGGCTCTGGGCTGGCTGTGAGAGTCCCTGAGCAAGTTCATGCCTGTTCAGCCTGGAGAAGAGAAGGCTCTGGGGGGATCTTAGAGCACTTCCACCACCTGAAGGGGCTCCAGGAAAGCTGATTGTCATCAGACAAGATAGTGAGAGGACAAGGGGTGATGGTTTTAAACTGAGAAAGGGGAGATTCAGGTTAGATATTAGGAAGAAATTCCTCACTCTAAGGGTGGTGAAGAACTGACATGGGTTGCCCAGGGAGGTGAGGTTGTTGATGCCCCATCCCTGGAGGTTTTTAAGGCCAGGTTGGATGAGGTTTTGTGCAACCTGGGCTAGTGGGAGGGTTCCCTCCTCATGGCAGGGGGGTGGAATTTGGTTATCTTTAAGGTCCCTTCCAACCTTAATGATTCTATGATTCTATAAGTGAGTGAGGGCAAAGCCCTTACAGCTGTCACCTCTGGGACCTGTACTGAAAAGCAAGCAGAGCATGGCACCTTTGAGGCAGGAAGGCTTTCTCTTGGCTGGAAGGGTGTGTCTGATCCCTTGAACAAGGGCAAACTCTATTAAAAAACACACTGAGAGGTTCAGCTCTGGCCCTGACCACGAAGCAGCTGTGCATTGGGCTGCTGAGCACCTTGTGTTGCTCATGCTCTGGTTGGGTCAGTGACCATCTTTATGTCATCACCTTTTTTCTTATGAAAAAACATCGATGGCTTTGAAGTTGTGCTCTGACATGCAGAATTGTTAGAAGTGTGTCTTTGGGAAATTCAAAAGGAAATGAGTTGAAGAAATGTCTCCTCCAAATTGTACTGTCCTTCTGCTCTTGCTCTTTCTTTGCTGCTTTCCCAAATGTTCCTGCAGAACAGGAACCCTGCTGGTTTAAAACAGCTCTAGGCTCTTCACTTCATACTGAACAACCTTAATTTCAAGGAGCTCTTCTGTCCGCTCACTGCAAGGCACTCTGAACTTCCAAGACCATTGGCAGCTAAAGAGTTCTGAAAATAAAGCCAGAACCATTTCCTGGGCTGCTTCATCCCACCTGGCTTTCTGGGAGATCAGAGGGACAGCCCAGGAGGTTATGGAGTCATTGTGGATGCAGTGACAAAATGAACCTACATTTGGCAAAGGACTTCTAACTGTGCATTTGTGAGCCCTACCAACACTCAGCCAAGATTTTGGTGCTGCTTCTGGTAGTGCTGCTGTGTGCTAATGTGGAGTGTGTGTTTTGATAAGTAGGCTTGAAAAGCTGGAAGCACGTCTGGAGCTCTTACTGCTTGGTTTTGGCAGTAGGTGGCAAGAGTTATAGTGCTGCTTCTACAGCTCATCACTCAGAGATAAGAGGGATGTTTCTCTGCCTTAAGTGGGGGGAGATGGACTTCCCAGTCACTGGAGTTGCCGAGCTATTGGGTCAGAGAGGTAGGTACTGGTGCAGAAGGTCTTGTAGACACAGGGTGTGTTCTCAGCGCTCTCTGTTTCCCCTGAGCCACAGGGCGACGGGACCTCCATGGTTTGGTCAAACAGCTTGTGATATCAGCTGGTAATTGCCAAGACTGTTTGCATTCCTCAGTGGTTGCTTTGGGGTTGGGACTGGAAAAGTTCATTGTTGTGATGTTGCCTGGTACCACCGTCTCCATCTGCTTTGGTGTTTTGATCCAGCAGCTGGTGCTGCCACCATTGCTAGTGTGGGCTGACCTGCTCCCAGTGCCACAGCCTATCTGCAAGGCTGGGACAGGGACCTTGTGGAGGCCCTCAGCCTCTGGCTGGGATCCACCTGGTCTGCCTCAGCAGAAAAGAATGCACAACAGCTGCCAGAGGTCTGGTGGGCCAGTCCAGGGCTCAGGAGAGCTCAGCACTTCAGCAT
>NW_009954547.1:334146-337191 GCF_000747805.2 Chaetura pelagica
GCAGGACCTGAAATGTTCCCTGAGCCCTGGGTGAGGTGGTGGCAAGCGAATAGAGCATGGGAAGCAGCTGGGTACCAGAGTGAGCTGAGCCATCGTGGTTCCTGAGCACATCTGGGCATCCAGGCTGGTGATCTGAGAGTCTGGCAGCAAGTGGCTGCTTCACCAGCCTCCATGTGCCAGAGCAAACTTGACTGTGCCTCTGTATTCCTGCCAGGTTTGGAAGCTTTCTCTGATCAAGTGTCCTTTTCCCTGGACACCAGGTACTCAATCAGCTGGGCTTCCTTGTGTCACCCCAAGTGACTCCTTTTCCTCCTTTGTTGTCTCCTCCTTTCAGAAATGGAAATGCTGCCATGTTCCCTCACTCCATGGTTAGCACTGGTCTATCTCAGCCAGCAGTAGTGTGTTTCCTACATGCCTGGAACAGTCCAGTGCTCCTCAAGGGTATGGACAGATGTCTGCCTTCACTCACAGGCTTTGATGGCCTTTATCCTAGGCTCTTCTTTGCCCAGTCCATCCAAGAGGTTTTAAGGTATAGATCTCCTGCTGGGTTGCCCCAAATGAAGAGTGGCAAGCACCCAGGAACGTGTAGGAAATCAGAGGTACCCAGGATGGAGCCACCAGGGCTGAAATGGTGTTGCTGCCTGCTCTAGGGGAGGCACTTCTGCTTCCAAGGGTTCTAGTGAGGGTGGTTAACAGATGTACATGCTGGATCTGGCCCATGTCAGGAGTTGTGTCTCCTGGCATTTCATGTCTGAGAGGTAGCATTCCCTCTACCCATGTTTAAGTAGAAGGATGCTGCTTGGGTCAAGAAGGTTGAAATATTAATCTTAACAAAAAAACTACATTACCTGAGAACTGTGTGAGCTAGAGACCATCTCAGGAAGGACAAGCACACAAAGAGCTCCAATTCCTAGAGGACCCTGGTGTATGGGAAATGTCTGCAAGCTCAGCAGTGAGCCAACATCTGCAGAGGTTTCCTCACCTACACCAGCTGCTCCCTTGTGCTGGATCCCACCTGAGCAGGTGCCTTCCTTGCGCCGAGTCTCCAGATCAGGTTGTTCTGATGGCAGAACAATAGATTCCACCCTGATAATTCTCATCTGTTGCAGTCTGGGCAAGTCCCCACTGCCTGCAGCCCCACTCTGCCTGGGGTCTGGCCAGCATCCACAGGGACCAGAGGGCAAACACCTTGCGGGCTGAGTCCAGCCCTGAGCTGCTTGCTCCTTTGTCCCCTCAGGTCTGGAAGCTGCAGTGCTGTCAGGACACCTGGGCTTCCACAGCTCCTTCCAGATCTCTGAGGGAGGTCCTTCGACTGCTTTGTCAGGGCAGTTTCCTGAGCAAGGACCTGCTGGCTGACGACCCAGGGACACCATGCTCAGATACAGAAATAGGCTCTCCTGGGACTGGTGGTTTTGCTTAATAACTCTCCTGGCAGGGCTGGTTGGAAGGGTCTTGACAGGAGCCATGAGAGGCTGATGTGCTGATTCCCAGTGGCAGGTGTTTGCTCCTTGGTGTCAGGCACTGACTGGAACTCAGCTTCTCTGAACTCAGGGAGAGAGTTTGGTAATAATGACAATCTTAACCCCCCTATAAAATGCAGACTGAACTACCTGGGTTTAATGAAAGTGTCAGTGCTTTGCTGCCTGCACTGCCTGAGCTCCCTCCTGGGCTGCCTCCTCCGCAGGGCCAGTGCTGGGCTCCCAGTGGAGCTGTCACTGGGAGCATTTCAGACCTGCCAGGCTTTGAGGAGTCAGGAGTGACACTGCTGTAATGACACAAAATGCTCTCCACTGATCTATCTGCTCCTTCAGTCCCACGGGATGACATGGCCATGCCAAAGAGACCTGGTGTCTCAGAGCCCATGTCCTGCTCCAGCAGCATCCCTTTTATACTGGCACCTTGTGGCTTGCTCTCCATTTCAGGTTACAGGTGACCACTCATCTCCTGTGCTTAAGCCTCAGGCGTGTAAACACCTTAGATAAAGCAGCAGTTCATGTTTGTTTTCCCTGGTACTCTTCATTAGGCCAAGATGTCTCTGCAGCTAATTTGTTGTCACCCAGCTCTTAAGGCAGAACGTTTCATCTCTTAGACTAAAACCTTTCCATGCCAGCACTTAGATGAAAGGGAATGTTCTGTTGCTGAATCATTATCTTGTCAAACCATGGTGTTTTTAAGGACCTAAAAATCAGTATTTATAGCTTGGAAGCATGAAGGGCTACCCTAATAAGCTCGATATGTTCCTGAGCTGGGTGTTCATTCCTTTGCCTCCTAAACTCAGATGTTATTGTTGTAGTAAGGATGATAATAATAACACATATATATGATGCATTTTATTTCTTTGCTGGTGCTACGAGTCATTCAGCTGGGGTGCTTCTCAAGCAGCTCAGGATCACCACCTGCAAAGTGCCAGGAGGATGCACAGGGAAAAGTGGTGTAAGGGAGGGTGCAGATGATGCAGGGGAAGCAGTAGGGTAGGAGAAGGGGTACTGAGGCCCTTTCTGTTCTGAAGCCATGGGATGGTCCCTCAAACCACCTTCCCAGGTGGTGAATGCTTCTCCCAGCTTTGTTGTAGGAAAGGATGAAATGCCATCACCATTATCTCTGGTGGCAGTGGGGTGGCAGAGTGGGGTAGTGGAAGAGAAGTGTTGGGGTCTGTGGGGTGGGTGCCCCTTGGATGGGCACAGTTCAGCAGCTGAAGAGGAGCAGAGCCCTCCAGAAGGGACCATGCCCACAGGCTCCTGGCTTCCAAATCCTGGCTCAGCCAGTTTTCTGAGGAGTCAGGGAGTTAACTCTTCCACACACAATGTAATTAAGTACAGAAGATGATGATGCTGGTCAAGGTATCCTAGCAGCAGGGTCTGGACCATTGAAACTTTATAGCAAGATTGAAAATTATTTCCCCTGGGCTTTGGCCAGTGGATTCAGGGCCTGAGTTCCAGGCAGATGGAGGGGCTTGAAGCATCTCAGAGTGCTGGGAAAGGAAGGGAATCCTGGAAAGGTACTTTGGAGAGATGTCATGGTTCAAGAAATGCCAGTCTGTGCATG
>NW_009954547.1:337218-343821 GCF_000747805.2 Chaetura pelagica
GAATGGGTATGAGTGGTGGCAGGTGGCTCAGAGCATGGCAGGGAGTTGCCTTGGACACTTGCAGTGGGTGCAGAATCCAGCTGGTGCTCCAGCCTCTCAGCAGCTCTGCAATTTTCCTTCTGGCCTTCCAAAGGTCTCCCCCACCCTGTGGGGGATTTTCCAAGCTAAGGTGACTCTGTCTTCCAGTGATGCCCTGAGCTCAGAGGGGCTTCTGGAGCCTTTGCTGCCCAGGGGAGGGAGTTTCTGCCCTAGGGGATGGGTGCTGCACCCTGCCCTGGTGCTGTTGAGAGGGTGATGGGGCTGTGTGGCCTCTCCAGCCCTGGTGCTCCCTGAGGGGTGTGAGTGTGCCACGTCAGGGCTTTGCAGTGGGGCAGGAGGATAGCCAGCACCTCCAGCCTCCTGGGAATGATTTTGTCCCCCTTGATAAAATGTTCCAGCTCCTCTTAGCTCTGTGGCTGCAGAGGGAGCAGGATATGGCCCTGATGGGAGTGGTGCTGGCCAGGACTGGTGGGGAGCTCAGCCCTATAGGAGGTCATGGCCCCACCAGTTCTCCCCCTGGTATCCAGGCTCATGTCCCTCTTTGCCTTTGGGGCTGGCAAGGCTGGTCCTGCTGCCCACCCGGGGAAGCCAGCAGTGCCCTGTGCTGCAGCCTGGCTGTCCTGCTGCCACCTCTCTTCTCCAGGCCCCTCAGGAGAGCAGCACTGGGTTACGTGCCCCAAGGGTCCTGCCAAAGATCCCCCTGTTTGTTTACAAAGCACAGAGGAGCACAGCTCTCCCTCCTTTTCTTTTTTCCTGCTTGTTGTGTGGGAGTGCTCAGCCCAGGTCCCCCTGCCTGGTGGGGCTGGAGGGCTGTGGTGGGGTGTTCTACATCCAGGTTGTAGAGATGCCCTTTCTCCTGTGCCTGGATGGCACCAGGACCCTTGAAACCCCAAGTTAAGGGAGGTGGGGACAAGAAGCCACTTGGTTCCAGAGGTTTCTCAAGCCCAGGGGACAGAAGGAGTTGTGGAGGCTGTGGAACCCATGCTGCCCTGCTGGGGCACTGCTGGACCAACGTGCTCATTCTCTGCCTGCAAACTGCCCTCCTGAAACTGGTGGTAGAACAAAGTTTTGGTTTTAGTTATTTCTGTGCAGCTTTTAATGTGTTAAGTGAGGTTGCAATGTAGGCTTTTACTGTGCTGGTTGTCATAGAAACTTGAAGGGCTTTTTTTTTCCTGTCCCCCAGCCCCTTTCTTTAAACTAAAGCAGGTTTGGGTTTTTTTCCCCCTCCTGCAATTTCAGTTCCAGTCCAATTAAAAGCTTGCCTGGCCCTGCTTCCTTGCCTCCAGCACTGCCACAAAAGCACTCAGTGTCTTTATCATAGAATCACAGAATGGGTTTAGTTGGAAAAGACCTTTCAGATCATCCAGTCCAACCACTAACCCAGCCCTGCCAAGGCCACCACTGCCCCATCTCCCTCAGCACCATCTCCAGGGCTTGGAAATCCCTCCAGGGATGGGGACTCCACCACCACCCTGGGCCAGGGCCTGACAACCCTCTGGGGAAGAAACTGTTTCCAATATCCAGTCTAAACCTCCCCTGGGACAACTTGAGGCCACTTCCTCTCATTCTATCACTTGTTCCTTGGGAGAAGAGACCGACCCCCCCTGGTTCCAACCTCCTTCCAGGTAGTTGTTGAGTGCTGTGCTTTCTTTTGCCCCAACAAAAGGGTCCATGTTCCCATGATTCAGGCACTTTCCTAGTTCTGCTGAGTGTGCTTCTGTCTCCATGGTGCCCCCACCAGGGTTGGGGCTGGTCCTTAGCCCATGTCTCTCTGGTTGGGAGATACCCTTGCTCACCATGGGCCACACCTCCCTGCTGCTTTGTGTGAAGCCAGGGAGCTGAGTGGGCAGGGCTGCTTGGTGCCCACTTGCTGGAGGTCCTTGCTCCTTTGGTGGTGATCTTGAAATGGCACCTGCCTGCCTCACGGCTTTGAACCCAGGTCTGCTTCCCCTCTGGTGGGATGGGAGGATGATGCTGCCAGCCCAGAGCTGAGGTGGGCACAGAAGCCACCTCTGCCCCAGCTGCAGCCCCTCTGTGTTTGCAATGCTCCAGGTTAATCATACCAAGGGAACTGGGGGTGGGAAGATGGGCATTTTCTAACCAAATAACCAGGGCTGCTTTCTCTCCTAAGCAAGAGAGCAAAGGGTTTGCTGCAGTGAGTCACCACCAAGATGCTGCCCACACACACTCCCACCCACAGCAGCCACTGGTCCCACAGCTGGCTACCAAGAGGGAAAGGTGGGTTGAGGAGTTCTCCTAACTGCCAGTGTTTCTCCAAGAGCTGAGAGAGGTCATTTCCCACATGCTGTGCTCCTGGCATGAGACCTGACTCCTCACAGCTGTCAGGACTTACAGTGCTGAACCTCACCTTTGAGGAGAATCATCCATCTTTGGATACCTCTTGCTTGATGCCTCCACAGCTCCTCATTGCTCCAAGGTTAGTGCTGTCTCCTGAGTCGTAGAATAATAGAATCTGGAATTATTTTGATTGGAAAAGACCTGCAAGATCATCAAGTCCAACCGTTAACTTAGAGTCACCCATCTTCACTGTGATGTGCAGCAGGGCTTAGGCTGGGAGCTCCAGTAATCTGTTGGGCTTCACTTGTGTGGTGTTAAGGTGTGAAAGGGTCTATTGGATCACACAGCTTAGCCTCCAGTATGCTGTAGGGATGTAAATGCTGCCCACATGCTCATCTATGAGCTCAAGAGGTTGGGGTTGTATGTAATCCTCTGAGGATCTCCAAGAGGTGTGTCATCCTGACCTGAAACTCGTTTGAAATTGTTGGG
Organism: Chaetura pelagica; assembly: GCF_000747805.2. Lineage (NCBI taxonomy): Eukaryota > Metazoa > Chordata > Aves > Apodiformes > Apodidae > Chaetura > Chaetura pelagica. The sequence goes on from NW_009954547.1 coordinate 340,045, forward strand.
TTCCAGCTCCCAGTCCCTGGCTCTCTGTGTGCCTCACTGGAGTGGCTGGGACCGCTCTGCTTTAGGGGGGAATGGTAGAATTTTGGTCCATGAACTCAATATAGCTCAAATCTTTTGCACAGGATATTTTCTCCAGCCCTCAGATCCATTCTGGGACTCACCCCTCCAGCCTCTCTGCTTTTTTCATGTCCCCTTTAAACGTGGGCATCTTAATTGTGGGAGGGTTTCTGTGTCGGTCTCAGCAGTGCAGTACCCATCACTCTCCTCTCCCCCAAGAACTGCATCAGCTCTTTTCATCACAGCATCACATTAGAGCCTTGTGCTGGCTTGGTCACCCGTGGTGACCCTTGAGCCTTTCTGGAGGCTCTCTCTTTTCTGGGATACAGTCCCTGGTCATAAATATGGCCTGAAATCCTTCTCTGTAGGTGTGTCTTTCTGCACTGGGCTGCGTTAACATCTACAGGGTTTGAATGGGCTCAGCATTACCAAGCAACCCACATTTCACTCTCTCCTCATCAATATTTACCATTTCCATCAATCTTCCTGTCATCTGCTCATTTTTTTGGAGTGAGGATTTTGTATTTTCTTCTCGATCATCAATAGAATCATCGACTGGCACATTCCCCACGGAGCCTCGCGAACGATTCCCCACGGACAGGTCTGTTGGAGGCCTGTCAGCCAGCTCTTCATCTGTGCAGCATGCTTTATTGATACTCTGTCTCCTAAAATCAGCGTGTCAAGAAGCACTTGGTGCTCTGCCTGCAGAGCCATAACCTACATGGAGCCTTTTTCAGCCCAGCCTGTATTCACCACAGAGTGGTATCAGGCTCACTGGACAAGATCTCCACAAAGACAGGCTGACTGACTTTAATTAGAACTTACACCCTTTAATTATATCTTAATTTAATTCCAGATGAGCCCTGGCCTCTGGGTCTTAGATCAGACTCACCATTTTGTAGTTAACTAAGTCATCTACACTGCTGGGTGTGATTATTGCTGCTTTGCCATCTGGACGTGGCAGCCCAAAGTTTGCTAAAAACAAGCAGCAGAGCCCAGAAAACTCTCCTTTGCTTTAGGTAAAGGTGAATGCCTTAGGTGTAGGTGAGGGTACTAATGGTTTAGAAAGGCTCCACCTCTCCTAGGAAGTACTTTACTCTCCTTTTTTCCCCAATAGTACACCCCAGTAGTCTCCCACAGAATAAGGATCTGTTCACTATGTTTGCTATTTTGGTGCCATTATGAGCAGCCCTACAGCCTCTGCTTAAAAATGGCCTTACTGCTCCTAAAAACAGTCCTATTGCTCCTTAAAAATGCACCTATTAAAAGTGGTCCTACTGCTTCTTAAGAACAAACCTATAGCTTCTTAAAAATGGACCTATTGTTACATTTTGTTTGGGTCCCAATGGTAAATTTTTTATGTCCAGCCATGCATTTCCCCCTTCTTTCCCCTGCCTCAGTTTCCCTTAGCAGTTTCCTACCCACTATCATTTTTCACTTGTACTTACTACTCTTTCTTGTATATTCTGTTTCCACTCTGAGCTTTCGTTTAGCAAAGGGGGTTTATAAGCAAGTTGCTCTTTTTCCTAACAGTGAAATTAGGACTTTACAGACATTCTGTAAACAGAATTTAAACAGACATTTTATGTCATCTCGTTAAAACTGACATTTACTGGCCCAGGCTGCCCAGAGAAGCTGTGGCTGCCCCATCCCTGGCAGTGTTGAAGGGCAGGTTGGATGGGGCTTGGAGCAGCCTGGTCTTTAAGGATGGTCTTTAAGGTCCTTTCCAACCCAAACCAGTCTGTGATTCTATTATATGATTCTATATTTCTTTAGTTATTATTATCTTTTGTATGGTATTTTTTCCAGGCAGTCATTCTGTTATGAAATGTCCTCCAGGAAAGGCTTTAAGGTCCCTTCCAACCCAAACCATTCCATGATTCTATGATTCAGTGAACTCCCCTCAAAGAACTTACTTTTTCACACCACTTTTCCAAGTGTTTCCTGACAGCCCATGTTCTCCATTCTCCCAGGCTGTTGAGTGGCTGTTTGGCAGGACTGGGCATGATGCTGCCAGCTGGGGCTGCATCCCTGGGCAGCCTCTGCCCCACCTTTTGTTACCTGCCGTGCATTAACTTCTGCACTGCAAAGTTATCAACTCTAGTGTTTAGAAATGCATGTGGTGTTTTACTGCTGGCTCCATGAGTCTACCACCATGTGACTCACAAACCCAAGTCCCTTATATTATTTCTTTTTATCCATTGAGAACATGCATTTAAGATTGAGCTCCTGCAGTCCTGTACTGGCTCAGGTACGATGTGCTGTGATCTTGCTGGGAAGGTAAGTCTCTATTTCTTCAAGCACTGCCTGCTGAAAGATCTGTAATTCTAAAGAGAAAGAATACAATGGCATGTATTGTGAGTATACAGTGCCCTCCTCTTCCTTCCTGCCACCTCTCCTACGCAGACACTTCTGATCATGTAAATCATCATAGCAGGGTTCGGTACCATCGAGCGCATTAAATTTCTGCTCGTGAGTGAAAATTTCTCTCTCCTCCAGCTCCTTTCTCAACCTCGCTGCCTCACACCATCTCCAGACCTTGCTGCCTTGCCCATAAGCAAAGCAAAAGCAAGATCTGATACTCTTTCGTGGAACAACCACAGCTTGATCTGTCTTTTCATTCAAATAGCCAGTCCTGCTGTGTTCATGCTCTCACCTGCAGCGACAGGCAGCTGGGCCACTGAGCAGCCCCCCAGCCTGCACCCTCATCTGAAGTTTATTCTCACCACCCTCACCATGGCCAGCCTGGTGCATGTCTGAGTTGTGTAGCAGCCCTGGAGGTTGCCAGAGATGCTGTAGAAGAGGGTTTTGTTCTTCCTGGGCCCACTGGCAGGCAGCAGCTCCTGGGCAGGACTGGCTGTTTGCTGTGCCCTTCCCAACCAAGCCACGGTCTTCCCGACTTCACGTTTTCTCCATCATGGTTTCTCCTGCCTTGCACAAGGTGTGCTGTGGGTGCTGACTCTGCAGCCCTTCCCTGAGCTCCTGGGAAGCAGACCTTGCCAGTGGTGGTGCCAGTAGCAGTATGAGCCTGGAGAGCCAGGTCTCCATGAGCTGTGGGGTCAGTGTTTCCCCTCTGGCTCTTTGCTCTGGGAGGGATGATCAGGCTGGATATCCTGATTTACCTGGGCTGTACTGGGCAGACTGTGGGGAGACATGTAGATGGGGCTCATTTGCTGAGGAAACTGTGTCTGAGGACATTAAAGGAGGAAAATAGGTTTTCTTTACTGTATCCTGACAAAGCAGCATGCTCAGGGGTAGGATGGACAGCTTGGAGCTTTCCCACTGGTCTCTGGCATTAACTAAGGTGGGATTCAGAGCAGTGTGGGGACTCCAGGAGATGTGCAGCAGGAAGGGCTGAGAGGGCAGGTGCTTGGTTGTCTCTGCAGGCTTGGGACATCATGTAAAAGGGCACCACCTCCAGCGTCACCATCTGATTTATGAGGAAATTAATTCCTCCTCCAGAAGTGCCTGATCTCTCCATGCAGAGGGAGCCTGAGCAACCAGCTCAGATCTCTGCCACCAGTCTTGCCACTGGTGGCTTTCAACATGTCCAGAAGATGCATCTGAAGGTGGGATGAGGCTGTAATCACTACTGAAGAGACACTGGATAATCTTATTTATACATAATTACAGACTTGCCTGAATCAAGCTGTTGACAGCTTGGGCAGGTTGACTTCAGAGACACTTTGCAGCTTTTTACTGTGAGGTTGTGGGAGATCT
>NW_009954547.1:344216-359914 GCF_000747805.2 Chaetura pelagica
CACAAGAAAACACCTTCTTGCCCCCCAGTAAATGGAAATGTGTGCAGTGCTTTGAGGGAACGGGCTGGAGGAGGAGGCAAAAGAAGCCCTGGTGTGCCCTTTTTCCACCCCGTGGGAAGTCCCACTTGGCACCTACCTTGAGGGACCAGTGCTGGTGGCAGTTGGTCATCTTTTCCCTCCTGTGTTTCTCTTCTGTCCCTCTTTTAATCAAAGGATTTGTCCAGGATCCTAGGTCACTATCAGATGTGTGGTCTTGGCATTGCTTGTCCTGAGGGTCACAGAGTGGGCAGGTTGGGACCTCTGGAGATCATCTAGTGCAACCCTCCTGCTAGAGCAGGATCACCTGCAGTAGATCAGACAGGAACACCTCCATATGGGTTTGGAATGTCTCCAGAGAAGAAGGGTCCTTCAGCTCTTGGCACTTCCTGAAGAAGGTCCAGCACAGGAGCTGCTTTCTCCAGATGTTTCCATTTCTCCCAGATGTTTCCAGTAAGCCTCACTGCCTGCACAGTGTCTTGACCGTCTCTCAGGTTCAGGTTGCCAAACCCAGTGGTGCTGGATCCCTATTCTGCAAAGCAGCCCCTCAGCTTTGCTGTTTCCAGACCAACTGGAAGGCTCTGAGGATGAGGAGGACTCTGCTTCTGAACTTTTATCAAGCTTCTGCGTCCTCCCACCTACCTCCAGTTGGTTAGTGTTGCTGGAAGCTCTGGGGTGAACCAGAAACCAGTCTCAGAAACTGGTTTCTAACCATCTCAGACTGATTTTTTACCATCTTTGTTTTTTCTGCTGCAAATTACTGGCTTCACCAGTGCTGAAGCTGATCTCTGAAGGTGGGGAGGAGACAGCATGGCTGCTGCTGAAGACATTGGTCCTGCTTCATTGAGAGGGTCCCATGGAGTCCCATCTTTGGGATTTTGTTGGCTGGCTGAAGCCACCAGTGCTCTCAGCAGGAGGGACTACGTGCATCCTGATGGGTCTCACCTCCTCCCACTGGTGCAGAGCAGGGTCCCAGAGGATCTCCCAACCACAAGACCCTCAAGCAGAGGGAGGGCTCTGGAAGGGGTGTCAGCCACAGTGAATATGAAACCCTAAATATTTGTACACAAGGGCCACGCTGAAATCCACCTCCTGGTCCAGACATCAGAGGTGTCATTTTTGATTTCCCAAACACAGAGAGAGCCCTTTCAGCCCTGGCCTGCTCAGACACTGCAGCTTTAATGCCCAAGCACCCAGCGTGTTTCCACTCCCCTCAGATGCATCAGTCAGGTCTCGGGGAGGCTCTGAAAGAGCCAGTTTGTTAAACAAACACACTTAGTGTAAAAAGTTTATTCCAGTTAATTAGGACTTCATTGCAATGGAAACAAATTACCCGGCTGTCATCTGCCAAGGCAAACAGCACCAGGGCAGAGGGGGTCCTGGCCAGGCAGGAGACAAACAGCCATCTCAGGCAACCTTATTTATGGCCTTTTTATGTATTTCTGTATTTATTTGGACATTCCTGAGCTGGAGAGCTGGGTTCTGGCTGAGCCACACACCCCAGCACTTGCACAGCGTGGGATGTCACTGGTGGCAGGTTACCAGCCCACGGGGTTCCTGGGACAGGAGCTGGTGCTAGCCCAGGTGAGCACTGCCTGGGGGTGCCCAGGGACGGGTGTCGGTGTCCCTGGGCATGTCCCTTTGGCTCTTGCTCCAGAGAGAGGGCTGAGGTGCTGGGTGTGCAAGCAACGGGCAGGTCAGGGCAACTGGCAGATGCCAAGGTCTCCAGATGGAGCAGTGGGGTGGGAGGCACTCAGGAGGGCTGGTGGTCACCTGAACCAGGGACACCCGTGCTGCCCAGGTTGCCTGCTCCCTCTGCATCATCCCCAGGGACAAGACCCCATCCCTGGTCCCTACTGTAACCATATTGTCCCCGACAAGACCAGGCAATTAATGCTTAGGCAGGGGAGGTGGAAGCACTGCCTGATGAGGCTCCTACTCATTTCCAGCTCATTTATTTAAACAAACCCCATCAACACCCTTTTTCCCCTCCTGGAGCCTCTATTGAAAAAGAGAAAGAAGCAGCTGGGGTGGGAGACATGGTCCTGCTCTGGCAGGGGGGCTGGACTCGATGATCTTCAGAGGTCCCTTCCAACCCCTGAGCACACTGTGATCCTGTGATACGAAGCCGGGAGGTGCACGGGGAGCAGGGCTTGGTGGGAGCTGCAGGCTATGCAATTCCCACAGGAGTGCTCTTCCCACGAGGGTGCTGGGGGAGCGGGGCAGGATGGTGCTGGCTCCTGCAGCCGGGCACGAGGAAGTGACAGATAAAGCCTTGGGATTAGCAGCGGGTTGAGTTGCAGGAGAGCAGCCTCCCCTTCCTGCAGCCTCAGTCACCCGAGCCTGACGCCGGGCTGGGGGAGCCCAGTGCCAGTCATCAGATTACCCCTCTCCTGCTCACAGGTGGCCTGTCCTTGCCTCATGTCCCTCCAGCTCTGCCCTTCCTCACCAGGAGCTGGGTCGTGCCAGGGCAGCCACGGCCGGTGTGGGGACACAGGTTGGCCATGGGGCTGGCAGGTGGCACATCACTTGGGCACCCTCAGGCATGTATTGTCTTCTGCAGGCAGAGGACAAGGGCAGGTTCATGCCTTTGCTCGGGGACCTTCCAATAAGCTTGTGTGTTTCTGTGCACCTGGAGGATAAACCCAAGGCTCTTCTCATCTGCTGCTGTTGCATCCAGGCTGGATTTTTCTGGTCACATGAAGTCCTGAAATGCACATTTGAAGTTCACATTGCAAGCGAGTTGTCATCCAGAGGCTTTCACACATTTTCCAAGGTTGTTTCTGTTGCCTTCTATCTGCATTATCTGTCTGTGATAGCATGTGTTTGGGGGGGTGGAAAGCCTGGGTCAGGGCACGCAACTTTGAGGGGGCCTGGAAGGGGGCAAATGGCAGAGCCAAGCACTGAGAGCTGCAAGTCTTGAGAACAGGACCAGACTGATCTCATCAGGGGGATGTGAGAAAGGTGGTGACCAGCAAAGGACAGATTTGGCTTTGTTTCTGGAGCTTGGAAGGAAGCAGAGCAGGGATCGGGGAGTTTGGTGCCAGCATCATGGTTCCTTGGAGTCAGCTGACCCATCCTGAGACGTGAGTTGGAAAGATAAAGCAAGGAGCCCCAGTGCCACGTTTCCCTGCCCAAGAACTCTGTTGCAGAGCCCACAGTTGCTTCAGAGGCAGCAACGCCCCCTCAGTCCCACAGTGACATGCACAGGGGTCCTTGCTCCCCGCTGGAGCCTCAGCTGGGAGATCCAGAGTGCAGGGTGCTGGGCATCTCCCTCCTCCAGCTGGCAACCCTCTCTTTGTAGGGATTTTAGCTTTCTGTTTCTAGATTGACTTGTTGTCAGTGTTTATTTTTAGCTCCTCCAGCGCCTTGCAGATTCCTCGAGGGATTCTTGCTTTCCCTCACCCTCCTCCAGGTTTGTTTGCAATGAAGCTGGTTTAAGCCACGAGCAGGAGCTTTTGGTGCTGATGGGGGCTGGACTGGGGTGCTTGAGGAGCAAATTCTTGGTGGGTTTGTCTAAGGCCAACAAGTCCAGGGGGTCCAGGCCAGCCACCCCTTCAGGGAGGAGGGTGCTGTGAGGGACATGGTTCCTACCAACAGCTCCTGGCACAGATGCCTTGTGGTCATCACCCAAAGCCACTATCAAAGTGTGCCACTGCCAAAGGGTGGCCGTTGTCCCCCCTTGCTCTCCTTAGCGCTGCCCTCCCAGAGATCTCTCTCTTTTCACCACCCAGGGGAAGAAATTCCGACCAGCATCACCCTACTGGCTGCATGGAAAAAAATCCCAGGGTCTCCCTGCAGCTCCACAGCCAGCTTGGATGGAAATTTTTAAGCTTCTCATGCTTCCCTGCATAAAGTAACTCAAAACAAGTCACAAGTATGTTTTGGACTCCGGCGGAGCTGTCGTCGTCGCCTCACTTCTCCCGCTGGCTGTCCCAGACAAGGGCTCACTTTGAGCCTCCCCTTCTGCCGAGCAGGGGGGGGAATGTTTTCATTCCTAATTTAGAGCATCCGTCCCGCCGGGGTCCAACCCCCCATCTCCTGCTGAGCCTGGGGGCTCCCAGTGCTTACCTGTCACCACCAGCTCCAGGGCTGTACTAACGTTTTTGTTAGAAAATATTACTCTCTTTGGACTTTGCCTCCTTCTTCTCACCCTGGGTTGGCGCTCGGTGGGGGATGTGTGAAGGTACAGCTTGTGCTCTGTTTTTTGCCAGGGTTTCAGTTATTTTGTAGAAAAGGGTAAGTTTGCTTATTTTTAAACACCTAAAATATAGGTTGATGTTCAGTCTAGGTTTGCTGTTTTTCCTGGGGAGGGACAGCACTGGGAGGTCCCATTAAGGTATGGCTTTGGTGGTGGTAGCTCCATCACCATGGCCCTGATCCAGGAAAGTGTGTTTTTCTGAGGCATTGATCTCCATTGGCCACCTTACCCAGAGAGATGAGCACATACTGAAGTGTTTTGTTGGACCTGGTCCTGTAAAAGCAGAGTCCCTTCAGCAGCTGAGAAAACCACAGCCAACGATTCCAGCAAAGCTGAAAGCCACTCGCAAGGCCACGAGACTTTGATCTTCTCACAGCAGCAAGGCCTGAACAATTGTGGTGTGGTAGCTGCTCTTCCTCCCCATGGAGCTGCAAGGAGGAGTAAGAATAGACACCATGGCCACATGTCCCCAAGGAGTGAGTGGTGGGACGTGCTGAAGGAAAAGACAAGGTTGCTCTTGGTGGCTTATTTTTTGCAAAGCTGTGGATCATCCATCACATAATGGTGCTTTCTGTGACCATCAGGTTACAGCTGGGTAAAATCACCCCCAAGATTAGCAGAGGGGCTCAGGTGCCTGGGTGAGGAGCCCAGTGTCTGACTCCACTTTAGTCCAGCAACCTGGTGCTGGAGGTGAGAGGTTTTGCACATGGGCTCAGGTGCTGCAAGGTTCTTGCGCTACCATGGACTTTCTGGTCTCTTCTCTCGGCTGCTTTGCATTGGAGCCTGACTACAGCTTTCCCAGGGTGAAGTTGCCTTTGCCACATTGAAGTTGCCATTTTTTGATCTTTATTTTTGCAATGTTCATTAGCACAGTTCCTGTCAAGGAACAACCCGTTCCCTCCCTGTCCCAGTTCTGTCCCCGGTTAATGACCCTTCGCTGCTTCGGCTGATTTGGAGAAAGAAACAGTAGTAGCTCTGGGAACGACTCCTGGTACAATGGACAGACATAAGCATTTCCAGTCTGATCTGGAGGGTGGCATTAGTTCAAAGAGAGGGCTGAGGGAAATGGCTGCAGAAGGCCCACGTTACGTGTCTTGGGAGCACTGAGCCAACCTGTAGCAAAACGTGGCAGTGTCTGAGCTGCTCTGAGCTGCTGCAAGATGCTCTGAACCCAGATCATTGCTTTTCCTTTCAGAAATGAGCTCTATCAGCAGCATCCTGCTCCTCCCTGAGGCTCTGCTTTGGAGGTAGAGTCAGAGAGTCACAGACTGCTTTCAGTTGGAAGTAGACCTTCAAGATCATCTAGTTCCAACTCCCCTGCCATGGGCAGGGACACCTTCCACTAGACCAGGTTGCTCCAAGCCACGTCCATGGGCCATGATGGTGTTTTAATGATGCTGGGCATGGTGTGGTGTAGATAGATGGCTTCTAAGGAGCTCAGCTCCTTGCAAGTGTTCAAATAACAAAGGCCAATCCATGCAGCCCTTGGGTAGGTGGATAGCAAGAGAGAATGGGGAAACTGAGGCACAGAAACTTAAACTCATAGGTACCCTTTGATTTTCACAGAACTAGATGAAAGCCCTTGTGCTGAGTCCTCCTGCAGCCTGGCCTGGAGGAGGACCCCATCCCTATGTGTGGTCCCCCACCCAGCTGGTCCTCAGCCAGATGCTGCCTGGAGACATGGTCCTCTCCCCCCAGGGACCACATCTCTGACAGATCCCAGCGTGGTTCACAGCCCTGGAAATGGATTGGGCCTGTCCTGCTCAGCTCCTGCTGCAGCACTTCCCTCCTCCAAACCACCCAGGCTTGTCTTTTGTGTGGCTTACATGGGAGCCAAGGCCTTTTGCTCTTCCCTGAGGGCAGTGATTGCTTCCCACTCTCCTGGAGTCCCTGGAGCTTCGGGAGCTTCAGAACAACCTCTCCCTTGGCTGCAGGAATAGGCTCAGCATCCCAGAAATCCAGCCTGTCATGTGGGAGCCAATAGTCACATCAACCTCCTTCCAGAAACCAGCATGGTTGGCCACTTGCTTTTCCTTGGCTTCTTTGAACTACAGCTCCCAGGCTCCCTGGAGATCTGCAGACACCCCAAGGTCAGTGGTTTCCCATGAACATCGGGGGGCTCATGTCTTGCTGGCAGGGATGTTCTTATTGCCTCACAAACCCCTTGGAGCCCCTCTGTGGTGCATCCTTGGCGGGGTGGGCAGTGAGCCATGGGCTTCCCTCTCCTGCTTTCCTCCCCCACCTTGTGTGCAAAAAGGGCCTTTGTGAATGCCCCTTGTGCCTTTTGGAGAGGACTTGCTCTGGGAGACAGTTTGAAGGAGCTGCAGTTGGTCTGGAGGCCTTTTCCCTTTTCCGCATTCCCGCTGAGCAGCGTCCTGTGTCCTGGTGTGTGTTGCTGGGCAAAGCTGGGGAGATGCCAGTGGGAGAGTTGCAGGGCTGGGCCCAGGGGTTTGCACAGGACTGGGAGGAACTGGGAGACAGGGATGAGATCACAGAATGTCAGAGGTTGGAAGGGACCTCTGAAGCTCATCCAGTCCAACCCCCCTGCCAGAGCAGGACCAAAACCAGGGCAGGTCACTCAGAAAGGCATCCAGACAAGGCTGGAAAGGCTCCAGAGAAGGAGACTCCACCACCTCTCTGGGCAGCCTGTCCCAGAGCTCTGTCACCCTCACACCAAAGAAGTTCTTCCTCATCTTGAGCTGGAACTTCCTGGGCTCCAGTTTGAATCCATTGCCCCTGGTCCTGTCCCAGGGCACAAGTGACAAGAGCTTGTCCCTGCCTTCTTGCTGCCCTCATGTATTGATAGACATTAATTGGATCCCCCTCAGTCTTCTCCTCTCCAGACTGAACAGCCCCAGGTCTCTCAGCCTTTCCTCCTCAGGCAGGTGTTCCAGGCCCTTCATCATCCTCAGAGCCTCCCTTGAACTCTCTCCAGTAGATCCCTGTCCCTCTGGAACTGGGGACCCCAGAACTGGGCACGATACTCCAAGATGAAGATGCAGTTCCATGCACAACAGCCTAGCAGACTAGGTTTCAAGAACCAACGTGCTCACAGGAGCCAAGGGAAAACCAGAGAAGGAAATTTTCCTTGAGCACAGAGAGATGTGGTGGTGACTGTGATCTGGTGGGTCCCCATCTCCCAGCCCAGAGCCATCAGGAGAACCATCATGGGATGGTGTGTGCTGCCCCCAGGTCCCACAGGAGCCCCCACAGCCACACATCTTCCAGTAGGGAAATGTGTTGTGCTTTCTGGTCAGACTTGTGGTGTTCTGCCTTCCTCTTTGTCCCTTGGGTTGAAAAAAAGGAGAAAAAGCCCAGGATCCTCCATAGGTTGGGGTTTAATCTGTAGTATTTAATCAGATTAATAATTATTTATTGGCTATTTATTCATTAGGTGCTACTTTAGCAGTTTGAGGAGTTTTGTGAATGAAATACAGAGGTGCTGGGTGTCCTTTGGGGGCCACCAGCATCACCAACCACCTGGCCCTTGCAGGAGGCAGCAGAGCCCAGGGTTAGGCTGTGCCTGTCCCCATGGGACATGTCCTGGCCCTGCTCCATGCCCATCCCTCAGCAGCAAGGCCAGCAGGAGGCTGCTGGGATCCATTTCTGGGGAGGGGTGTTCTGGTCCCTCTGGAGTCTGGACTCAGCCCCTGTCCCCTCTCCTGTCCCTCCCTGCAGCACCCTGCACAAGCACACCTGCACACTCAAGCACACGCACGTATCTGAGCACTTCCCAAGCACACACAGTTCCTGGGACTCCTGTCACCTGCCCACCCATCCTGAAGTGCTGGTGGCAGGCAGGCTGGTCTGTGGGAGGAGGCTGGTGCCAGCCCAGGAAGGGAAGCCATGGAGCTCTGCATCCAACCAGCCTTAACCACACTGGTGCTCTCTGCCCGGGGAAGCCTGGCCCAGTGCAGCCTAGGAGAAGGAGCTTTTTCCTCTCTGGTGACCAATGATAGGACCTGAGGGAATGGTAGGAAGACGTGCAGGGGGAGGTTTAGGTTGGACATTAGGAAAAGATTCTTCACCCAGCGGGTGGTGGAGCACTGGAATGGGCTCCCCAGGGAAGCAGGAATCACTGAGCCTAAAAATATTCAAGAAGCATCTGGACAACACCCTCAGGGACGTGGTGTGAACTTTGGGGTTGTCCTGTTCTGGGGCAGGAGTTGGACTTGGTGATCCAGGCTGTCCGAGGAGGTGGTTGAGCCACCATCCCTGGAGACATCTAAGAAGACAGATGTGGTGCCAGGGGACTGGATTTAGTGGTGGATGTGGCAGAGTTAAGGTTAGGGTAGTGGTTGGACATGATGATCTTGAAGGTCTTTTCCAACCAGAATGATGCTGTGATGCTGTGTTTTCCATTTCTGTACCCAGCCTCGGACCTGGGGCCATTTCACACAAGAGGTGGTGTGAGTACAGGGCTCAGACTGCAGAGTGGGACCTCCCTGGGGCTGCTTGGCCCCTGCCAAGGGAGATCAGCCTGGGCACAGCTGCCAGGGCAGAGTGGGAGGGCTCTGCAGGGGTCTTGGAGTGGCATGACGAAGATACCAGGACAGCATGGCCTGGATGTTGGGCTGGCATGGGGGAGATGCCAGGATGGTATGGATATTAGAAGAAACTTCCTCCCAGGAAGGGTAATTAAACAGTGACACAGGCTCCCTGGGGGGTTGGTTGAATCCCCATCCCTGGAGGTGTTTCAAAGCCATGTAGATGTGGTGCTGAGGGACATGATTTTGCCTTGGTAGAGTTGGGTTATGACTGGACTCAATGGTCTTAAAGGTCTTTCCTGACGGGGTGGCTGCGTGTGACTCTGTGTGCCCATGGGTGATGCTGCTGCTCAGGGAGGTGCAGCTCCCACCGCCCCCCAGGGGGGTACAGCCTGGGGGCTGCAGGGCTCAGTGTGAGTCCTCAGGCTGTGGGCACGTGTGCCCAGCATCTCTGTTCCTGCACGGACAGCTGTTGGTCAGAGGGGGAACAGTTGTTATTGTCAAAATGCAAATGCATAAAATAATTGTTTTGGCAGATAATTTTTTAGGGGAAGGACATGCAAATTTACCTTCCATTCACAGTGTACATTGGTATTAAAATACAATGTTTGAAAGCCAAAAAAAAGGAACATTTTAATTTGGAACTCATCAGATGGTTCCTTCTGCTTGGATTAGCATCGGATTCTTTGTAGTGAATGTTGTAACTTTAACAAAACTCTGGTTTTCAAAAAAAAAACCAAGAAAAAAGTTCTAAAATGGCCACTGATTGCCAGGGGCTGCTGCTGCTTTCATTTGCCTCTGCTGTTGTGAAGTAACTGGTTTGATGCTGAGTAATGGAAAGGCCAACAGGGACAGGCTCTGGGAAAGACAAGTAGGATGTGGGGTTGGATTTCGGCCTGGATGCTGCTTTGATCTGACCTCTAAATAGCTCAGAAAAGTCAGCCCAGGGGTTCTGCTCAGAGGAGCAGGACCCAAGAGGTCTGGTGGGACTGGGAGACCACCTGAAGGGTGCAGGTAGACCTCACCAAGGGCTCTGAGGATAATGAAGGGCCTGGAACACCTGCCTGAGGAGGAAAGGCTGAGAGACCTGGGGCTGTTCAGTCTAGAGAGGAGAAGACTGAGGGGGGATCCAGTTAATGTCTCTCAATACATGAGGCATCAAGAAGGCAGGACAAGCTCTTGTCACTTGTGCCCTGGGACAGGACCAGGGGCAATGGATTCAAACTGGAGCCCAGGAAGTTCCAGCTCAAGATGAGGAAGAACTTCTTTGGTGTGAGGGTGACAGAGCCCTGGGACAGGCTGCCCAGAGAGGCTGTGGAGTCTCCTTCTCTGGAGCCTTTCCAGCCCTGTCTGGATGCCTTTCTGAGTAACCTGCCCTGGTTTTGGTCCTGCTCTGGCAGGGGGGTTGGACTCAGTGATCTTCGGAGGTCCCTTCCAACCCCTAATGATCTGTGACTCTGTGATCCTGTGGGCAGCAGGACTAGCTGGGTGTGCTAATGGCAGCTGCTCTGAAGGGCTGTGTTGTGCTTCTTTCCTTGTCCCTTCTTTATTAAACACCCTCCATCCAAAACTTGGGTTTCCACAGTGCTTGGAAGCAGCTGCACTGTTTATTTAAATGCACCCAGGAGGTATCTCCGTCCTTCTCCCCCTGCTTCCCTTCTCCTTTCATCCTTGGGTGTACCCACCTGCCCTGTGTCACAGGGCAGAAATAGACACTGGCCACCGACTCACTAATTGTCATGCAGCCTGATAATGCCAACTATAATTAGCCATACAGATCAAAGCACTTTTGCTGGCGGAAGTTTTTTGTGACCCTGCTATCATGCCTTAAATAGAGGACCTGTGTGCCCGGCTGGGCTCCTGGCTGCAGATCGAGCCCAGCATGACCTGTCCCTGGGCAGCCAGCGGGGCCAGGTGGGTGCCTGTGGCTGCTGGGCTGGTGAGGAGCCAGACTGGGCAAAGCAGAGCTCATCCATCAGTGCTAAGCACCACTTCTGCCCCTCAGCATTTGACAGAAGTTGGTGATGACCAAGGGATTTGCTGCTGCAAAGCCCCATCCCTGCTCCCCAGCCCCGTGACTGGATGTTTTGTGCCTTCAGCACAGGGCTGCCGGGGTTGGGGGGTTACCAGGGTTTGCAGTTCTGACCCCTTTCTTATTTATGGCTGTTGGGCAAGAGGCAGCTCACGTTGGTGTGTGCTGAGGTGTGGTGAGGAGCAGCTCAGGGTCTTTAAATGTGTCATCATGTCTTGAGCTGCTGCATCACCTACCAGGGCTGTCTCTTTGTTCGTTCTTGTCGAGACCTCTGACTTCTTCCTTTACCATCTCCTGCAGCTCCTGCCACTCTGGCCATCCTCAGTGTCCCCACTGTCCCTCTCTCTTGCCTCGGGACACCTCACCATGCTGGCCAGCTGTCCTCCCCATGCACCAAACCCCTCATTGGTTCATAACAGGCATCACCAGCTCTGTTGGGCCCCACCAGACTGGTGGAGCTTGTGGAGACCCATCCTGGGCAGGTGGGTGAGCCAGGGCACCCTGAGAGCTCGTCCCCTTGGCAGTGCAAAGGGCTCTGCCTTCTCTGCAGCATCACCAACCCTCAGCACATGGCACAGCTCACCAGCCCAGTGGTGGAATGTGTGGAATCATGTGTGGAAAAGTTTGACTGTGTGGATACACCCAAATTCATCACCCACAGCTTCTCTGTCATACTGGCTGATCTGTCCTGAGCTCCTCAGGGAGGGCAACAGGTGCCTGTTCCACTAATGTGCTGTTCCATGCAGTGGGAGGAGAGATTTCCTATGGGAACAGCCCATGGGCCCTTCAGCTGTAACCATGTCTGATCTCACAAACTAGTCACCATTGAGTCAGTGAGAAAACTGGGATGCTGAAGTCCCAGTGGGAACCCAGGGACTTGGAGAAACTGCCCATGAGCTCCTCTCCCTGCACCAGGGTGATGCCCTGCCCCTGGGTGAGGGACCAAACCTCCTGAGATGCTTTCTGCTGCCTTGCCACATGTAGTGCAGGTTCCTGTGCCACTGCCTTGGGGGAGGCACCTCACTGCTGTGTGGGTCAGACTGTTGTGTTCTGGCAGGAGATCACCCAAGCTTTGGGGAGTGGGGGGGAGGTGAGTCCCCAGAGGTGCATCAAAAGGGCAATGTCCCATACAGACTTGGGGGTTCATCAGCAGAAGCCCTGGGTGGGCAACTTTGGCAAGCAACATGCAGTCAGTGTCTGTCCTCGAGCTCTGTCCTGCACACAGAGCTCCAGCCAGGGGGTCCCCAGTGCTTCCCACCTACTGCTCACCTGGAGCTACAGTGTGCAGCATCCACCTGGGCCTGGGAAGTTCCCTGTGGGCAATGTTCTGTGCCTGTCACCTGATGACCCAAAACAGTGGTGGAAGAGTTCAGTCCATGGCTTGTATGCCCTGGATATTGCTTATGGATTTGGGAGGCTGGGGAGGAGGACCATGAGAAGCATGTGACTGTCTGCAGATTTCCAGATTCCCTGCATTGTGACCCATGGAGGTTGGAGACCAGTGGCCAAAACCGTGTTCCTGAGTGAGGATGGGAGCAGGACAAGCCTGGCAGCATGGGGTGGCTCTTGGGCCTTCCTCTTCTGAAGCTCACCTGTGGACCCCAGAAGTTTTAGTGAGAGTCTGGGCAGTTTTTAGCATCATTAACTCTGCTTGGTCACCTTCTTGATAGGAACAGGCAGTGAAGCAGGGCCAGGGAGGATAGCAGGAGCTCACAGCATCCTCTGGGGATGCCAGTGGGGTTTGGTGGCACATTGTTGCATCAGGAGTGCCACAGAAGCCCAAAGCTGGCAGAGGTGACCCCCAAGTGTTGCTGCCTTCTACCTGGTGGTTCCTCCACAAACGAGCCTGGTCCCTCTTGTCTAAGCCAAGTCCCTCTCATCTGAGCTTGGTCCCCTTGTCTGTGCCTGGTCCCCCTATCCATTCCTGGTTCCCTCATCTGTGCTTGGTCTCCCCATCTGTGCTCAGTCCCCCCATCATAGCCTTGTCCCCCATCCTTTCCCAGTCCCCTCATCTGTGCCTGGTCCCCCCAGCTGTGCAGACTCGTGGTTATGTAAAGCCCCGGCACGACCAGGGGATTCTTCAGTGTCGGAATCTGAGTCACATGGGGCTGTTTTATTTCCCCCTCTGCTAATCTCGTTTCTATAGAAACAAGATTGGGAGGGGAAAAAAAAGAAAAAAAAAAAGGGAAAGAAAAAGAAGAGCTGAGCACAGAGCGAGTGGGAAACCTGAGGTGATGGGTGAGGGAAGCGGAGGTGGGGGATGAGGAGGTCGGGGATTGGGAGCAGGGGATGCCGGCTGGGATGGGAGCGTGGCTGCGGTGGTGTGCGCCGAGGGGATGGGAGCACTCCCAGAGAGCTGCTCTGGGATGAGCTGCTCTGGGATGAGCTGCTCTTCCAACAGCGACCGGTTGGCAGAGCCTGGAGGGAAGGGAGCAGGGGCTGTGCAGGTGAGTGAGCTTGGCTCGCGTGGCTCGGGCGGCGTTCCCTGGCACGGCGTGGCATGGCATGGCATGGCATGGCATGGCATGGCATGTCATGGCATGGCATGGCATGGCATGGCAGAGCCCAGCTCTGCCTGCCTCACAGGGGGTCCCGGCCCCAGCCGCTGGTCCCGGGACACGGTGGGGGGGTGGGCACCGCGCTGGGGCAGTGGGCAGCTGAGCAGGGTTTGTTGGGGCTGAGCTCCCGGTCAGTGCTTGCCTGGGGGCTCTGTGTGTGCAGCCAGGCACACTCCCCTTCCAGAGCCCAAAAGGCCATTGCCTGCTCGGGGAGCACCTTCCCACCTTTGGTTATTTTCCCTCTGTTTCACTCTAAGTGCTCCCGTGCCAACCAAGCCCCAGCAGGAGCCCAGAGCCACCGGGAGCACTGAGCTGTGCTGGCTCCCAGCCCTGCTTGCCCCGAGGCTCCCCCAGCTCCCTGGCACTGGGATTTCCCTTCCCCAGCCCCCAGGCCAGGCTGGGGCTGGGATGCCCATCTGGATGAGCCCAGCTTCAGAGCAGGGTTTGGGCTGGCTGCTCCCAAAGGAAGGAGCAGATGAAAATGCTTCCTCTTTGCCTGCTGCCCAGTGCCAGGGCTGCCTGCAGCCACCACCTGGCTTGTCCCAGCACCTTTGCTGCCTGTGCTGGGTCCAGGGGCTGGCAGCTCTGCCTGCCAGGAGCTGGGATGTGCAGAGCCACATGCTGGCTCCTGAGCCTTGGGCCAGGGAGTGCAACAAGTGGGTGTGATTCCTGCCTGGGCTAAGATGCCCCTGACTCTGTGGGATGATGGATGGCTTGTGCCTGTGTGGTGGCGAGGGCTTTGGCTGGAGGGGTTGGTGGAGTGCTGCTGGGGCTGCCAGGCCCATGCTGGTGCCCATTCTGGTGCTGCCTTGTGACCTTGGTCATCCCATGGCAGTGGCACGGGGTGGCTGTGCCTGCAGGGACAGCAGTGTGTCCTGCAGCTCTGGCCATGGCACGGCCTGGGTCTTGCAGTGCCAGCATCTGGGTGAGACACTGCCCCAGCCCTGGCTCCCTGTCCTGCAGGCACAGGCTGGCTCTGATGGCTGCAAGCCCCCGAGCTGCTGGCAGAGGCAGCTGTGATGTCCCTCCGAGGGCCACAGCAGGGAAGAGGGAGGGCCATGGAGCCGAGGGGACGGGGATTTTGCTTGTCATCACTTCCCAGTTGTAGTGTGGGGGACGTGGCAGTGAGGCAGTGCAGCCCCCCCAGCAGATCTGTGCCTGTGCACGGCTGCTGGAGCCAGAGGGATGAACGGAGGGATGAAACTGTGTGTTTCTGTACTCGGGCAGCTCTGGGAAATGTCACCATTCGTCACCTACCCAGCCAGTGAGGGGGTAGCAGGCGGCTCCCCAGAACCATATCCTCATCCACAGGGGCAGCTCAGCAGGTTTTGTGCTGAGCAGGGGCAGGACGGGGTTGGGCTGCCTGCCTGCCTTGCCTCTGCCCTGCCTGCCCTCCACTCTGCCTGCAGCCCCATAGCCTCAATGAGCCAGAGGCTCTGGCAATTACCCACGCTGGAATCAGACTCTAGACATGGCACTGGTGAAGGGACAGACACCAGGTAGGTGTTAGGTGGCACATTCAGGCAGTGCAGCTGGCATGGAGCTGTGTCCTGCACTGTCTGACCCCTCAGCCAAGCCGGGCTGTGCCAGCAGTGAGGGTCTGGGTGCTGCTCGGTGCACTCATCCTGGTGGAACATCCCAGCTGAAGACAGCACTCTCATCATCACCCTTCAGCAGCTCTGGCTGTTGCTGCCCACTCCATGCCTGCAGCGAGGGCTAGGTGCCACGGCTGATGCCAGGGGGGTGTTTGATGTGCCAGGACCTGCTACCCCAAGGTGTGCACAAAGCTGTGTGTTTATGGGGGGAATGTCAGGGTGTTCCTGTGCTCCCCGGCGCTGCCAGCCCTGCTCTGCCAGCAGGTTTGGAGGGAAAGGCTAGGATGCTTCAGGAGTCTTCAGGGCTGATAATTATTTCTGGGGAAAAGATGCTGTGTTCTGCCTTAAACACTGACACGGGACTCTGAACATGTGTAATCTGGCTGACAGATGGCGAGTCATAGAGGTGTGATTTATGATACAGCACAGTAGCTGAACAACCTTCTCTGGTTGTCAGGAGACGGCTCTTCCAGCGCTGCGGTTGATGTTTCAGTCGATGGTTTTCCCTGCATGTCCCCTTGGTGGCACGTGGGGACCCTCCAGGGAGCCTGGGCAGGTGCCAGCAGGCCAGGCTGGGTCCACCAAGCTCTGGCAGCACTGATGCTGAGCTGCTGCAGAGATGCTGCTTCTTGTGGTGGGCTTGGTGTGTTGGTCACCACAAAACCTGCCTGGGCTGGTCCGTGAGGGCTCCCATGCAGCAGACTGGGCTGGGGGAGCAGTGCTGGCCTTGTCCCCATCCAGTGGCTGGGGGGAAACTGGCCCAGTGGCTCTCTGGGGCGGCCCGGTCCC
>NW_009954547.1:360746-373400 GCF_000747805.2 Chaetura pelagica
AGGCCCCCGAGCTGCTGGCAGAGGCAGCTGTGATGTCCCTCCGAGGGCCACAGCAGGGAAGAGGGAGGGCCATGGAGCCGAGGGGACGGGGATTTTGCTTGTCATCACTTCCCAGTTGTAGTGTGGGGGACGTGGCAGTGAGGCAGTGCAGCCCCCCCAGCAGATCTGTGCCTGTGCACGGCTGCTGGAGCCAGAGGGATGAACGGAGGGATGAAACTGTGTGTTTCTGTACTCGGGCAGCTCTGGGAAATGTCACCGTTCGTCACCTACCCAGCCAGTGAGGGGGTAGCAGGCGGCTCCCCAGAACCATATCCTCATCCACAGGGGCAGCTCAGCAGGTTTTGTGCTGAGCAGGGGCAGGACGGGGTTGGGCTGCCTGCCTGCCTTGCCTCTGCCCTGCCTGCCCTCCACTCTGCCTGCAGCCCCATAGCCTCAATGAGCCAGAGGCTCTGGCAATTACCCACGCTGGAATCAGACTCTAGACATGGCACTGGTGAAGGGACAGACACCAGGTAGGTGTTAGGTGGCACATTCAGGCAGTGCAGCTGGCATGGAGCTGTGTCCTGCACTGTCCGACCCCTCAGCCAAGCCGGGCTGTGCCAGCAGTGAGGGTCTGGGTGCTGCTCGGTGCACTCATCCTGGTGGAACATCCCAGCTGAAGACAGCACTCTCATCATCACCCTTCAGCAGCTCTGGCTGTTGCTGCCCACTCCATGCCTGCAGCGAGGGCTAGGTGCCACGGCTGATGCCAGGGGGGTGTTTGATGTGCCAGGACCTGCTACCCTAAGGTGTGCACAAAGCTGTGTGTTAATGGGGGGAATGTCAGGGTGTTCCTGTGCTCCCCGGCGCTGCCAGCCCTGCTCTGCCAGCAGGTTTGGAGGGAAAGGCTAGGATGCTTCAGGAGTCTTCAGGGCTGATAATTATTTCTGGGGAAAAGATGCTGTGTTCTGCCTTAAACACTGACACGGGACTCTGAACATGTGTAATCTGGCTGACAGATGGCGAGTCATAGAGGTGTGATTTATGATACAGCACAGTAGCTGAACAACCTTCTCTGGTTGTCAGGAGACGGCTCTTCCAGCGCTGCGGTTGATGTTTCAGTCGATGGTTTTCCCTGCATGTCCCCTTGGTGGCACGTGGGGACCCTCCAGGGAGCCTGGGCAGGTGCCAGCAGGCCAGGCTGGGTCCACCAAGCTCTGGCAGCACTGATGCTGAGCTGCTGCAGAGATGCTGCTTCTTGTGGTGGGCTTGGTGTGTTGGTCACCACAAAACCTGCCTGGGCTGGTCCATGAGGGCTCCCATGCAGCAGACCGGGCTGGGGGAGCAGTGCTGGCCTTGTCCCCATCCAGTGGCTGGGGTGAAACTGGCCCAGTGGCTCTCTGGGGCTGCCTGTTCCCCAGACTGGCACTTGTGGTGCCAAGTGTGCTGGTACTGATGGGAGGAGGTAAAAAATCTTGCCCATCAGTGCAGTGCACATGAGGATGGATGCTGCCAGCCCCGGGGAATGTGCCTTACTCTTCATGCCTCAGTTTCCCTGCCTCAGATCCCTAGCATTGATCTTTCTCAAGGAACAGGGGAAAGCACTGGAGAGGTAAAGGTGTGGTCCCTGCCATGTGCCCACCCTGTGTTAAAGGCTCTCACATGCAGAGCACAGACCCTGGGCATGACACCTACTGCTGCTATGGGAACATCCTGACCCCAGCAGCATCCCAACCCCCAGGGACTGGAGCAGCCCCAGCACAAGGAACTCGGGGAAGCTACCCCACATTGTTGGGCCCTGGAGGGGCAAGGGGAATGGGGCAGAGCAGGCGTTGGGCTGTGTTTGCCTCGTGCAGCCCTGGCAGAGCAGGTATGATTCATTCCCTCTCCTGCAGTACAGTTTATGTAAAGCAGCACTGTATAAATAGCCAGATGATACTGTAATGTGCTCCTGGCTTGCTAATTAGTGATGCTTCTGCAGGAGCTTTTGGGTCTGGTGGAGGTGAGAGGAGGCTGGTTCATTGCTGAGCTCTGGATGAGTTGCTGACAGCTCTCAAGGGGGAGGTCCTGACCCCTCTGAGTGGTCACAGCCATCTCCTATAACCTGACTGTGAGCAGTTGGAGGTGGTGGGTGAACCTGCTGGGTGACCAGTAGGCTGGAAGGTTGGTCTAGGAGGGTGAAAGCAGCACCCAGTATCTTAAGATACTTGGTTACCTTCTGGCTCATATGTGGCCTTGCTCGTCCACCCTGGGTCAGGCAGATCTAGGCAGCACTTGCCCTGGGCTGGAGAGCTTCATCTTTGTCCCTGTGCTGTCCCCTAAGATGCCATGCCACAATGGGAGTCACAGAGAAACCACGTGTCCTCAAGCACCCAGGTGGCTTCTCCAGCCCCACAGGAACACCCTGTCCCCAGGGACCAATTCTCCTTCCTTTTCAGCACAGCCAGCACATCACCCTGTTTTCCCACGGCCAACTCTTCTTGGCAGGTGCTGTTGGTTCTACCCAGTAGCTGCCCTTTCTCTACCTTGGGGCAGGTGTCTGGGAGACCCTCTGGGGTGTGTAATTTTCCCAGTGGTGTTGACAGCAAGAGGCACATCCTGGCACAGCAGAGGCCCTTGCTCAGAGCAACTGCCTCCCTGCCTCCCTCCAGCTGCTTTAGGATTTTCCAACCTCCCCATCCCTCCTGGGACCTGGTTTGGGAGATGTGGTTGTGATGCTGCCCAGCAGGGACAGGGTGTGAAGAGCAAACAGGACAGTGTTCTCCAGGAAGTCACCAGATCTCCAGAGATGATGTCTGTGGTGTCTTGGCAGCTGGGGATGGAGCTGTCACCCCTGCAGGGTGGCAGGAGCCTCCCTGGGGAGGTGGGAAGCTGGGCAGCATGAGGACTGGCGCAGCAGGAACATCCAAGTGCAGCTGAAGAGGTGCAGTAGGAAGCCAGCAGCTCCCATCCTCACCACGCAGTCCCATCCCTGAGTCAGCCCTGCTTACCCCAGGGTCCACCCCACACTGATGCTGCAGTGCCCACACCTCCCCAAACCAGGGTCTGGTCCCTTGCAGCCAAGCTGTGCCAGCAGAGGAGAGGAGAGGTGGTAGGGAGGGGGCTAGGGCAGGGCTCTGCCTGGTGGGCTTCCACAGGGCACCTCCATCACTCCTCTTCCAACGCCTCTTCCCCAGGCTTCAAGCTGGGGAAAGCTGGGCTTCGGGTTTCTTGTTGGGTTTCTTTTAAGGCAAACCTCATCCTTTACATCAAAGTAGTATTTCCTCTCAAGAATGTAAAGAATGACCCTGGAAGGTCTGAGCAGCTCCTTCCCGGCGGTGATCCGGGAGACAAGAGCCTTCTCCAGAAAGCTGTCTCCACCCCGTCCCCAGCAACAGCAATTCATAAGCTGAAAAATAAATCAATAACCAGAGTTAATGAATTGAAGATGTCTGTGTTTAAAATGTATCAGGAAAAAAAACTGTTAGCTGGTCATGGTTGGCTTAATAATTGTGAGGAAAGGCAGGGAGCTCTCGTTTCTGAGAAATCCCTTCTGCTTTGTGGGCTTTTTGTCTTTCTTTCTTTCTTTCTTTTTTTTTTTTTTTTTTTTTTGGGGTTTTTTTTTTGTTTTTTCTTTTTTTTTTTTTTTTTTTTTTTTTTTTTTTTTCTTCTTCTGAGTGAGGTTCTGCATGGTTTGACTTAGTCTGAGAGAAAGCAAGTGCTTTTAAACACTGCTTTGGGTTGTCTGCATGTTAGCCTGAGGAGGCAAGTCAACTTCCAGCCCCCAAAACCATCACACAATGGCAGAAACTCAGTGCTAGGGTTTGCAGTTGAAGGTCAAATAGTAGGCTATATTTGAAGATAAAATTATTATTTTTTTTTTTTTGAGGTATTTTATTTGGTTGAAGCCAGTCAGGACTCAAGAGGAGAGGAGGGTTGGCTTTAGTTTCCAAGTCTCCCCCCAGGTTTGTGCCTGATCCCCTGGGAGCTCTGTCAAATCACTTCTGTCCCCTTCCCTACCCTGGGCTGGGAGCAGGTCACGCTGGTGTGCAACAGGAGGAGGAGAAGCTGCAGCCACCACGGTGTGTGTGTCAGGGCTGGCAAAGAGCACCAGATCCACCAGCCCAGTTATGTGCTCCAGTCCTGACTGTGTCCCAGCTCCCCAGGCTGCTCCTCCCTTGCTCCCACCTCTGCTCCCACTGAACTGGCAGCAGGGACAAGTGGTGGCACCATGTCCAGCTGCAAGCCGGGCTTGCTGGCCCTCGGCACCTCAGGCACTTGGGTCTGTGGTTGCTGTGGAGAGCAGAGGGTCTCTGCAGGTCTCTGTGAGACACTGTGGGTCTCTGTGGATCTCTGTGGGCCTCTGGAGGTCTCTGCAGGTCCATGGGTGTTTCTATATGTCTCAGTGGGTCTCTGAGGGCCAGGCACTTCCCAGGCTAAACTCAACATCAGCTTCCTGTGTGCCACTGGGCTTGCAGACTGTGTGGCTGTGTCTCGGGACAGCAGGTCTCTTCTGGAGTGAGCTGGGGTGAAGGGGGATGTGTATCCTGTCCCTGGGGCCTGGGGATGCTCCTCTCTCTGTCCCCAGGAACTGGGAGAGATGCTGGAGCATCCCACCCAGCAGGAAGGGGCTTTGTCAGTCCGTATGGGTCTTGCAGCTGAACTCATTTACTCTCAGACATTTCTGTTTCCTCCTCCAAAACATCCCTGGCATGGGCTGATTTCCATGTCAGCCCTCCCAGGAAAGCTGGCTGGGTCCCTGGGAGCCCACAGGAGCTCTGAACCTTCTCTGAGGGGATGTGGGGCCGTGGCAGAAATCTGTTTTCCTTCTCTCCTTGGATGCTTCCCTGGCTGCCCAACCCCTCTGGGGCAGACACTGCAAGAAGCAGCCAGCATTTCTCCATCACTGGCCATTCCCAGGCTGGCACTGGGAGCACACATCCCAGGGAGCAGGATCCAGAGCACACTCAGCCTGCCAGTCTCCCAGAGTTGGCTTTGCTGACCCACCATGGACCTGTGCTGCTCCTGCCTGGCTGAAGCCACGTGAAACCTGCTCCTTCCCCCCCAGGGCTGGGGCCATCCTGTCCCAGTGCCCTTCTTTCTGCTCCAGACATCTTCTGGCTTGGTGTTGTGGACCTGCCCTTGGGAGCCCAGGTGCTTCAGTGACATTAATGCCTTTCCTCTCCCCTCCCCCAGGTCGGAAAGCAGCCTCGCTAGGTTTGCCCACCGCTTGTCGGTGAAGCAGAAGCAGGAGAAGAGAAGGAGAGCTGAGCATGCCTCGGCAGAGCTGCCTGCCTTCCGGCCCAGGTCTCTGAGCATTGAATGGTAAGAGCTGCAGGGCAGGGCTGGGGGAAGGAGCTCCCACCTCCCCAGTCCCTCACCTGTCCCTTCTGCTGCCACTCTCTGTCACTGTGCAAGGAACATCCCATGGGACAACATCCCTTTAGTCCTCTCTGTCTGCTGCAGAATCTTCCTGATGGTATCAAGTCCAAGTGTTCCCCCTTGCCCAGTGGGGAGCCCAGGGTGGCTCCTTCCTTAGGGGGCTGAAGGACACCCCAGAACTGAGCCATAGGTGTCTTTCAAGGCTTCTGTGGAACACGGACATGCATGTCTGCTGGGCTGGAGCAGCTGGATGTCCCTCTCCCTACCCCTCACTTCTTTATAGGAGCCACATCCTGTGGCTCCATGCTCCTTGATGCAGCTCCCTGGGGTAAATGGGAGCCAAGAGCTAAGACAGGATGGTCACATCTAGTGTGGAAGCACCCATTTAAGGTGAGCTGCACCCTCTGGGACAGCCCCATTTGCGTACCCAGAGTGATGCAGCACTCCCTCCTCCCCCCCTGCTGCTGCAGCACCCCTTGAGCATCCTGTGCTGAGCACAGGTCTCAAACTGCAGCTCCAGCTCAAGCAGGGAGTAATATCTCCCAGGTTTCCAAGCTCTGATGCAACAGCCTTGGAAGCAGATCATAGTCAACCTTCCCACAGTTAGAGGTGACCTGCTAAGGATATTTAAAAGAACTGGAAGTTGCATTGCTCTCTGCTTCCTTAGATGGATAAAGGAGGTGGGGGGAAAGAGAAAGAAATGCTTAGAAATTGTAAGAATGTTGAGTTTGGTTCTCTTTCTTCCTGCTTTTTCTTTTTTTTGGAGATCTTTCTGGCATTTGTTGTATGTTCTAACACTTCAGTGTGAGGTTGTGGAGCCCTCCTCAAAGGCTTCCTCTATCTGTGAGGTTAGTTAGGCATCAAAGCTAACTAGGTATTAATGAGGCCAGACAAAGAATTTAAGCTATTTGGTGACAGATTGCTTTATTCTCTAGTTGCACAACTTTCTTCCCTTTGCTGAAACCAAGTCACTGGGGAAGCTGTTCTGCAGTCCATGTAAATCTTCCAAATAGACAAATATGTGGATTTGTAATATAACCAGTAGAAGAAAAGGCAAAGAACTCATTAAAGCCAAGCAGAGTTTCGCTTTACTCACAAGAAAGATACAAGAGAAGTCAGCACATCTCTTTTTCTCCCTTTAAATGCCTCTTGGAAGCCCCTGGGTAGCATTTTAGTCCTGCTGTGTCAAGGTATGTTTCTGGCACATTTTCCCCTTCTCCATAGAGTTTTCCTGGGAAAAACCATCTGGCTGGTCTTAGTTTGCAAAGCACCTCATGGAGCAGCCACACAGCAGCACAGGAGGCTTTTGGGTGGGGTTTTGGTGAGCCAGCTTGGGAATGAGGAGGAATGGCCTTTTTCTTCAGTTTGCCACATGCCACCACATTGGAGATCAAGGCTGTGAGGCCTGAAGGGGAAGGACCTGATGTCACTGCTCCTGAGGGAACACAGGCAGGTCTGGCTGCAGGGAGGACAGCAGCCCTGTGGTTTCATTTGTGGCTGGATGGATCAGACATCCCGCCTGGCAGTGGATTTGGTGCTGGGACTCTCTGACCCTCAGGAGCAGGGCACAGTGGAGGGGTGACCCTGGGTGGTGGTGGTGACAAGGAGCTGAGTGGGCAGGACCCTGCCAAGCTCCCACTCCCTGACCATCTTAGTGGCTTCTTCATGCTCTCCCAGTTGCCGTGGTCAAGCAGGCAGCCCAGGAGCTGTGCTGGTGGCTGTGCTGATGGAGGGTGGGAATTTCACTGGCTTTGCCATGCACACAGACCAGCTCCCAAAGAGCACATGGATTTCCATGGAGAACAGAGCTGCCTTCCAGCAGGACAGGCACTCTGCAGGCAGGTCTTCTGGTGCCTGGACACATGCCCTTGCTAGGGGAGGAGCAATTCCACACAGCAGCCTCCTGCAGCTCTTCCTCCAAAGGGGCCTTTTCTCTGCTGTGGAACATCACTTCTCTCTTCCCCTTAGGCCTTCAGGCATCCATTATCATTGCAGTAGGATCAGCATCCTTGGTTAGTCATAGAGTAATGGAATCAAAGAATGGTTTGGGTTGGAAGGGGTCATCATCCAGTCCCACCCCCCTGCATGGGCAGGGACACCTCCCACCAGCCCAGGTTGCTCCAAGCCCCATCCAACCTGCCCTTCAACACTGCCAGGGATGGGGCAGCCACAGCTTCTCTGGGCAACCTGGGCCAGGCTCTCCCCACCCTCACACTAAAGAATTTCTTCCTAATGTCTCATCTCAATCTCCCCTTTTTCAGTCTGAAACCCTTCTCCCTCATCCCATCCCTCCCTGCCCTTGTCCCAAGTCCCTCCCCAGCTTTCCTGGAGCCCCTTCAGGCACTGGAAGGTGCTCTCAGGTCTCCCTGGAGTCTTCTCTTCTCCAGGCTGAACACCCCAACTTGCTCAGCCTGTCTCCAAAAGCAGAGCTGCTCCAGCCCTCAGATCATGTCTCTCCAACAGCTCCATGTCCTTCCTGTGTAGGGGGCTCCAGAACTGGACCCAGCCTTGCAGGGGGGTCTCAGCAGAGCAGAGCAGTCACTCCAAAGTCTCGTGCTGCTCACAGGGGAAGGGCCCTTGGAATTGGGCACGTTCCTACCCTTACTGTCCCCACACCATGCACAGGATGGCAGACAAGGCTGCTGGGAGCTGTGGCCCTACAGAGAGCAGGGCTGATGCCCTTGCAGACCTACAGATGCCTCATGTGGCTTCCAGAGCAATTATCTGCTTGCATCAAATCTGTATGTATTTATAAGCTTTACCCAAGGTCACCACTGCACCCTTCTACCTGCCTTGGTGCAGAGGGTGAATGGCCATGCTGTGTGTGATGGGGGGTTCAGCTCACCCCATGAGGGCAGGAGGAGGGTGGAAAAGTGATGGACTGTGTTCTCCCAAATCAGCAGCTTTGGAGAATCCTCTCCATCTTAATGCCAAGGCTTGAAGGCAAGGAAGGGCTTGTGGACCTGCTGTTGCCAAGGAAGAGGTAGAGATTATAAGGACAAAATCATCAGTGCCCATTGCTTTGAAAAGATGGGTGTCACTCTGGTGGAGGGATTAATAAGTTCTACCTGGAATTCCTACCAAAACATCATCAGCCCAACCCTCCATGTCTGTGCCACGGCAGAAAGCATCCTTACCTCTCATCCCCATACAAGACAAGCTGAGCCAGTTTCCCAGTGTTCCCAGCTGTTCAGGTGCTCATGTAGGGCTGGGTGGAGATGAGGTGGAAGAGAAGGAGCTTTACAGCATTGCAGTGTATGCCTGACACTGTGTCCCACATGCTGAGGTGTGATGGGGACACCAGATCCCATCATCTCCCCTCAGCCCCTCTCCCTGGAGACATCTCAAAGCCCTGTGAGTCCCTGGACACCAGCATTTCTCTGGGCCAGGAGGTGTGGTTGTAAGGTGGGGAATGTCCTGCACTGCCCACCCAGCAGCACCCGGCTGCTCCAGTTATGGGTCTGGTGGGTCTGCGTGTCCACCAGAGCAGATCTCCCCTCTCACCAGGTGGGAGGTGGGCATGGGGTGTGTTTCTGCCCGGGCACAAGGCAGCTTTGTTCCCGTGGCACGTGCTCCGTGGCAGCAGCCAGTGAAGCCTCCTTAGTTCCACTTATTAAAAAAAATAATTGCTGGAGGGGAGAGAGAGAGAAGGCAGGGAAAAAGTGAAGTATTGAGGAAACACTTCTTTCATTCATATGTTGTTTACTGAAATAAACACTTCATTATTAGGCTTTTTTTTTTTTAGGTTATTTCTTTTTTTCCAGGCCTGTGCCACAAAGTCCCCAGTGTTAAGGGCCCAGGAATGTGTGCTATCACCTCAGCCCATTGCTCCCATGAGCTGGGGTCCTGCTGCTGGGAGGTTCTGGGAGAGCAGCACCATGGGGAGTGGGACAGAGTGAGGCTTTCCAAGGCCTGGAGGAGAAACCTGGGGGCTGCTCCTGACAGGTTTGATTTAGCTTTGCTGATCCCTTTCTCACCCCCTTTGCTGGTTGGTGCAGGCTGGGGCTCCTGCTCACTGAGGCAGCTTGAGCTCCAGGAGAGGCAAAAACTGGAAGTTGAGGCAAGGAATTATTTTGGGCCCAATTTATTAAAGCTCTGCTTTCTGCTGGTCTGTGATACTGCTCTAGCTTAAACAGCATGAAGGTGTGTGAGACAAAAGCACTCTTTATTTGAAGCTCACCACCTTCTGCTGTAGGAGTGAAGAAGTCAGAAGCTGGCAGCTCCCATGGAGCCTTCCTGCTGTCCTACAGCACACCCAAAGCAACCCCCTTTCTCCCCCCTTAGGGTGGATCAAGGCAAAAAGAGCCTCTTCTCTCCTTGTGCATGGTACTGGAGCAATGACCCTCATTTGTCTTTCCTCTTAAGTGAGTCTTAATCCAATAAAAGGGCTGCAACCTGCTGGTTTACTCTGGTGTGTGTGGAGCCTGGGAGCCTCTGGCCTACTCTTGCATCCTTCCAGCCCTGGTGCTGATCAGCAGTTCCAGCCCCAGCAGGTTTGTCCTCCTGGCATCCATTTGTCTCCTTTATTCTTGACTACCTCTTGGTCTGCTTTTCCTTCTTCCATTTGTTCCTCTGCTTCTCTTCCCTGCCATGCTAACCTCTTGTTGTCCACCCTGATTTTCCTCTCTTTTTTCTTCTTCTTGATCGTTAATTTCTACTTTCTGCCTCTTCTGTTTGGGCATTTGGGAGTTTTTCCTGTCAAGAGAGCCTCCCTGCCATCCATGGCTGGAACAGCCTATTCCCATGGTGGCTCAGGAAAAATGCAGCACATTCCGTGCTTCCCCCATCCCGTTATCTCGGTTCGGCTCATTGGCTGCCTACCACGAGCTGTTAAAGCAAGGCTGGCAGGAGCATGTCTGGTGGTTAGACATGCAAGGAGGCAGCCAGCTGGGCTCATTCCTGCCTCTTGTTTTGCTGCCTGATCCCTGGCACGTCACTGAATCCCAGCTCCTCACTTCCCCTCTGCCTGAGAGGAGGATGTGCAGAGATCTGCCTGCCCAGCAGCTCTGAGCTGCCCAGATGAGGTGTGCAGTGGTTTCCCCGTGATGTCCCACTGCTGGGGCTGGGTGTAAGAGCTGGCAGGCATCCCTCTGCAATGGCACCCAAGTGCCAGGAGGGCAGGAGCAGCAGCTGCCGGGCACAGGGACAGCGCTGGCACCATCGGGCTGGCAGGGGCAGCACGTGCTGTGCTCTGCCCCATCTTTCAGGTGTGGGTCTAAAGCACCAGGTTTTCAATGGAAGTCTTTCCATGAAAAGTTATTTAACATTTTATCATGGGGTAATATTTCCCCTTTGGGTTTTAAGTGGGCTTGGGTGGTGTGTAAACTCTCTCAGAATTGATGTGCTGGGGTGTGAAGTCTCTGCTCTGGAGGTGCCTGGCAGCCCTGGGCCTCCTGTAGCTGCTGTCAGCTGTTGTGGGCAGGCAGCACAGTGACAGTGACCTGTCTCCATTGGCAGGCTCCTCGTGCCATGGTCCTGGGGCCCCTGGGAGGTGCTGAGCTGCTGGCTGATCCGTCTGACTGTTCCTGAGCACTGGAGAGCCCTGGCTGTGTCCAGCCCAGTGGGCTGGGGTTGTGCAGGACTTGCCAAGGGCTCTTTGCCTGACAAGCACCCCTGTGCCAGGGGCAGCCAGCACCAAGCGAATTGTCAGCAGCTTTTTGGGAGGCAAGGGAGGAGCAGCACCATCCAGACAGAGGGCTCAGAGTTCCTCTGGATTTCACAGTCCTGCTTGAGCTGTCTTACTCCTGACTTACACCACACATCCAAGAGGAGGCTTGGAGCTGCTTCTCTTCCCAGCTGTGGAAGCTCTTAGCCCGAGTGAGGGAAAATAAGAGGGCAAACCAGGCCCTGAGGCTTCCAGTGCCAAGGCATGGGAGTTGTGTGGGCACCAGGGAGCCAAGGGATCCTGTGGGCAGGCTGAGGTGTGGGCACCACATCTGCCCCAGCCATGGTGAGGGGTGGCCAGCCCTGCCCAGAGCTTTACCTCCCCATCCCAGCGTGGCTCAGGGCGAAGCAGAGTCCCCCCTGGCTGGGCTCTGCTGAGCACAGGCCCTGGGCAGCCTGGCCCGGCCTGGAAACGGGACGCCAGGCGCTTTGTCTGGACCGGGAGCACTTTAAGCCCTCGCTCGGGAACAATGGCCAAGCTATGGGGTCATTTGTTCTGGTATTTCAGCAGCTCCTCATGATTTATGGGATGTTTTGTTCTGCTGCTTGTCTTAGCTTCCCCCTCTCCACCCTCCCCGTCTCCATCCCTTCTCCATTTCAGCTCCTCCTCCCCCCGCTCCCAATTCCCCTAATAGCTGTGGAGCCTCTGCCTTATGAAGTCATGGTATCTGGGACTTACTGAATTAGCTGCATGGGACCTGGATGTCCACATGGCACCGTGGTCTTCCGGGGCATCCTGGCTGCCTGGGGACAGCCCAAGGGCTTTGGACAGCCTGAGCTTCCCCCCAGCCTGGCAGATGGATGTTGCCATCAGCAGGCCACTAGAAAGTCAGTTTATGGGTGATAAATGTGGTTGAGTGGAGCTGCAGCCCCCCCAGAGGAGGACAGACCTGTCTATGGCACCCTCTGTACCAGGGCAGGAGGGGGCACCTGGCTGCCCACCCCCAGAGTCACCATCCACTCATCCTCCCTGGAAACCTCCATGGGCAAGATTGGGCACCAGTTAGGGACCCCCAGAGCTTTCAGTGTTAACCCAGGCATGTGATTCAAGAGCCTGGCTCTGTCCCCAGCACACTGAGGATGGCCATGGTCAGTGCCCCTGGGTGCACAGGAGTTCACCCTGCCCCAGAGCTGGTGGGACAGTGACTGATCCGTGACTGCAAGGGACTCACTGGTGGGGATGGGGAGGAGCAAGCCCTCAAAACCTCTCTCTGGAAGTTGGGTTTGCCTGTAGGAAAGCATTGGAAAGGAATGCTGTATTTGTGAAAAATCACCTTTTATCCTCATTACCTGAGAGTCATCTGCAAACAGAGGCTCAAGGGGAGCTGCTGCTCATGGTGCTACCAGTGCTTCTGGGGCTGGTCCTCAGCCCAGGCAGGGCTTTGCACTGGCACAACAGCTGTGGTCCATGTGGCTCCACTGCTTCTGGTTGGGGGGTGGGTGAGAAAGGAGGGCAGCACAGGAGAAGGTCAGGGCCTGCCAAGCCCTGTGCAAGGTGCCACTGAGGCTGAAACCCATCAGCCTGGGTTTCTCCTTGTCTGGGGAGAGGCAGCTTGGCTGGTGACAATGATGAAGCTGAGAGAACTAAAGGCTGGATCTTCTCTGTGTGCAGTGTTGGGATCTGCACTGGCTCCAGCAGGTCCCATCTGT
>NW_009954547.1:373440-374684 GCF_000747805.2 Chaetura pelagica
AGAGAAGAATGATTTCCAGGTTCTCCCTGTCTGGGACAGGAGCCCTCAGCCAGATCCCTTCCTCACTGTGAGCACAGGAAGAAAATATAATTTATTTAAAAGACAAATGTAAAATGTTGTGTTGATGTGTTTTTCTGGCCGCTTCCCTCTGCTGGTGGCTGATACCTCCAAGCCCTGCTGAGATTATTTCTCAGCACAGCACATCCATTATCCTCAGCACACTTCGGTTTCTACCAAATAGCCTGTTCAGAATCAGAATCATTTAGGTTGGAAAAGACCCTTAAGGTCATCAAGCCCAACCATAAACCTAATCCTGTCGAGTCTCCATTTGCCTGATTTGCTTGGTTTTATTCTCATCATGTCTCTGCCATTTCCCATGGAATGGATCTGCAAAGCAGGATGGATGACTTGTTCCCCCTGAGGAGCGTGGAAGATGCTCTTCATCCTGCAGGATCTCCAATGGTTCTTCACCATGGATGTGTCCATGCCAAGAAAGGTGCCAGTTGCCTGGATTTGTACAGCAGGCAGCCCAAGCCCCATGGTTATGCTGGGGGAAAAGTGCAGAGATGCCCTTCAGTGTGAAGGGGAAACCTGATGGTTGTGTGAATTGCAGTGTGAGCCAAACCCTTCCTGATGGCCCCACGGATCCTCCACACCAGCTAGTATTTCCATAGTGTCAGTGAGCTGGATTTGGAGTATCTTAACTCTTCCAGTCTTCTTACCCAGCACACAAAAAATATCTCAACCTCTATTTTAGTGGGAATAATGATAATAGCCCTGGTTTCCTGCTGGTGGTTGGGTCCTCAGACCTGCTAGCTTTGAACCTGGATTCTCCTTGAGCTGATTTGCACCCAGGGAAGGACAGTGCTGATGAATGGGGAGTCTGGAGCAGCCCCAGCAAGGCAGAGGGTCTGTCCCAGCCATGGGGACACCTTTGCCCTGGGAGCAGATGGGACCCCTGGTCTGGTTGCTGATGCTGCCAGGGACACAGGGGTTGGGAGCTGCAGGAGCATCAGCATTTCCAGGTGGTCCTGACTGCCAGCAGTTTCACTGAGTACTTTTAATCCTCCCTTGATCCTTAAACAGTGGTTGTCCCTGTTGTCCAGGTTTTCTCTGCTCTTAGATAGTTTCTTCCTGGCTGAGACACTTCTTCCTGCCAGAGCTTCAGGAACCTCCTGTTTATCTTCCTGGAGAGCGTCTCTCAGTGCCAGGTCAATATTGGACCTGCTGACTTGGATGCTGGC
>NW_009954547.1:374736-376745 GCF_000747805.2 Chaetura pelagica
TGAGGACCAGGTCCACAAGTGTGTTGGGATCTCTCTCCCCTTTGGCTTGAGTCTTTCCTGCTACCTGCATACTTGCTCTTCCCCATCACTGGCTTCACACCCACTGTATTACCCACCTTCTGCCCTCTTGCTTGTTTTTCCAAGGTTTGTGAGCCCAGGTGAATGCCACATCTCCTGAGCCTCATGCCTGCTGGAGGTCAGGGAGAAGCAGTTATGTTCCCCTCTGCTCCTGACTCCCAGATTTTATTCTTTTCTCCCCAACATTGAAATATTAATTCATCTCTCCAGCACATGGTGCAGCAGCTCCCTGCCCAGGGGCATTCTGCACTGCCTTTCTTTGCACTGTTAACAGGCAGGGTGGGACATGGATAAAGATCTTTGGGCACAAAGAGCTGTTGGGCAAGGTGGAGGAGGTTTGTGATTGTCCACAATGGAGTTAGACATCTGGCAGCAGATGCCAGTGTCCTCATGAGAAACTGCACACAGTCTTCACTCTGCCCGTGGTGCAGGGGTTCACCTGAGCTCTCTCCAGGGCTGTTCCAACAGTCTGCTTGCCATGCAAGAAGTGTCCCAACAGGGCCTGTAAGGGCTCACCAATTAGTAGCTGGAAGGCAGACCTCTCCTGTCTGAAGTCAGGACAGGCTCCATTCTGATGGTCTGCTGTGAAAAGCTGTTGTTTCGGAGCTTTCATAAATGAACACAGGACATTAGGTGGTGGCATTTGTTAAGCATGACCACCAGAGCAGCTGCTGTGCTGAGAGGAGCTGCAAAAACCATCTCTTCTTGGAGACTGAGGAATCTTCAGGATTGACTCTGGCCCACTGCCCCAACAGGAGCCATTCTCACCTCTGGTGGGATGCTGTGGCTTGTTGAGTTGATGTTCTCCATGCAAACCCTCCAGGTTTCTGAGGTTGTGGTTGTTGCAGCCTCTGAGATGGCAAGGGCTGCAGGTGGTTCTGGCAACATGGTTATTCTGCTCTTTCCACAGTCCTGTTCCTCCGCATTGCCCACAGGCTCCACGTTTAAGGACTGAGGTGGCCAGGAGGGAAATAACCCAGATGAGAAGTTCCCAACCCAAACTGACTCATCAAAGTTTCTGAACTTCAGCGATCAGGGAGGAGAGTGTCCTGAGCTGGGGGCCAGGCATGAAGTGCTGGCCTGGGCCATAGGACACATGGCTTCTCATGGTCTGCTGAGTGACAAAGGGCAAGATCTGCCCCTCTTCATGCCTCTGTTTCCCACTCTTTAAAAGCAGCACAACAATCCTGACCTCTTTTCTCAGGCACTGAGATTTCCTGATGAAGGTGCTGGCTGTCACATTAGGACACTTGGTAACTGGGGTCTTCTGCTGGCAAACCTGTTCCTCCAGCCCCATGGACGAGGTGGAGGCTGGCTCTGAGCTCAGAGCTTGCAGGTCAGAGAATCATAGAATCGTGTTGGTTGGAAAATACCTTGAAGATCATCAAGTCCAAACATTAACCCAGCACTGCCAGGTCCCCACAGAATCATAAAATCATTAAGGTTGGAAAAGGCCTCTAAGATTCTCAAGTTCAACCATCAAAACCAAGTCAGCACCACATCTACAGGGCTTTGTAATCCCTCCAGGGATGAGGACTCCACCTCTGCCCTGGGCAGCCTGGGCCAGGGCCTGGCAACACTTCTGGGGAAGAAATTGTTCCCAATATTCAATCTAAACCTCCCCTGGCACAACTTGAGGCCATTTCCTCTTGTCCTGTCACTTGTTCCTTGGGAAAAGAGACCAAAAGATGCCTGGCACCAACGTCCTCTCAGGCAGTTGCAGAGAGTGAGAAGGTCTCCCCTCAGCCTCCTTGTCTCCAGGCTGATCAGCCCCAGGTCCCTCAGCTGCTCCTGCTCAGACTTGTGCTCCAGCCCCTTCCCCAACCTCAAACTCACTGTTAGGCTTTGTAAGTTTAGGGCTGTGAAGAGGAGGAGGAGGAGCCAGTTCTGGTCAGAGGTAGGGGCAGGAGTGGAGGTGGGCAGGTCACTCT
>NW_009954547.1:376789-382358 GCF_000747805.2 Chaetura pelagica
GCTTTGGAGTTGAAATGTTCCAGTGCACCAGGCTCTGCAGTCAGAGGGTGCTCACTCCTGCTGCCTGATGGAGCCTTCAGCCATCCTGCAAGCCTGGCCTGGCTCAGAAGGTGGAAGCCTTGAAGGAGATTCATTGGTGGGTCAGTTCCTGCCACCTTGTGCCAGGAACAGCCTCAAGGGCAGAGAAAGCCCAGTGAGGCCTGGCTGGGTTTCTGTTGCTGGGAGAGACTTCTCTGCCTCTGGACCTCATCAGAAATTGAAGTTGGGTGAAGGCAGGTCAGGGTGCAGGTGGGCAAGCAAGTCAGCTGAAGTCTTAACACATGCCCAGGGGCTGCCAGGGCAACTTGTCACTGCCCAGTGCCCCTCATGGGTCACCAGTCATCCCCCCCTCTTCATCCTCCCTGCCGTGTGCTGGGCTGCCAGCCCTGCTGGCTCTGGGGACAGCCTGGGGCAGGTCCCGCCCTGCGCCAGGCTGGGCAGGTGCTTGTGGTTGGGAGAGCTGGGTCAGGTTCCTCTGGGCACTGGAACCCTGCCGAGCAGCAGGCCATATCCTGGGAAGGAAGGAGGCTGCTGCTGGACACAGATAAGTCAGCGTGACATTTAGCTAATGTTCCTGCTTTCCCTGCTGTCTTGCTGGCTGTCCAAGGGGCTGTCCTTTGAGGGAGAGTCAGCTGTGAGCATGTTCCTGGAGCTCCTTCAACCAGGAGGTGCTTTCTGTACAAGTGGGAGGCTGATGCTGCTAAGAGGTCCCATCCTCCCTGTGCTCTCCTGGCCCTGTTATGCCCTGGTCATGAGCTCTGGAAGGCTTGAGGCAGACAGAGAAGCAGCTCTGCTCATGGAACACAGCTCCACTTGGATGAACTTCACATGAACTCGTGAAGTTTGTTTGGTGGTTTTCTTTCCTGGTGGGGTAAGCAGGTCAGGAGCAGGATGCTGCAGGTCTGTCGCCAGGAAACCCAGGGGTAATGAAGAAGAGAACCCCTCTGGATTGAGGGCTTGTTGCTACAGTAAATTGGGAGGTGTGGTTGAAGCCTGAGCCAGCCCATGTCACCACAGGGGACAAGACATGTCACCACAGGGGACAAGACGTGGCACCCCAGGCCAGCACCTGGCAGGACATGGACACCTAGAGGGACTTTCCAGGGTGGTGTGCAGCTTGGTCCCAAGGCACACAGCCAAGAGAAGCAGGGTGAGGAGCATGATGGGGTAAGAAGAGTTTCTCTGGAGCACCAGGGTGTCTCCACTGCTCAATGGTTGGCAAGGAGCAGGAAGGAGACAGCAGCACCCACTGTGTGTTGAGGCCACCAGCTCTGTGAGATGTTTCCCAGCCTCTTGGTGATGGAGGAGGCCAAGCAGTTTAGGTCTGGCTTAAAGCTCCTGCTCAGTGTAACCACTTGAAGAGGGATCTTCTAAGTGCTTTGAGAGATCTCTGAGGTGCTGGGGTTGGAGTGGTCTCCTCTCACCCTGGGCTGCCACCAAGGCCACCTGCAGCCATTGTCCCCTGCCACCCTTCTTCTTCTGTGCTGCAGGGAAGTCATCCTCATGTGCTGCCATGCAGGAGCAAGGAGGGCATCTCTTCCTCCACCATGTTGATTGCAGAGAAGCCAGCAGGCCCCTGGTGAGGCTGTTCAGCACTTCCAGCAGAAGTTGGTTTGCTTCTACCTTTGCCAGACTTTAACTGTTTGAGCTGCATTTTTCCATCCTTCTGCTGCCTCAGGCTGAACTTTCTCCCTTTATTTTTTTCTTCCCAAGTTTCAGCAGAAGGTTGGGGAAAAATGGCAGCTTTGCCAATTTTTTTATTATTATTATTTTATTAATATTATTTTTTTATCCTGGCTCTTTGTTTGAGGACCTCTGGTGCCTCCATGCTTTGGAAAAGAGACTTGAAATTTGGCAGGGTTGGTGCATTCCTGGTGGAAATCAACACAGATTTGGTCAAATTGTTGGTCTCTAGGCAGCATGGTTGTGCATGCTTGGAAGAGCTCTTCAGAGGCTTGCTGCTGAAGTCCTCATCTTCTGTAAAGATACTCTGGCCTCCAGACCTGCTGGTCACCAGCTGCTCCAAACACCTCCCATCTCCCACCCTGCCCAGGCAAGTTCAGGTCAGGAGTGGTGACTGCAAGGAGCCTGAGCAGTTCTTTGGTGCTCCTTGTTAGATAGTCTTGAAGCACTTTACAAAAGACAACGGTGTCTTTGTCTCCATCACACATGCATGGAAGCTGAGGCAGTGGCTGTGGGCATCACCTGCCCCTGGCCCTCAGTGACACAGCAAGGGATGGAACTCAGGTCAGCTTGGGCAGTGGCTTGTCTCGGGACCAGAAGCTAAAGCTGGAAGGAGAGAGAACATTTCCCAGTGCTCCCATGTCTTGTGAGACCTTGGGAAAGGGCATTTGCCACCCCTTCCTCTCCCATGGGTCTGCTGATCACCAAGTGTCTGACCTTTGACTTCATGATTACTGTGATTTTTAACATTGCTTTTTTATATTAGTGTGGAAATATTTTCTACTTGCTGTCCTGGGGACTGACAATTCTTCCATAGGCTCCGTTATCCTCAGCTTTAGCTTCTCCACCTGATGGTATCTCGAAGCTTTCTGCAATTGGAGGGAGCATAAAGTGGGAAACCTCTGGTCTGGTGGAGGCAGCAGGCCAACCTTGGCTGGAAGGAGGCCTGGCTGGTCCTGAGGGCTCCCCAGCTAGTGCCATTACACGAGTGCTTGAGCCCTTGTGGGGTGTTTTCTAGCAAAATGGCAAAAAAAAAAGCTGGCTTCTCCTCTTGGACCTCAGCATTTGGACCCTGACTCCACTGGAGACGCAGAGAGGGAAGGTTGACTTTGGCATTCGTGAGTGTTGTTGTGGTTGGGTGGCAGTGAATGAGCTCCTCTGGCATTTTTGGGTGGTGCTGGCATGACACCAGCAGCAGGGCTACTTTGGTCTCTCCTCTCAGAGGAGAAGACCCTGGTGGGTGCTGGGCAGGGAGCTGGTCATGGAGTGAGCCAGGAGCAAATCCTGGTGTGGAGCTGTGCTGAATGGGAAGCCAGCCTGGTACAAGCCACCAGCAGCCCAAGGAGATCCCCAACGGGGGGATGGGGTGGATGATCTTGGTAGCAGTGCCAGGGACACCCTGTGGGTAGTGGCCAGTGTGCCCAGCACTGCTGGCTGGGTCCTGCTGGTTGCCTTCCAGTGGGAAAGGGGTTTTCTGACTCCAATAACATTCACCAGCTGGGCAGCAGCTCTGGAGCCGGGTGTGTGCATTTGTCTGCTCTTCCTTTGTGTCTTGGCCGCCGTCGCCTCCTCCCTGCTGAGATCAATGCCTGTGGCCTGCCTTTTGTAAGCCCTTTGGGTGCAGCTCTGGAAGTCTTCAGCCAGTGGTGCTGGTTTCCATCGTGCAGCTTCGCCGTGCTTGAGCAGCTTGGTCCCTGTCTGGCTGGATGGCTTGGGTAGGACAATGAACTGGAGGTGGGTTTCCACTAGGAGGGACATCCCAATGAAGGGCTGGGAGGTCTCCTGGGGGGTTGCAAAGCACAGGTGGGATGCAGTTGGCTGGGGATGGAGATCAGCCACAGGTACGTGGAGGTGAGCTCAGAGGACCTCCTTGATTCCTTCTTGGGCCAATTTTCTACAATGCCATGGGTTGGGAGAAGAGGTGGGTTCCCATGGAGGCCGAATCTCACTCGTGTATTCTTCCTGGGGGCACCAGGTGGCGCAGGAGTGTAAAGGATTTGTTTGTCATCCCCGCAGGTCTGGGTTCAAATAGGTTGACTCTCACTGCTGTGATGAGTCCGTAGGTCTCAGCCCCCACGTGGCTGTGCCCCCGTGTCAGGGCTAGCTGCAGCCCCAGGACCAGGCAGCTGGGATGTGGCTCCCAGAGCACTGGTTTCCAGCAGAGTGAGGAGCTGAGCCAATGTTTGAACCATAGCAGGAGGCCTGGGTGTGTGGGGGCTGTGTGAGCAGGGCACAGTGGTGTGGAGGAGCCAGTGGCAGTGGGGAGAGCCCCAGAGGGGCTCAACAGGGTGAGGAGGAGGCAGTGTGGGATATCAGGACTCACAGAATGGGTTGGGTTGGAAGGAACCTCAAAGACCATGTAGTTTGGATGAGCATGGTCTTACATCCCTTCTCCCTCTTCCCAGCAGGGCAGCTGGGCCCTGGCACATGGCTGAGCATTTCCACAGTGAACATTCACCTTCTGCTCTGGCTGGTCCAAGCTGGGGCCCAGCAGCCACGTAGGGGTAATTTTTTTCCCCCTCCTTGTACCTTCAGTGATCTTTGAGACAAGGCATTGTATGACTCAGCTTCTGCATTCCGTGCCCCCGAGAGGAGTTTGCACACATGCATCCATGGCACAGAGCAGTGCCTGCTCCTGGCAGGCCAAGCTGGGGTAGGGTTTCTTCCTGAAAGAGGAGCAGTGAGTCCCCACTGCTCATCCACTTTTATCATACGGAAGTCTGATTTAGCCAGGATGGTGCCAGCAGGTCGGGAGTGTCTTCCAGAGCACTGCTCCAGCATCTGGGCTTGTGAGGTGCTGGAAGGACTGGAGGAAGCCCCATTGCAGTGCAGAGCAGGTGCTCAGCCAGTCCCTCAGTCTGCTTTCATTCCTACCAGCAAAGGTCCAGCTGGTGGGCCAGAAGCATGAAGCACATTTTGGGTGCTGGGACTGAACTGCTGGTTCTGGTAGTTGGCACAGTCAGCAGAAGTTGACACCAATGTAGATCCTGTGAAGGGCAGTTTGGACACTGACCTTTAGGTCCTGTCTGTTTCTGCTGCCTGGTCCCTGCTGGCAGCTCAGGTCTAGTAGCTCCTGGGTGAGACCAGAGGTGTGCAGGGGGCACTGGTTTGCAGGGCACAGGTCTTTTCATGACACAGAAGAGGATTGCAGAGCACAGAAGAGGTTTCCAGGGCACAAAAGAGCTTTGCAGGGCAAAAGGGTCTGCAGGGCAGCTGCAGACCCCCAGCCAGCCAGCCCCAGGGCTGCACACTTGACTTCCAGCACTGCAGGACAAGGCTCCGTGCTCCTCCTGCCCCTCAGCCACAGGGTTTTCAGGTGGTCCCCAGGCCTGTGGTCACCCCCAGTGCTGCCTCTTGCTGCCCTGGGGTACCCGGTGCCAGGGTGGTCTCACAGGGCTTCCCCAGGAGCTCTGGTCGGGGTGTGTGGGGCAGCCTGTCCCACTCCATCCTGTCTCCATCAGGTTCCAGTAAAAACCAAATGCGTTCTCCAGCCCGAGCTGCGTTGCCGTTTGAGCCCTTCCAAAAATGAAACAAATACCCACGGACTGCAATTCAAATTGCAGCTCAATTAGGGCTCGTTCCCAACGCGATCGTAAAACCTCCAGTACGAAAACAAACAACCCAACCAAACCACATCCAAGCCTGATCCTGTCTCCATCAGGTTCCAGTAAAAACCAAATGCGTTCTCCAGCCCGAGCTGCGTTGCCGTTTGAGCCCTTCCAAAAATGAAACAAATACCCACGGACTGCAATTCAAATTGCAGCTCAATTAGGGCTCGTTCCCAACGCGATCGTAAAACCTCCAGTACGAAAACAAACAACCCAACCAAACCACATCCAAGCCTGAC
>NW_009954547.1:382772-383535 GCF_000747805.2 Chaetura pelagica
GGGGCGCGCGGCGGTGGTTCCCGCCCCCCCCCTCCCCCCCAGCCATATTTAGCTGCTCTGCCCCGGCCGGGCAGGGAGGGGAGGCCGCAGCACAACTCATTAAAAAAAAACAAAAAAACAAGCCAAACAAAAACAATGTAATTAAAGAGACTCAGCACTGCGTGTTCCCATAGCAAGAACGTTTACCCAAGGCTTCCTTTGCTCGGATACTTAATGTCAAGCAGCAATTAAAAGGCTGGCACGGTGGGGAGTGCAGTGAGGAGGGTTTGCCCCAGCTGGGGGGTGAGCACAGCTCTGGGGGGCAGCCCTGCCATCCCTGGTGCTGTGCTGAG
The DNA here is from genome assembly GCF_000747805.2 of Chaetura pelagica. Classification (NCBI taxonomy): domain Eukaryota; kingdom Metazoa; phylum Chordata; class Aves; order Apodiformes; family Apodidae; genus Chaetura; species Chaetura pelagica. Next base: position 383,105 of record NW_009954547.1, read on the forward strand.
GGGGCTTTCGGTCCTGGAAGGTGCCCCGGGGAGCAGCGGTGCTGGGGGCAGGGGAATGTGCACCCTGAGCAGGAGCTGCTGAAGCCCTTCAGGCAGGGACCTCCTTGTTCTGGAACACACACCCCTGTTTAGCTCCATCCCCATGGAAATTCGGTAGCACAAAAGCAGAAAAGCAGATTTTCCCCGTGCCAGCCTGCGGGCAGGGCGGGGCGGGAGCTGCTGGGGCAAATCCTGGGGAAAAAAGGGAAGCCAGCAGAGCTGGGCTGGGTACGGAGTCGAGGCCCTGACATGAACATTGCATCCCCCCTCCAGCATCTGCTTCCTGACCCGGGTCGGCAGCCGGAGCCATGGGATGTTCTGTTTGCCCTCCCTGGGGGGATGCCCCGGGGTGCCCAGGGCCAGGCTGTGCCAGCCCTGCCTCCCCAGCAGGG
>NW_009954547.1:383945-401616 GCF_000747805.2 Chaetura pelagica
GAAGGGGAAGGGGAAGGGAAGGGGAAGGGAAGGGGAAGGGAAGGGGAAGGGAAGGGGAAGGGAAGGGGAAGGGGAAGAAGAAGAAGAAGAAAGTAGAGCAGCAGTAACATCATCGTGGTGCAGCAGAATTTGCTCAAGCGTCTCTTCTCCTTTCCTCCTCCAAATGTGCTGTTGGGCCTGCAGAAACAGGGTGTTTTATGGGAGGCCTCTGCAGACTGTCAGCAAGTGATCTATTTGGTTGGCTCCAGAGCTCTCCCAGAGTCCCACAATCTCCATCTCTCCCAAAACCAATTTTGGAGGGAGGTGCAGCAGGGTGAGCCTTATGGGCAGGCTCTTCCCTGCTGTGCAGCTCCAGGGCCATGGCTGTGCCTCAGGTGGACATGGCCTTGAGATGTGGGTCATGGCCTCCAGCCCATGTTCTTCCCACTGGCACGGCCCCTCAAGCAGCTCAGCAAGGGTTGGTCCCTCTGTTCTCACCTCATTCTGCAGACACTGCACACCCAGCACCAGCATTCCCCTCAGGATGTGAAAGCCTCCTGACTTGGGAAGAGCCTGGACAGTGAGTGTGATGCTGACGCCCTCATGCTGCTGCAGGCTCCTCCACCTCTTCCCCTGCAGAGGTGCAGGGCTCTGAGTGCTGGTGGAATGGGGCTGATCCCACCCAGGATCTGCCCTTCTCCAGCTTATTCTCCAAGCTTCTGACAGTTGGCTTTCAAACCCAATGCCATGCCATGATGCCTGGCCATGAGGCCCACTCTCTGCTGCCTTGGGTCATGAGCTGCTCACGATATGCACCAGTATGGAGACAGCAAACCCAACATGCAGCCACACTGGCATCACCAAACCCCTGTCTAATGCTCAGGAGATTCTGTCCCGAGCCAGGGGCTGTGCAGCAACTCCTGGCCTTGCACCACACTGAGCTCCTCCAAGCTAATCGGGCTAATAGCGTTGGGCTTCTGGAGCTCCAACAAAAATGTCCTGGCAGGAGCAGGATCTATATAAGTTAGTTGTTATTGCTGAACAAAAGAGACATGCTCTCCTCGGCTCCATTCAAAAAAAACCCCAGTGGGTTTGCCAAGTGGGGAAAAAAAAGAGAAAATCTGTAGGAAACAAACAAACAAAGCCCTGGCTCTGGTTTGGTGCCTTTCCCTGGACCCAGGTTTCAATAAGTAAGTGCATTTTCCAGGCACGCAGATGTTTCCATGGAGCAGGAGTGTTTTGCTCTGTCTTTGCATGGCCAGGTCACTGCACAATATTTAAATACCTTTGAGGTCCATATGCCTCATGATGGGTGAGTGGTGTGCAGGCTGTTCCCAGGAGCCCTGCCTTGCAGGGATGTGAAGCACAGAACTTCATCCTAGTGTGCCTTGGGGTGGCTTATGAAATCCCACTCTTTTGGAAGGGCTCCCTACTCATTTGGATCCCCCGTCCTGAAAAATTGCTTGGGCAAAAAGAGAGGAAAACGTGAGTGCATCAGCAGCTGGACCCTGCCCTTCTGAGTCGTGTTCCCACGAGCAAAGAGCGGCTCCTTGATGTGTTAGGAGCTCGAGTGGATTCTGCTGTGGAGGATTTGAGAACTGAGTTCTTGTGGCCGTAGCATGTGATTTTGTCTCCTGTGTGGGCCAAGGGTGAGCCTGGTCCTAGTGGAGGGGCTGGGCCCAGTGTGCTCAGACGAGGAAAGACCCCGTGCTCTGATGTCCTTGGAAGCAGCTTAGATGTTGATCTCGCCAGCTGATCCCAGTTTGGTCTGAGTTGGGGTGACTGTCCCTGATAACTGATTCTTAGGTTTCTCCTGTCCTTTTCCTGTGCATTTTTTTGGATAAAATGAGTACTGTGTAGTGCTGTGTCCAGCTCTGAAATCCCCAAGACAAGAAGGACACGGGCCTATTTAAGTAAGTCCAGAGGAGGCCACAAGGACTATCAGAGGGCTGGGAGAGTTGGGGTGTTCAGCCTGGAGAAGAGAAGGCTCCAGGGAGACCTTAGAGCACCTTCCAGTGCCTGAAGGGGCTACAGAGGGCTACTCTCTACTGGGCAGAGAGTTTTTACAAGGGTATGGAATGGCGGGACAAGAGATAATGGCTTTTAAACTGGAAGAGGGGGAGATTTAGGTTAGACATCAGGAAGAAAGTATTTCCTATGGGAATGGTGAGACCCTGGCCCAGGTTGCCCAGGGAAGCTGTGGCTGCCCCTTCCCTGGAAGTGTTGAAGGCCAGGTTGGATGGGGCTTGGAGCAGCCTGGGCTGGTGGGAGGTGTCCCTGCTCATGGAACAAGATGGTCTTTAAGGTCCCTTCCAACCCAAACCAGCCTGGCATTTGATGATTCTATAACCCAGTGAACTGAATTGGAATGTGGTTCAGGAGCATTCCTGGCACCTTGTGCCAAGGTACCAAGGACAACCACAGTGCCACAAGGCTGTGATGAGCTCTGCAAGGACCCAGTCTTTCTCCTCCTCCCTGCCCCAAGCTTTCTCATCCTTTCAAAGCTCTAACACCTTTCATCTTCCACCTTTCAGGCTCCCTTTTTCTTGCACACAGAGCCCCATGGCTTCTGCCTCTGCTGCATCAGGCTGCAGATGGCAGGGAGCAGCTTCCCAAAGTGACAGCCACCCGCGCTGACCCCGAGGACATGTGGCACTGAGCTCATGTCTGCCACGACTGGCTGGAGCCTGCCCTCCCACTGCCAGCACAGGCATGAGCTCACCCCTTCCACAGCCAGCCTAGGGGGTGGCAGGGAGTGGGCAGCCCAGGGTTTTTGCTGGAAGGCTGTTGCCACCAGCATCATCATCACATGCCCATGAGTGTTGTCACAGCTTGGGCTCCCACTGATGGGTAGTGGTGTGGGACGACCACAGTGCACCCCACCAGCCACGTCATAGAATCACAGGATGATTTAGGTTGGAAGGGGCCTTTAAAAGCCACCTAGTCCAACCCCCCCAGCAGTGAGCAGGGACATCTTCAACTACATGAGCTTTCTCAGAGTCTTATCCAACCTGACTGAATGTTTCCAGGGATGAGGCTTCTACCACCTCTCTGGGTAACCTGGGCCAGTGCTTCACCATGTCATTGTAAAACTTGCCTCCTTATATCTAGTCTGGTGACCTCCAGGCAGAATGGTCACTGTCTGCCTGTCCTGGTGCCACTAGTCCCTGAGATGGGAGTGGTGGTGACAGAGAGGACATGGCCCATGTTCCCCCTGGGATTTGCACATCTGGTGCTGTGGGTGCCCAGTGTGGGCTGCTCCTGTGGGTGCTTGGGGCAGGACAGCTGGTTCCTGGGGCTTTGGGGCAGTGGGGCTCCTTCTAGCCAGCCCCACGTCCAGGCTCCACCAGCAGGACAGGACATCCCTGGCTGACATTGGCTGCTGCTCTGCTGGAGGCTGGGAGAGGCTACGCCCTTAAACAAAATGCACTTAAAATCATATAATTACAACCATTATTAACACTGTTTACTAGGCCAAGATCTGCAGTACTGGAAACATTAAAAGCTAGAATATGCAGAAACCACAGCCTTATAAACTACCCAGTGGATTTGCTTGTGCTTGTTGCAGAAGGAGGGATAAAATGAACTAAAATGAAGTTGTCTTTTGCTCATCCATCTTCACGTGCCTTCAAAAAAAATTTCTCATTTACATTGGTTTCATGAGCTGGGCCTGGCCAGCTCTAACTCATCCCTTAGCAGAACTTCAGCCTCTTCCATGGAGTTGGCTGGTACATGGGTTTGTGACATTGCAGCCCCACTTAGGGTGAACCACCCAGGTGGTTCATCCCACCTCCTTGATGGCTGCAAACACATCCCATGGCTGGGGCAGGCAAAGCTGCCATCCCCTGCTGCCCTCTTTGCAGTAGATAGGTAACTAATTAGTGACAATAACTGATTATGGTTGAGATAAAGTTATCTGGGCTGCACTGAGGCTACATGCAGAGGAGGTGGGACCTCCTCCCACCTCTCCCCACAGGATGAAGCTTTGCCTTCAGGGCCAGCTGGCAGTTGGTTGCTCCTACCTTGAGGGCACGACATCTGAGGGTGTTGTTTTCAGCTATCAGTTGCTCCTGCAAAGTTTAGCTCTAGATAAATCAAGAGTATTTCACTGAGGCCAGATGACTCATAACCACAGGGCAGGAAACTCTTTTATCTCCGGGGCAGCCAGTTTAATATAGATAGATGTTCACTCCTGAGCGCTGAATAATTTCCGTCTCTTTACTTCTCATTAAAAGCAAAACAGATGAGGGAAAATAGTGAGAAATTTCTCTGTGTCGCCTCCATTTCTAGCATCTCTGAGAGAACTTCCTCCAAATTCTGCAGCCAACCTGTACTGGATCCTTTGACACATATTTTAATTGGCAGAAAAAACTGCTTTTGCTCCAAAGCACGACTCCTCTTTGTAAACCTTGATTTGCAGGCATGGATGAAGCAAGGATGTGTCACAACAGGGTCTAACCCAGCTTCCAGAGGGGTGCTTTTGGGGTCTTCCCTTCTTTGCTGTTACGGGAGAGCATTGTTGAAAGGGAACCATAGAGGAACTGGGCACCTTGTTGAGGAGTGTTCTAGAAGAGCTCTTCACCTCCAAGCAGCAGCTGGGGTGGGAGAGGACCTGGGCAGTGAGGAGCTCTTGTACAGAAGAGAACAGGCAAGGTTTTGCTGGAGAGTGTCTCGAGTTGGTTATTTCTCTTTCCTGGGTATGCCAGCACTTTCCTTCTTGGGCTTGGTCCATGAGTCAGGACCTGCCTTCCTGGGTGCCTCTCTTGCACAGGAATGAGTGGCTTTTTTCTCTTGATTTCTGTCTATCAGTGACAGCAGAGCTGCCTGATGCTTTTCTGCCCTTTTGGTATCTGGGGTCGTGTATTTGCCACCTGTAGAGGCTTGTATGTGCTGTGTGCTCCTCATGCCCCTTGGCATGAGGAGATTTCAGTGCTGGCCATGCCACAAGCTGCTCCATGTCCATGATGAAACATGATGTGCTCAGGCTGGCACAGCTGTAAGCTGAGGACTCCGTGTCCAGAGCTGAGTAGGTCCCCGTGAGCCCAGGGCTGGTTCTCCAGCCCTTCCCTGCATTTTGCAGGTCTCTCCCCACAGGTGATGCCCTCCTGGCAAAGAGCTTCTCCTCTTCCTCCCCACCAGAACCAGAAGGATCCATCTATGTGCATCTCACTGGCCTCTGCAGGGTGGTTTAGGGATGTCTTGCCACCTGAAGCCCACACAGTTGGTGTCCTCTGTCTGGTTGGTAAAGCCCTGCATTCAGATAACCCACATCCCTGGAGGAATCCAGGGCAGCAACTTGACACTGTGGCTAGGGCCACACTCCAGACCTCCAAATCCACAGGCTGAAGCCAGTGAGATGAGTGATCAGCAGCAGCCAACCTCCCCATCATTTTCTGCTTTTAAATATCACAGCTATAAAAGGCTAAATCATTACAGGACTTTTGCAGCCCACTGTGCCTCTTCATCTGAAATCAGGGTGATGAAGAGCACATCTCGAGGTTGTTAATAATATCCTGCCTCCTGATGAGGGCTTTATAAACATCATCAACCCAGGACCAGCTTTGCAGTAGCATTTTGACATGATCTTTTAGACAACTGACATGGTTTTTGTATTACACTCGATATTTAAACAAATAAAGTGATAGGAGGAAGACCTTGCCCTTAAATATCTGACCTTATACACAGGGGTATGAGGTCAAAACTGGGAGAAACTGTGTCTAGTGTAGTGGTGCTCAATGCTCTTCAGACCTGATGCTCCTTGTCTGAGCACTGTGCCATGGGCTGTGGCAAGGAGGGAATGGGATGTTTGACGCTAGTGAAGCCCTTGGTGCTGTGAGGGATGACTCATGGGGAACAGTCCCACACAACAGCCAGGCCACCCTGAGGATGAGGTCTTTGTGGGGACATGAGTGTCACAGCTAGAGGGAGAGGGGCAGGTCCCCCTCTGGGAAGCCAAGAAAAGGTGCCAGGTTTCCTAGGGACTTGTACGTGTTTATCATGGTTATTTAAGATAGAAATCAAAAGCAGTGTGGAGAAAAGGTTTGGCAGCTTAATTGTTGTGGAGAGACAAGGTGAGGAGCAGCTGTGGAGCCTGGGACTGTTGGTGAGCAGGAGACTGGGGGTCACTGGTACTCATCAGGACCTGATGTTTTCTCAAGGCCTTTTGTGCCTTCCCTGCTTCCACATTCCTTTCAGAGGGTGCCCTTTGCTGGAATAAAGACCCCAAGGAAAGTCACGTTCCAAAGAGGGCTGAGGAATGGTGATAAGCACAGGAGACAGATTCCTGCTAGAATGATGGGTGTGGAGGGGGTGTGCAAGGCCACCCCAAACTAACTGCACGGTGGGTGGGGGATTTTTGTCCCTGCATCCCCACTGCTCAAGCTGTCTGGACAACCCCAGGTAGGAGCTGGGTGGTAGAGACTGGGGGCAAGGAGAGGTTTTGCTGGTGTCATGAATGGAGACAGGATGCAGAGCTGAGCAGCCTGAGGTTGCTTGGGGCTGGATGACAGTGTGGGGCTAGACTGGCCCTGTTGGGCCAGAAGGAAGCGTCTCACCCACAGGGTTTGTATGAGCTCCTCAGGACTTCCACAGGGCTCACAGCAGCAATGGGAAGGAGGAACGGACGGGCCCAGATGATGGCGAGTGGGTGAGGGCACTGCTGGCACCAGCGTTCATGGAGCAGCCACTTGTATCAGCGCTGCCCCAGCGCTGCTCTGCCTCTCCTGCCTCGTGACTGGTCCCAGCACTCCCTTTCTGGCATGTCCTCCCATGCCTCATCCCCCACAACCTCCTTGCCTTTTCCCAGGTCATCCTCCCCTAAAATGACGCAGCAGATGCGGGACCTGCAGCTGGGCAAGGCCAGGAAGCCTCCGGGCCCTTCCTCGCCCAACGCGGCCAAGAGGCTCTACCGAAACCTGTCGGGGAAGTTCCGCGTCAACTACACGTCCTTCGATGAGGGCAGCCTGGTGGGACGGGCCGAGAAGGAGAAGCTCCGCAAGTCCTACCTGGTCAGTGCCCTCTGGCTCCATCCACAGCTGGCAAGATGGGGATGGAGGGTCCATGCACGGGTGATGTTGATGTCTGGGTGGAAGCTGTGGGTGGGGGTGGTCCTGGTGTTTGCTCGGCTTCATCTGGCTGTGCCTGCAAAGAGCCGGTGCTCCTGAGCCCCTGGGGCCAGGGAAGCCCCCCCTGTCTGGGTTTGTGGAGCATTGGTGAAGGGCTGGGGTGTTGGGTGGGCGGGAAGAAGGGTGCCTGATGTTCAGCCAACCAGTCTCTCTCTGTCCAGTTCCAGAGCAATGCTGCCCTCTTTGAGGCTGTGGAGCTGCAGGACCTAGACAGAGTCCAGGAGCTGCTGAAGCAGTACAGCCCTGAGGAGCTGGACCTGAACACCCCCAACAGTGAGGGGCTGCTGCCCCTGGACATTGCCATCATGACCAACAACGCTCCCATCGCCAGGGCCCTGCTCCAAGCAGGAGCAAAGGAGAGCCCGCACTGTGAGTCAGTGCTGAGGAGCCCTGCCATGCCCATCACCTGAGCCTCCAGCCTGGTGGAGTGAGGCACCCCAGGAGCAGGGGCTGGGTGGGGAGGAGATCAGCTGGGCTCTGAGAAGCTGGTGTGGGCTGGAGCTGGGGCTTGAGCGGAGCCACGAGAGCAGGACACAGAGGGGAGGACGGGGTCTCGGGGTGGGGACGTGGTGCCAACAGACCCTGGGCTTGCCCTAACTGCCTTCTCTTCTCTCCCGGGACCCGTGGCCCCCCAGTCGTGAGCCTGGAGAGCCGCTCGCTGCACGTCTCCACGCTGGTGCGGGAGGCAGAGCAGCGCGTCAATGAGCTGACGGCGCAGGTGGTGAACGAGGCGCCCAACGCCGACTGCTCCGAGAAGGAGAAGCAGCTCAAGGCCTGGGAGTGGCGATACAGGCTTTACAAGCGCATGAAGGCAGGGTTTGAGCATGCCCGTGAGTGCCCGTAGCAGGGGCTGGGGGGGCAGGGGGGCAGCCCCTGAGCTGGGGGAGGAGCGGGGCCATGCGAGCTCCAGGCTGTGCATGGTCCATCCAAGGATCCCCACGCCCTGTAGCCAGGGCTTTATGCCCTGTGTGTTGGGTGCACGGGGGGGTAAGTGCTCAGGGACATGTCCCAGGGCTTGGGGGGAGGCCCAGGAGGGACACGGAGGGGTTCAGAGTGACCGTCCTCGCTGTGATGGTCCCTGTGCTCTCTGTCCCCAGGAGTGCCAGATGCCCCCACCAGTGTCCACCTCTCGGTGGCCAGCAGCTCCTCGGTGCAGGTGACCTTTCGGGAGCCCCTGAGCGTCAACTCAGCCGTTGTCACCAAGTACAAAGGTAAGGAGCAGAGTCCCCACATGCAGCCATCTTAAGTGTGTCAGTGGGTGTGCTGGGAAACTCACTCCATATCACACCAGCATGCCAGGGACATGGCCACTGCTGCTGAGCTCCCATCAAGCCACCTTTGTGCTCAAGTACAGGAGGAGTCAGGGCCACATGCTGGAGAGCCCAACCACCACCCAAACAGTCTGAGCTGGATCAAAGCACTGTCCTGCACCAAGGCAAAAAGCAGGGTGTCACTTGTTTGCCACCCCCTCATCCTGCTGTCCTTTGCTGTCCTGCCATTCCCTCACCCTTTACCGACTTACTTTTTGGCTTCTGGGAGGATTTCATCCATCCCCAACTCCTGACCCATCATTTTAGGGCACTGAGCCTGCCTGACATGGCCAGGTGAGGAGCTCCTCTGTGCTGTCCCCCAACCACGTCTTCCCCTCTCCCCTGCGCTCACTCTGCTCCTCCAGTTCTGTTGCTGTCCTGCTGGCCCTGCTGGGCTGCTGCCAGCCCTGGTAGCCCAGCCCTACTCTGGGGCCTCAGGGCACCTTGGGCTCTCTCTCCTTCCAGTGGAATGGAGCTGCTCTCCCACCTTCTTGCCGCTGCTGGGGGAGGCCATCATCGACAAGCTGAAGAACCTGCACTACACAATCCAGGGGCTGGTGTCGGTGAGCTCTTGGGGTCTCCCGTGGGGGTCTGGGCTCAGGGGGAGAACCCACAGCTGGGAAAAGCCTCTGGCCACTGTGCGTGGGGTCATTCCCTGCAGTGCTGAGGGGAGTGGCTGGGGCATCATTTCGATCCAGAGGAGCAGGATTGTGCCACGGTGCTCAGCACAGCCTGGGAGAGGCATCTGTCTGTCCCTGCGTGGCTGTGGCTGCCCTGGCCAGGGGGAGACCCCCTGCACGAGGTGCCTGGGGACTGACAGACAGAACAGGGCCATTCATCCCACGCCTGATTTATCCCCTGTCCCCCACCCCGCTCCTGTCTCCACCCTGGGCAGTAAATCACTGGCTCGTTCTTTGCCGCCTGCACAGACCGACCCCCTGCACCAGCCTGGCGCTCATTGGAGAGAGGGACCAGCCCTGTCCCCATCTCCAGGAGCTCAGAAGGTCACAGGCTGGCTGGGGCAGCAGCTTCCCACTGTTTTATCTCCCTGAGAATCACAGGGGACACGCTGCCTGTCACCTGTCCTTTCCCAGGGGCTGCCAGCCTGTCCTTGGCAAACATTGGCCTGGTGGGGGTCAGTGGGGTGGGATGGGGACCATGGCAGGATGGGGACTGCAGTGGGATCTGGACTGTGGCAGAATGGAGCTTGGGATGGGAATACAGTGGAATGCTGGAATGGGTGGGCTTGGCCTTACCAAGGGGTGCAGCAACAAAGCTCCAGGACAGGCAGGGACTCTTGGCTCCAGGAGCAGGGAAAGCCCTTGGTGCAGTTAGAGGGGCTTGGCCATGGGGGCAGTGCGGGAGCCCTGAAGCTGCTGTGGGAGCAGGAGAGCTGCCCTGGTGCAGGCAGGACAGGGCTCAAGGGCAGCCTGGAGCTGCTGTGGCAAGGAGCCAGCCTGAGCCCATCCATCATGCTTTCAGAGCTGCCTCACAGGCTCCTGTCCACCTTCACGAGTGCCTGGAGGCCTTGTAACATCTGGCAGCTTGACTGAGCTTTAATCAGAGGCCTTTAATCACTTTAATCTGCCACAAGCCCTTGACACTGTTGGGCCAGCTCCTTCTCTCTGGGGACTGGACCCTTGCAGGAAGGCAGCAGCACCCCAACCCTCCAGGCTGTGGAAGCCTCATGTCTTTGGGACTGGAGCATCTCCTGGCAAGGGGCACTTGCAGTGTACTTTCTTTCCTCTGCCCTCCCCCCCCCAAACCAGCCAAATGGGATGTGGGGATTCTCTGGTTCCTGATAACAAGAGGTTTGTACAGCTGGGGTTAGGTCAGACCCAGCAACCCAGGGTGTGGGCTACCAGTTTAGTACTCTTCATGGTGTACTGGGCTACAGGGGGATCCTCCTTCCCTCACATGCCAAGCTGGGAGAGGTTCTGATGCACTGAGTATGGCTTCCCTTCTCACAGGGCACAGCGTACTATGTCCAGGTGTCTGCCTACAACATGAAGGGCTGGGGACCCCCCCAAGCCTCCGTGCCCCCTTTTGCCATCCCTTCCAGTAAGTACCGCTGGGAATGCCTGTGGGATGGATGGGGGAGGCAGCAGTTCTCTGTGCCAGCTGAGTATCCCTGTCACTGCTGGAACAGGGTCTGGTGGGATGGATGAAGGGAATTGGCAGGTCCCTGTGCCATCCAGGGATCCCTCTTGCTGCTGGGATGGGGGACCTGAGAGCAGAGGCAGCATTTGGAGTCTTGGGCCAAGCAGACAGGCTATGCCTGGGACCCGAGGGTGCTGCCAAAGCTCCAGCTGATAGGAGCTTTGCCAAATACTCATTTTTCAACCTGAAATTCTCCTGGCTGCCTGGTAAAGACTGAGCCATTTTAGGCAGCCTGGATCAGCTCATCCTAAAGAGGAAGCCAGGAGAGAGGATGCTTTGCTTTCTCAGTTGAGAGGAAAGCCAAGCAGCCACCTCCTCTGTGGGAATAAAAAGGTTTTTTTAGCAGAGGTTTGTAATTTAGCACAGGGCAGCTTTTGAGAGGGCTCAGTCCTTACCACCTCAATGGCATCTGCCCCAAGGCTTGTGCAAAATCCACATGCTTGGGGGGGGGAACATGGTAGGATGTCCCAGCTCAGCCCCTGGAGATGCCCTCAGGGCTCAGAGCCATCCTGGTCCTGGGTGCAAATTGGCCTGGATATCGTGTGCTCTTGCCCATCCAGCACAGCCATGGGCACCTGTGTTCCCTGGCACTGACCTGGGATGGGGTTCACAGGCCCCACTGGAGAGCAGCTCTGGGCTGTCAGCACCCACTTCCCCAGGCTGGCACCAGAGCAAGTGTGGGGAAAAGCCACCCAGTTTTGCAAAAGGCACATCCAGGCATTGGGGGAGATGGGCCAGAAGGACCCAGCTGGAAGGGGCAGTCCCTGAGGGTAAAGGTCAGAGCTCAGTGGACACTGAGGTGGCCTCTGGCCCCACTGCTGGTCCCAGATGGGTCTTTGTTGCATGGGGGTCCCACAGGATCAGAACTTTAAAGCCCCTTTGCCATCCCACTCTGGTCACATTCACCCCATGGCCTGGAGACAGAGTGTGAATGAAGGGAATCAGACAGGAGGGGGGTTTATTTATTTTTATCTCCTTTAGTATTTCTCCCTTCAGTAAAGATCCCTTCCTGACTCAGCAGAATATAGTCAGACACTTCCCTGTGTGTTTTTAAAAGGTCCTAAAAATAGTGGTGAGCCCCAGCCAAAGTTAACAGAGCTGAACTTTCCACAGAAAACAGCAGCAGGCAGGACACAGGGGGTGTTCAAAGCAATTAATGTAAAGCTAACGCAGAAGCACCAGCGGGTCCCCAGCCCTGCTCCTGCTCCTTCTGCTCCTGCTGCTGCTCCTGCTCCTGCTTCACAGCGGGTGGAGCTGCCAGAAGAGCTCTTTCTGTGTTTGCTGAGGTGAGCCCAGCTCTCAGCACTCTCTTGGAGGAAGCTGCAGCTCTGGGGAAGACCTGGAGGAAGACACTAAAAAGACTTATTTTTTAAGGCTGGTAAAGTGTGGCAGCAGAAGATGAGAGCTTGTTCTTTCCCCCTGCTGTGTCCCCACCATGCTGTGGTGTGACTGGTGCCCCTGGGGTGCTGTGCAGAGCCAGGGTTCTCCGGGGAAGAGAGGTGCAAAAACCAGGGATCTCCTAAAACTCAGCCCACCCAGAGGTGCACAGCACCCATGACTGCTGCCATGCTGAGCCCGTGGGGCACGCAGGTGGGGTACTAGGAGGTGACCTGCTGTGGGCAGGAGGGGGTGGAAATCCTTGTTTCTTCCAGGTGGAGAGGTGGGTGCTGGGGGTGATGGTAGGGTGCTGGGGGTGATTCTGGTCTGTCCCCCCAGACTGGCGGGAGTACGATGGCCGGGCCCCACGGCGAAGGGGACAAGCAGAAGCTCTGGACCATCTGCTGGGCCAAGTAAAGACAGTCCACCAGCACTGCATTTGCCATGGTGAGTGCATAGCAGGGAGGCTGGGGATCCATCTGGGCTGGGGGCCTGGAGTAGCACCAGGAGTCATTTTGTCCCAGTGGTGAGTGTAGCAGGGAGACAGCTCCAGCAGTGGAGACCTTGGCAGAGCCTTCCCAATGGGTGGTTGTGCTGTGCCTTGGGCTGCCAGCAAGACCCTTTCTGTCCTGCTGCAGCAACCTCTGCTCTCTGCTCCCCAGAGCCCTGCAAGAACCAGTCCCAGAGCAGGAAGCACTCCGTGTCCAAGAGCCTCAAGCACCTCTTCCACCCTGGCAGCAAGTTTCTCAAGACACTGAAGCGGTGAGAAGCTGGTGTGCTGGTGGGTAGCCCAGCTCCCAGCAGGGACACGGGGCTAGGCCAGAAGCTGTGAGCATAGGGTATGGACTGGAGGGTGCTCAGAGGTGGGTCCTTGCCTGGAGCAAGCTGGTGGTGTCCATGGAGATGAGTTGCATTGCCCAGAAATCAAACGATTCTCTTTGGTGTTTCCATTTGGACCAGCCAAGCTGTGCCCCCTACCCAGATCCCTGCACCATCTCTGAGCATCACCCAATACCCCACCCTGCTCCAGACCCCACCACACTCCCACTACCCACCTTCACACTTGGCCTCCAGACACCCCAGGGTCTCCTGCACAGGCCTGGCCACATCACCCTCCCTTGGGCTGGCCAGGGCAGCATCACCTGTGCCACTGGCCAGGCTCACTGTTCTGGTAGCCCCTGCTCCTGGGCTGGCCACGTGTGTCTTCTGAGACCTGGGACAGGGCACCTCTTCTGCCCTGGGGAGAGATACCCTTTGGTAAACAAAGTCGGTGGCTGAGGGTGACACTGAAGAATGTCTTCTCTCCCATGCAGGGGCCTCTACCTGACAGCCATCTTCTACAAGGATGACAATATCCTGGTGACCCATGAAGACCAGATCCCTGTGGTGGAGATTGATGACACCTACTCCTGCTTGCTCATGCAGGATTTTCTGTGGTTCACCAAGGTGGGTGGCCCAGGGGCCAAGTGATGTGTCTCTTGACACACCTCTGGCAGCCACCTTGGATGCTGCTGAGATGATGGCCACCACCCCGGGCACTGTCCTCCAGGGGTGTCATGACCTGCGGAGCACCTTCCTTGCAGCACCTTCCATGGTGCTGGCCATGCAGGCAGTGGTGCCTGTTGTGCCTGGGGCACTGTGGGGCTCTCACTGGGGTTGGTTCAGGCTGGGAGCAGCACCAGGGGACATCCCACATGCACAAAATGAGCAGAAGCCACTCCACCTGCTCCCACCAGGTGACACAACATCTGCAGCTTCTGGGCTTCTCCACATTTCCTCCAGGACCTCCTCTTTGCCACCTCCCTCGTTTGCTCCATGGAGTAGAGCCCACAGGCTTGCCACTCCCTGAGGTCCAGCATGGACCCAGGAACCACCAGGAAACAGCGTTTCCACCCCGGCCCCTGGAAGCCCAAAGGTGGGCGATGACCTTGGTGGGCACTGCCTCTCCAGAGGGACACCAGAAGCTTCTCAGCTGTTTCACTGCTCCTCCACTGTAGGATGTGTAGGGTGTTACTGCCTGCTCTTCTGCTGTCTGTAGGCTGAGGGAAAGGGCAGGTGGGCAGCTCAGGCCAAAATCTTTTGCTGGGTGGTCCTTATCTACTGATGAAGGCTGTCTTCTTCTTTCTCTTGGCTATTTCTACTCCAACTTAAGAAGGGCTCAGTCCTTGGTGAAAACACATGTCTGAGGGGACACAGGATTGTTCTTCCTTCGGTACAGGCTCTGGAGGCATCTCAGGGTGCTTTGTGGCACCCAAAGTTGCACTCCTGTGACATGTGCCCATGCCTGTTGCTATCCCAGCTCAAACTAAGGCCGATGGATTACCCCAAAACACCTTTGTGTGAGCGGGCAGTGGTGGCTGGTGGTGAGGACCCCTTGGTGTCCTGCAGGTGTCCTGCATGTGGGACGAGGTGCTGTGGCTCCGGCAGTGCGTCACCGTCTCCCAGTCGTCCTGCTCCTGCATCCTGCAGACACGCTTCAAGATGCTGCTGGCCATCTCACAAATGCAGGTGAGGGTGGGCCAGGGGAGAGGGGGGGTGAGCATTTTTGGGGGGCACTGTGGGCAGGGCTCCTTCGGGAGCAGCACACTGATGTGCCAGGCTCTGCCACTCCTTCCCACGGGCTCAGTCAGTGCCAGGACTGGGTGTTCCTGCCTTGTCCCTCCTGGCAGGACCGTGGCCATGGTGTAGTGAGGTGCCAGGCTTTGTGGCAACCTCCTGCAGAGGGGCTGGAGGCTGGGTGGGGCTTTGCCTGGTAGACTGGTTTCCAGCAGGCAGCTGCCCAGTTGCCCAGATCTGTGCCTCAGATGTCCTCTGACCCTCTGCTCTCTCCTGCCTTCCCAACCCCTTGCACAGGGACTGCTGGGCATCCAGGACCTGGGGCAGGTCTTCTTTGAGCCAGTCAAAGACAAACAAGGCAACATACTCATCGTCACCCTGAAGGAGGTGAAGACCAACCAGACCTTCGAGAGTGTCCGCTGGGTTCCTGTCTGCAAGCTGCAGACCAGCCGCAAGTCTGTGTCTTCCCCAGAGGAGCCCACTGCTCTGGACATGCTGCTGATCTCTGTCCAGGTGCTGCCCTGGTGCCATTTTTGGGGTGGGGGTGGCAATAGACTCCATGGTGGGACCACTAGTTGTCCCTGCTCCTCCTTGGGCTAGAAAGGCCATGGCAGAGCCTAGGCCACCACGGGTTTGGTCCTGGCTGCAGGCAGGGGGGAAGCAGAGCTCAACCAGCCTGTAAAAGTCCTGGTGCTTCGAGGGGAGACATCAGGCTGGTGGTGAGATGTCCCAGCAGCTCCAGGTTGTACTTGCTCTGCTGCTTCCCTTCTGCTGGCTGCACCAGGACAGCAAGCACCAAGAAAGGAGAGAGCCCCACTTCCAGGGCTTGCTCCATCCAGCAGTGCCTTCCTCCTCAGGACAAGCTCTCTTACCACCAGCGAAGCAGTCACGCCCTCTCCCCAGGCCTCTATCTGGGCTACTTGAAGCTCTGCAGCGCCGTGGATCAGATCCGAGTGCTGGTGCCGGAGCAGCTCCCCAACATCCTGTGCCACGTCAAGATTCGCTCCAACCCAAACATCTCCAGGTGGGGCTTGCAGGGTTGCTCACCCACAGCAGCCAGGCTTCTCTGGCCCATTCACCCCAAGAGCACCCATCATCTCCTGCTTCTGCTGTGCTGTCCCAGTCCCCCCTCTGCCTCTGTAGCTCCTGCATCCTTTGGGTGTTGCACTGCCTGGGGGAGGAACTGCAGAATAAACACAGCTCTCATGGTGATTGGTGTTCAGGTCCAGCCTGAGCTGCTCCCTCCTTCATGTGTCTGTCTCTGTCCTTCTCCAGGGAGGAGTGGGAATGGCTGCAGAATATGGTCGGTGTGGAGGAGCCTGTTCCTGTAGAGACAGAGGCTGAGACCTCCCAGAACCACTTGTTTCAGGAGCTCCAAGTGGCCATCAAGGAACTGGTGACCCTGGTCAACATCCCGTTGCAAGAGGTACGAGCAGGTGCTGAGGTCTGGGGCAGGGGCCGTGCAGCACCACTCTGGTCACTGTGGCAGGCAGGGCAGGCAGGGCAAGCAGGACCCCACAGTCCCTGCACCTTCTCTGGGACCTGAAGCATTGACAAGATTTTAGTCCCACACAAGTAGAAGGCAAATAAGTGGTGGATGAGCACCTGAAGCATCTGACTGCCCAGGGACAGTGTCCACGGGAGCTGTTTGTCTTACCCTCAACTGCATCTCCAAAGCAAGGATGGTGAATCTGGGTTTGCATTATTGTCTGTGCTTTGGTCCTGGGCTCAGCCCTTGCAGCATGAGGCCCAAATCTGCCCCTTCAAAGCAGGATGGTCCCTGGCCAGTGAGGGGATGGAGGTGCAGCCATCTGGGCCAGCCTGCATGGGAAGGAATCCCTCCTTCACCATGCTGAGTATTTGCTGGGAAAGTGCCCACCAGCCCAGTGCCAAGCACATGCTTCTGTCTGGGCAGCAGTGAGGACACTTCTCTGAGACCATTGCTGGTGATGTTTCTTCTCTGAAACCCTGTCATAGTGACTTTGATCAGCTTGGAGACTTAAGAGAAAGGGAGGTGCACAGATCATGCCAAGAGCAAGGATCCTCTGGTCAGGTGCTGAAACAACTGTGTCCCTTGGCTGTGGGTGATCCCTGGGGACTCCTCTGCCAATGAGGAGGGCCATGAGGACTAGATGTTCTTGAAGCCACTTGCCCCACACCCAGCAGCATTTAGGCTTCCAACAGCTGGATATTGTCCTGACGACATTTCCAGCTGTTACCTGCAGTGTCTTCTTGCAGGCCAAAGATTTCCGTCTGTACAGCCAAGAGGTGCTGGACTTTGGGGGCCAGGTCTCCTTCCTGCTGCTGCTGCCTCCATCAGATGACGTCTGCACTGCTCCTGGCCAGAACAACCCCTACACTCCTCGCTCCGGCTTCCTCACGCTGCCGCTGCAGATCTTTGAGCTAGGTGAGGAGGAGAAAGGCCAAGCCCATCCTTTTTGGTCTCCTTGCCCCCCGAGACCTCCCAAGAGCTGGGATAGGCAGTAGGGTGGGCTGAAGCTCTCTTCCCTCCTCCCAGGAGAGAAGGGATGTAGAGGGATGCTGAGGGGTCTCCAGGTGGGGTAGAGAAAAGTGTTGCCTCCTCCCTGTGTTGCATGAGTATGGAGGAGCCCCTCAGGATGTCCACAGCCAGGGGCCTGATATTTTTTTATCCTCTCCCCAGTCCACTTCTTCACCTACGACCGTGAATTCATCACCCAGTACTGCCAGGTGTCTGCCCTCCTGGAGCTGGAGTCACTCCTCTCTCAGCAGAGCCTCAGGGAGGCCTTCTCTGACACTGAGCTCTCCACTGCAAAGCAGAGGCACCAGCAGGTCCAGGACTACATCCAGGTAGGGATGGGAGGGATCCAAGCTCAATGGTGCCCATGGGACATGGCCAGGACAGTCATGACCTGGACGAGCTCCAGGAGCATCCCCACCAGGGGAAGACAGGGCTGGTCTTAGAAGCTGTGACCCTGTGGGGTTTCTCTGCCACGACAGGACAGGCAGCATCAGGCAGGGTTTCATCTAGCAGCTTCTTCCTGCAGCCATCACATTAAGAATCCCGATTAGAGACCTGGAGGCTCCTGCTGTGCAGGTCCCCACCTCACTAGAAAGGGCCTAGAAGTGCACGTTGGGATGGATGTGTGGAAGAGACCCCCACGCTGCCTGCTTGGCGGGCAGGTC
>NW_009954547.1:401712-402868 GCF_000747805.2 Chaetura pelagica
AACTGCTGGTGGTCAAAGCAGCATGTTCCCACCTGAGAGCGCTGTCTTAGGTTTTCCTGACTTGGGGATTCCTCCAGAGCTTTCCTCTCTTGGCAAAGGTGTGTGGGGAGAGCCTGTGGTTTGCTGTGGGCCTTTTTTTGTTGTTTTGCTTTTTGAAACGGATCCTTCGTTTCCTGTCTTGGCAGCAAATGGAGGAGATCTGGCGTGAGATGCGCTGGATCATGGACGCCCTGCAGCACGCCCGGTACAAGCAGCCCCCCTGCGGCATCTCCCTCGGTGGCTTCCTCGGCGAGGCCAGTGCAGTGATGAAGGAGAAAACCCAATCCACCTCGTCCCACCTCGACTACCTGCCCTCCCCAGCCCCCTCACCAGAGACCAGCCGTAAGCTCAACTCTGGTGAGGACCTGGCTTTGCAAAGCTCCCGCTGGCAGGCTTGGGTGGGATGGGAGAGCTGCACGGCAGGGGTGCAGCGTGGGCAGGGCAGTGGGGCTAGGGCAGGACCTGCTCTGCCTGTGCTGGGGTGACTGCAGCACGGGTGTGTGACAAGGGGGAGTGCTCAGGGGCTTCCTCTGACTGACTGGTGTGAACCCTCTGACCCTGAACTGGTGTTGCTGACAGCAAGGCTGAGCCCTTCTTTGCTTCTCTTACACCCCTGGCAGATTCACATGGGCTGTCAGATGAGGAGGGCTCCTCAGAGGTGTTCCTGGCTACTGACAGCGACTATGACTCCAGCAGGGCGCAGAGCCCCAAGGAGCTGGACCTGGTTTACTCCTCCTCCTCGGGGCCCGAGTGCTGCAGCCGGAGAGTCGCCCGCTCCCTGCGGGACAGTGCCCCAGACGTCCTGCAGACCCACGAGCTGAAGACCCCACCACTGCCACCGCCAGCTCCAGAGGAGCCCCGGCCACCCCCAGAGCTCTATGACAGCGACTTCGTCCTGCCCAGCCGGCAGATCGAGCTGCTGCGCATCACGGAGAAGCGGCAGGCGTACTGCGTGCGGACCAGCAGCCTGGACTTCCCCAAACCGCTCTGCCAGGTGGCCAGGAAGTCCTGCCCTGGCTCTGTTGATAGCTCCCCAACAGAGAGCAGGACCATGGGCCACTGCAGCCAGCTCAGGCTGGGGACTGGCTCAGCACCCAGCCCCGAGCGCAGCCGGGGC
>NW_009954547.1:403460-403793 GCF_000747805.2 Chaetura pelagica
GAGGCATCTCCCTCGGTGGCTTCCTCGGCGAGGCCAGTGCAGTGATGAAGGAGAAAACCCAATCCACCTCGTCCCACCTCGACTACCTGCCCTCCCCAGCCCCCTCACCAGAGACCAGCCGTAAGCTCAACTCTGGTGAGGACCTGGCTTTGCAAAGCTCCCGCTGGCAGGCTTGGGTGGGATGGGAGAGCTGCACGGCAGGGGTGCAGCGTGGGCAGGGCAGTGGGGCTAGGGCAGGACCTGCTCTGCCTGTGCTGGGGTGACTGCAGCACGGGTGTGTGACAAGGGGGAGTGCTCATGGGCTTCCGCTGACTGACTGGGGTGAACCCTCTG
>NW_009954547.1:404010-423316 GCF_000747805.2 Chaetura pelagica
CGGGGCCCCAGACGTCCTGCAGACCCCCGAGCTGAAGACCCCACCACTGCCACCGCCAGCTCCAGAGGAGCCCCGGCCACCCCCAGAGCTCTATGACAGCGACTTCGTCCTGCCCAGCCGGCAGATCGAGCTGCTGCGCATCACGGAGAAGCGGCAGGCGTACTGCGTGCGGACCAGCAGCCTGGACTTCCCCAAACCGCTCTGCCAGGTGGCCAGGAAGTCCTGCCCTGGCTCTGTTGATAGCTCCCCAACAGAGAGCAGGACCATGGGCCACTGCAGCCAGCTCAGGCTGGGGACTGGCTCAGCACCCAGCCCCGAGCGCAGCCGGGGAGAGCAGGGCTCGGAGCCTGTTTTCCGAACGCGCTCGGTCGAGTGGACTCAGAACTTCCAGGAGCAGCTGGAGCAGCCTGAGTGCTTGGCTGACCGAGGGAAGAAGCCGGGCTCTGTCACCCTGCGGGTCTGCCCTCAGTATGAAACGGGACTCTCCAAAGAGACCAGTGTCAAGGTACTGGAGCCTGCCAGAGGTAGCACTGTGGGTCTGCCATACCCAGCTGGAAAGGGCCAAGAGAATGGGGAGGTGGGCGCAGGGGCTGGTGTGCCCCTAGCCTGGCACTGCCCTCTCTGTCCTCCACCGTCCTGGGGCTGAGGTTCCCTGGAGCACACCCACCCTGCATCCCGTTGTCCTTGCAGGTGGATGAGGCTTCTGGCAGTGCCAAATGGGATTTGTGGCTCTGCGGGAGAACGGCTGCTGCTGCGGAGGGGGTGAGGCAGGGCCATGGGAAAGGGGTTTAGGGGCACCAGGCAGTGGATCTGTGGTTCAGCTCTTGGTCCATGCACCTGACAGTAGGTTAGTGCCACCCTGCATAGGCAGGCAGTGAGCAAAGGTCAAATTGATGGGTTCCCCTCATCATGTCCTGGTGGTCAAACACATCAACCCCACCCTGGCCAAAATCCAGCTGTCACCCCCCTGCCCTGTCCCCAGCCCTCCCACAGCCTCCCCAGTCTCTGCTTCAGCCCTGTATCATGGGGGAAGGGAGAGCAGGAGCTGCTCATCTCCAGCCCTTGAAGGGGAGCAGGCAGAGCTTCCTCCTGGCTGCAGGCATTGGAGTCCACTGGAGCCACATGGTTCCTCTCCTTGAGGTCTTTGTTGCTGAGAGCTGACCCCCCAGCTCTCATCACCCTCATCTGCTGCAGGTAGGATTCCTCATGGAGGAGATCCCCCAGGACACACATCTCAGGCAGGTTTCCCTCCAGTTCTCCTACCTCCTTTGCACTCAGGCACAAAGCTCCTTCCTCTGGTGAAATTTCCCTTCCAACATACCCAGTGCCCAGGCAGAGGCTGGCAGGGCAGCCTGAGCACAGCCTGCCCATAAAATGGCAGAGGAAGGACAGAGCCAGGAGGCTAATGGGTTTTATTGCTGGCGAGTTTTGATAGCCAGTTTCTCCACACCCAGCAGGAACATTAGGAGCAGAGGGGACTCTGACTTGCAGTATTTATTTTTCATCTGAGAAATTACCATAGATTTCTATGCAACTGAAGCACAGCCCTTGGGTTCCTGGCGGGCTGCCCACGTGGCTTTTGAAGTTGCAGAGCTCTGGACACGCCTGCTCAAAGCGTTTTACGATGTTCTTCTCGAAGAAAGCCAAGTTCAAAGGGAAGGCTTCTCGGCTGGTGTAAATCAGCTGAGCCCTGCGATGATTGTTGGGAGCTGGCAGAGTCCACGTGGGCTGAGGGCTCAGACCACCCTGCCAGGGCACTGCTCACGGTGCTCTGGAAACCCTGATGGTTGTGCCAAAGGAGACCATCGCCTTGCCCGGGCAAGGATGGGTTTCCCGTGTTAGGGCCTTTGAAGTCAAATAGTGGGCTCCTGATGGCAGCCAGAGCCCAGATGAGCTTGTTCCCTTGGCTGTATTTGGGATTCAGTCCCCAAGGAAGTGGACAGGGAGAGTGAGGGTGACTGGTGCTAGAATCCCAAGCTGGTGAGCAGGATAAGATGTAGCATTGTTGCCCAGAGAGGCTTCAGCTCAGCACTGCTCCCACGGCAGAGCCGTTGTGGTTGAGCCAGTCTGACAGTCTGGATCCCACTCATGAGAGGGACTTCAAGCAGCTCCCTCCATGGTGCCAGGAGCAGGGCTGGAACTATCTCTCTCTGGCTGCAGCGGGACAGTGGGGCAGCCTGAGTGGAGTGGGCAAGACATGGGTGACATGTGCAAGAGTTGTGCTGTAAGGACTCAGAGGGTGCAGTGGAGGCAGAGAGCAGTGCCTAAGTTGTGGTTCCAGCACACCAGGTGTCCCCAGGCATCATGTACCTACAGCTTCACAGTGGTGCTTTGTCCCTGAGCACCTTTGGGGCAGCTCTTCCTCCACCCTAACGGGCACCACTGTAGCACATGCCATGTCTGTGGCCCTCTGGTCCCTCCTCACTCCTCCCCCTTACCATCCATCTCTCTCACCTTTCTCTTTCCACAGCTACACATCACCAGCCAGACATCTGCTGGGGAGGTGGTGAAGCTGGTGGTGCTGGAGATGAACGACGTCTCCCGGGACATGCTGGGCAGCTCAGCTGCCTTCTGCTACAGCGAGGAGCAGCTGCAGCACTTCGGACTGGTGTTCGCCTCTGACGAGAGTGAGCGGTGGCTTCCTGATGACTTCCTGCCTCTCTCCCTCCAAACTACCTGGCCTGAGGGGAGGTTCTATGTCCGGATCAAGGAGACATCCCCTCTGGTGCTCCAGTATGGGCCAGCGACCACCGTATGAGAGGAGGAGAGCCGGGCAGGCAGCTCGGGGACCTCAGCTTCCAGAGAGCAGACAGCTCGTCTCTGATGCTTCCTTCTTCCACAGACACCCTCTCATCAGGCATCCACGCCATGGAATGGGATCATACTGGGTTGTGTGTTATTTGTTTGTGTTAGTTTGTTTTTTTATTTTTCTTTAATTTTTTTTTTTTAACCAAAGAGACATCGAGACTCGGGTTTTCTGACTTCAGAAGAGGGTGGAGTGCAGAGACCTCAGAGCTCGGGAGGAATCTCTGCAGGAATGGAATTTTTGAAAGTAAACATTTTTAAGGGGAAAAGGGGGGAGAGAGAGGAAAAAAATATTACAAGAAGAAGCAGCAATACCTTTATTTTTTTTCCTTTCTTTCTTCTTTTTCTGAAAAGCCGTGTTTGGGATTCACTGAAGGCAAAGCCACAGAGGATGGCTGGGGAGGGTTGTGGTGTCAATGAGGAATGGGGAGGAGTCACAAGGAGAGCACTGAGGGTGTTTTCCTCTCTGCCCTCCTTTCTCTGTATCTGGAGAAACAATTCTTGCACATAGTTCTTGGAACAAAAAACCTATTTTTTTTTTTTTCCTGAAAAAAAGTATTAATAATAATTGGTCTGGAGACACTGGAGTTGTGCAAGAGGAGAAGACCCTTTGACTTGTTCTAAAGACAAAAGGAGCCCACACAGCCAGCCCCATGCACATGCAGATGTGCACACAGCTGGGCTGGTCCCACCACCAGAGGTTTGCTATAGGGCAGCTACCACACCACCTGTGCCCCACCCTGGGGCTCCCTTTCCTCCTTGGTTGCCGTTTTGTTCTGGTGATTTGTGCTTGGCCTCTGTATGTCCTCTAGCATGACATCTTGTTAGGCACTAGTTCTCTTGTTAACAAGGTTCTTTTTCTGATCTCCTGTGGTCCATAGTAAAGACAACTGCTGCCAACTGTCTATCACTCTTCTTCTTCCGGCTTGGTGTAGTGTTCCTTCATCCCCCAAATTAACCCTGATTTTAAGAGCTGGGCTCAGATTTCCCTGGAGCATTTCATGGGAAGGAGGCCTACAGGAAAGCTGAGGAGGGACTTTTGACATGGGCATGTAGCCATAGGACAAGGGGAAATGGATTAAAACTGGAAGAGGGGAGATTTAGGTGAGACGTTAGGAACAAATTCTTGACTGTGAGGGTGGTGAGAGCCTGGCCCAGGTTGCCCAGAGAAGCTGTGGCTGCCCCATCCCTGGCAGTGTTGAAGGGCAGGTTGGATGGGGCTTGGAGCAACCTGGGCTGGTGGGAGGTGTCTCTGCCCATGCAGGGGGTTTACATTGAAACACAAACTGTGTGGGAGCAAAGTGGACATTCAAAATATTTTTCTGGGCTTCGTTGCACTGTAAGGCAGTAAAATAAACTTTGGGATGCATAGGCAGTCACCTCCACGTGGTGCTGTAAACCTGATGGATGTAGGGCCTGAGCAGCTGCAGTCACACACATTAACCCACCCTGCAGCCCCAACTGAGAGAAGAGCAGCTGGAGAGGAGCTTGGGGAACAGGAAGAGCTCCCAGCTGGATTGCAGCTGGCACACACAGTCCCAAGTGAGCAGCAGCAGCAAGGTGCGAGGCTGGTGCCCATGTCCCTTGGCAGCCACCTTGCTGCCCTTCCCTCTGCACAGATGGGCTGGGCAGCACCCATGTCCTGGGTGCTGGGGTGAGGGCAGGGGCTGTGTGATCAGGGGCTGTGTGGGCAGGGCTGTGTGATCAGGGGCTGTGCAGGCAGGGCTGTGCAGGCAGGGCTTTGCGGGCAGGGCTGTGTGATCAGGGGCTGTGCAGGCAGGGCTGTGCAGGCAGGGCTGTGCGGGGAGCAGCACCGGCCCTGCTGCCAAACTCTGCTGCCCCTCCGAGCTCTGTCGTTCCTCGCCTGGCAGTGGCCGCGGGCTGGGGACAGGAACACAGCCCTGCAGGAGCCCTTGGCCAGCCCTGCCAGAGCGGGCAGGGTGTGCCAGCCCCCCAGCCGGTGCCCATTGGTGGCACCGCAGTGACAGCAGCGCAGACGCTGCTGGGGGCACTGGGACACCCACCGCTCCACCCCCAGTCCCCTCGCTTATCTCCTGCCTGAGTTAAAACTGATCCCATCTTCCCAGGCCAAGGAAGAAGTGAGTTGGTAAGCGTAGAGGTTCCCATGGAGTTTGTCCTCTTTGGGCACCCAGGGGTATCAACATCATGAAGAGGCAGGAGCTGCAGGGCAGCCCTTCCCTAGAAAGTCCCTGTTCTCATTTGTCACCTACTGGTGCTCAACCTGGGGCAGAGGAGGGGGAAGGCAGGACTAGTATGTGGCTTTCTGGAAGTCACGGAGTGAATTTGATGTTTGAACAGGGCGACGCACAGAAAGCTACATCTGTGCTCCTGATGCTCCTGAACAGAGATCCATGCAACTCTCTCTGCCCTTTTGTTTGACCCCAGAGAGGAAAAAGGCCTCCCGTTTTCTCGAGCAATTGTTCCCCCTTCCTAGAAGCCCTGCTCCATTGAGAGAGTTGGAAGCAAGACCCAAAGCCAGGCCAGGGTGGACATGGACCAAGCTCTGCAGCGAGGGTTGTTTTGTCTCTTTGTCACATTCACCTCCATCACTTAAGAGCATTTCAATGCAGACCAGTGTCTTAGTTTTTGCTGTTGGGGATGGTGAAAGCAAAATACCATATCCAGTCCAGCAACCAGGTCTTCCTTCTCCACTTGGGGGTAGACCCAGGTCCAGAAGCTCAGCAGGAGAAAACCAGAGAGCTTCCATGGTGGTTAATGGGAATGTATTAATTTACATCACCAGAAAAGCGGTGCCTTTCACAGAAATTAACCTGAATTGTAACAGTTTCCTCCCCTAAGTCAGGAACTGGTTGGCATCACTTCTGAAGTATCTGCATGTCTTTTCCTTCATCCAAAGGGAGTTGATCAGTTTATCAGACACAAATCCAGACTTGTGTTTCCCAATGGCTGGCCCTCTGACTCTGAGACATGGGAGAGGGTGTTGGGTTTTTGTCTTTTTCTTTCACTCTTACCCTCCTTTTAATTTTTTTTTTATTTTTTTATTTTTATTTCCCTGGGATGCTTTTTTCAAATGTCCCTGTGTTGGAATTTCTTCCCATAGTTCTGGTCGCAGGGGAAAGCTGCAGAGCTACCTTTTCTGAAAAGCAGCTGCCATCTCCAAGGAAGAGAGATGCTCTGCTGAAGTCACTGGATGCCTTTGTTCCCACAAACATGAGTTGGGAAAGGTAGCCAGAGCCATGCCAGCCATCCAAAACAGAGTGGAAGTCACAGGGCTACTCTGGCACATGCAATTAAAAGTTAATTTATTTCTCTATCATCTGTAGCAACTCTGTACAGTTACATGTTTACCCACGTACCTTATAAATAGAGTTGCTGTCTAATTGAAATGTGGTGGGATCAGGTTTATGCCAGGAGAATTGAGGGGTTGCAGAACGCCCACACTTTCCATCCTCAGCACAGATCCCCACTGAGGATGACAGCCCAGGTTTCTCCAAGAAACCACAGGCTGGTCAACTCTGTAGGCTCCGGGTAAAGCCACTTCCCATGTGGAACCAGGCTGGACAACACAGATCTGAGACCAAGATTGCAGCTTCCCAACCACAAGGACACTTGGATTGCAGGAAATGAGAGGCCTGGTAATGTTAGTAGCACTGGAAGACACCAGCTGACTTTGGTCTGTCTAGGATTTCTGGGCTTGAGGTTCTCCAAACCCACCTATAGACCAGGCAGAAAACAGCTCTTTCCACCCCAGGAAAATTCCTAGGACACAGGAAAGTCTTCTGTTCCCAAAATGACCTGAAAAATAAAACATAATGAGAACAGGAGCTGAAAACATGAAAGTAAGAATTAATGAGGAAGAAATAGTACTATTTTATTTTAGCTTATTTTACTTTTATTTTATTTAATTTTATATTTTATTTTATTATTTTCCACTTTAAAGAATCAAATCAAACCTGAAAATTAGTTTTTTTAACCAAACTCGTTTTTCTCTTGAAAAAAACACAATAAGGAAAGTGGCCAGTGACTGTCTCAGTTTGTTCTAACTCAAGAATTTTGGAGGATACCACTTGAAACCAATGATCCTTTACGAACACACATATTATGGGTAAAGTTGCCTTTTTGATGGGAAGGAAAAAGGAAAACTCAGAAGGTGATGGGTTAAAGTGATGGGTTTATATGGTTACTCCCTCAACTCCCAGCTTAACCTGATAGATTGCAAATCACGTGCTTAGAGCTGAGCATCACTTTGCTGACTCAGGCTTCAAAGAACCTTCGGAGATACAAATACGGTTGTCCTGAAGTAGTTTAATTTGGTTTGTAAATTAAGATAGCAACAAAAGTATGCTTCTGCTTTTCTTTCTCGGGCCATTTTTGAGCTGCTGGACCCCATTTTCAGACTTGAACTGTGGTGGAGCTGTAGTCACTGGCTAAGAGTAGAGCGTGTCCTGCATGTCCTGCAGTTCCCAGCTGGGGAGGAGCTGGCTGGAACTCAGTTGCCACCCACTCCATCCCCTGGGAAATCTGGCCAGCCTGCAGGAGATCCCAGCAGCTCTGCTGTTGAGGTGAGGTTTGCTGGGGCAGAAATAGCTGCAAGTGCTGCTCCTAAGCCACCATATCCCAGCAATGTGCCCTTGTGGCCAAGAAGGCCAGTGACATCCTGGGGTGCATCAAAAAGAGTGTGGCCAGCAGGTGGAGGGAGATTCTCCTGCCCCACTACTCTGCCCTCGTGAGGACCCATCTCACATCCAGTTCTGGGCTCCCCAGTTCAAGAAGGACAGGGAACTGCTGGAGAGGGGACAGCAAAGGGCTATGAAGATGATTAGGGAACTCATATGAGGAAAGGCTGAGGGACTTGAGTCTTTTTAGTCTGGAGAAGAGAAGACTGTGGAGGGATTTTATCAGTTCTTATCTGGGATTGGCTGGCTCAGGGTGGGCCAGTGCCATGTGCTACTGTGGCATGAAGAGATGGAGCCATGCTAGCAGAAGGCTGTGTCTCTTTGCTGGTCAGGCCTAATGGCACAAGGATGTCCATGGTGATGCAGATGGACAATTTGCATGCTGTCAGGGGTTGGAGCTCCTGGATGCTCACAGGTGAAGTAAAATAGAGGTAGAAGATGCATTGGAGAGTCTCTAGGAAACACCCATCTGGACAATTTGTGGTGGTATTTCCTTAGAGATTATTTTCCCAGCCCTCCTGCTTTGCTAAGTTAACTCAAAATCAAGTTTCAGTGAAGTCAACTGGAGGGTTGCCCTTGGCACCAGTGGGACCAGAGCTCCAGCGTGGGAGCAGGCTGTGGGGCAAGGGGTGGTGATCCACGACCACCAGGACTGCCTCTCCCAGCAAGCGCACACACACGACATCCTTTGTCCCATGACTTGGTTCTTGTTCTCTGCTCCAGGTTGTGGTGGGGAGTGGAGGAAGGACACTCCCTCCCACCATTGGCAGGTATCTCCCATTTCTATATGTGGCTGGTACAGGACAAACCAAACTCTTTTTGATTTGTCAACAGTTGTGTGTGACTCATGAAGCTGAGCTCTGTTGCTCCGTCATGCTCTGGCTGGAAGAGGCTTTGATCTGGGTGTTTAATGAAGACGTTAATTGATAGCACGTGGGGAGGAATTTGAGCTGTTCTGAGCTGTCTCCAGGCCCTTCAGATCCCAGAGCCATCATCCCCTTCAAAACAGAACAGAAGAAGAGTTAATTACAAAACAAATCATGTTTGTGTAGGCATTTAAAAAAAATAAAAAAGGTCCTCTCCAACTCCGTTAAGCTCATGTTACTGGCAGGGCTGAGCTAGAGAGACCATGTGCACCATTGAACGCCTTCAGCAAATTAAACCAGCCTCAACATGAGGAGAAACAAGGCACTGCTGTCCAGGTCCTGGCCAGACCGACGTGAGACGCGACGCGGAGCAGCCGTGGGTCCCGCTCGGCTGGGCCAGGTGCCGGCAGCTCCGCTTCTGGAAACGCTTGTCTCCAGGGGAAGGGATCTGCCCGCTGGGATCCCACGCTTTCTAGATGAGCATCCCTCAGCCCTGGCTCTTCAGGAAGCTGGAGGATTTTCAGCCCTCAGCTCCACGCATCCTGGAAGCCATGGCTTGCTGCAGGCTCCATCCCCCTCTGCCCAGACGTGCGCTAAGCACTGGCAGCGCCAGGCCCTGCCCAGCTGGAGCTCGCGTCCTTCCGGACACACATGTTTCTCCAAGCTGATGGTGCACATCCAGCTCCAGCCACTGCTGGCAAGGTCTTCTTCCCATTGGGGCTGTTGACTACCTGCTGGCAGCCAACTGTGATCTTGTTGCTCTTCTCCGTGACATTGTTTAGAAGATGCTTCCATCTCTTGCCTGGTCCAAGTTACCTGCACCCCAGCCACCCGCACGCTCCTGGGAGACTCGGGAGGACGCGGCATTTTGAGACCTCTCCCCCTTCGTCAGATTGGATTGGAATTGGCTGGTGGACTGAGAAGTTATTAGGAACAGACACCCCCAGACAATGTGATTGCACAAGCTTCATTTCCTTAGAAAATCAGGCCAAGAGAGCAGGAGTCTGTCAGTAAACATGTTGATTCCAGGGTCTCTTCTGCAGGAAGGAGCACGCAGCGCTGGCACCCAGCCCGCCCCACCGACGGGGGCGGCTGGACGCAGCTTGTCTGTCAGAGCATCAGCAGCCTTTGAGTGGAGGGTTGTCTTGCCCACGGCTCAAAAGCCACAAGTTCTCCCAAGCCAGACCAGGAGGGTGGGGTGAGCTGCTGATCGCTCCCACCACGCCGGGTGCACAGGGTGGGCACTGCTGGGCTCGGGCTCAGCCTTGCCGGGCAGGCGCGTTACACTCCAGCGCTGCCACGGGGTGGGCTGAAAGCAGGACATTGTGGTGCTGACATCCAGAGCTGTCCATCCTCCACACTCAGAAAGGTGCAGGAGGATGAGACTTCTCTGTGGTATGTGGTCCCTGCAGCCCAGCCTCTCTGATTTCCAGCTTGCCTTCCAACTGGGACTCAGAGCAGGGAATCTTGAAGCGTTTTCTCCCTTCCCTTCACCGAGACACTTATCCCTGCACTTCCCAGCCCCTGGAGTTATGGCCTCCCCACAGCCAGACTGGAGGAAGATCTCTTGCAACACTGGAATGCTCTGCAGCCATTACCTCCTTCCCTAGAAATTTTTGGGGTCAGAGGACATAAGTCTCAGTAATTGTCCAACAACGTCACTGGAGCTTAGTTGATTTACACCAGCTGAGGATCAAACCCCTCCCTTTCCTCTCCCATATTTAAGATGTTTTCCAGACTTCAGACATATACAGAGGAGGGAGCTGATGGCTCCTGGGTTGTTGAAGAGGTTCCAGCTTTGATCCTGGCCTGAAGTAACATGACCATGGTGGCTACCCTGGCTCTCCCTCTGTGTGGAAAAGCCGTGCTCCTGCAGCTCGCTGGCCATCAGGCTGGCAGACTGGCTGGGACAGGCATCATCAAGCCCACACACACACTGAAGGTCTCTTGCCTCTGAGATGTGGCTCCACCACCATGTCTCTCACTGCCACCACAAGCACTCTCTTGTAGTGTGCTATGGACCCCACCACCTCAGTTTGTCATTTCTCCAGCTGCAACACCATCCAGCTGGCTGCAGCTCAGCATGGTCCATCTCAGGGCTCACCACGTCCCTCCTCAAGCCTTTGCCAAGCAGAACCCAACAGAGCTGGCAGTGCTGAGCTCAGGGTGCACCCCCTGGGGATCAAACACCGAGCCACCGCCAGCACAGACCCGTCCATCTGCAGGAGAGAGGACACCCATGAGCACTGAGGCAACCCCTGTTTGAGGGGTAAAGTGAAAGTTCCTTCAGAGCCCGGTGTTTTGGTCTGAGCAGTCTTGAGGGGAAACACAGTTAATATTGCTGATAGCTGGATCCAATTTATAAGGCGCTCAGCAGAGACAATCATCAGGGAAGGAGACAAATAATCTTCAGGCAATTAAATTTAATTGTTCCATCTGAAGATTATTTATCTCCTTGCCTGATGAATGTCTCCTCGAAGCTCCTAATAAATTGGATCCAGCTATTACTGATAGTGGCTGCCTTCCCCTGGCAGCAGGGAAGGGTGTGGAGAGCAGAGCAGTGCTCAGCTCTGTGTGTTGCTTAAGATCTGTCACCTCGAAACATCTTTTTAGCAGACTTGAAAGGGTCCACAGGCTTCATCACTGCACTGCTCTTGTACAGAGAGCTTGGCAGCCCTCTGCTAGGTTGTTAAAAATCTTCTGGGCCAAGGTGGTATGAGATCCTGTGCATTAGGTTATAAAGTCAGGCACCAGTGAAGATTTGTCTCCACTGTCTGTCTCCACTTCATCAGCTTCTCAGTGTGTGAAGGGCTGAGGAGAAGAAAGGCCACAGGATGGAGTTGGCCGAGAGCTGATCTGCCACAGCACAGGAGTTTGGAGGAGGATTTCCCATGGGATTATGGAGCACAGCATGGCTCCTGGGAGCTGCCCTGGGCCTCTTCATCCCTGCCTGTGAACATCTGGAGCAGGTTGGTTTAGAGCTGGGGCAAGACCTGTCTGTTATAGCACACTTCTCCTGCAGTTGCACACACTAGACCTGTCTTGGCTGTTGGCCCCTTTTTAGGTGTTTGCTTGTTCATAGCCTGTGTAGAAATGGGGCTGCACTGGTTGAAGGGCCAAACATGGACTTCCAACAGGCAAAGTAAGGTTGGCATAGGTGAATTACAGTGAAGAAAGTCTTGGAAAGCAGCGCAGTCAGGAGATCATCCTGGGAACGGGGAAGAGGCATCAGTGAGGAATGTGTGGATGGTCTAATTTCCAGGACACAGGATGCATCATCCTCATTTGAGATCATTTAACCACCCAGACAGTAGATTGCAGCCATGCTTATATTCCCAGAGCTCCTGACATCCAGGTCACTGGACCTGTGTTCTGCCTGTCCACGGCCTGTTATCAGAGCTGGCTGCAACCTCGGGACAGCAGCAACAGCCTTGGGAGGCTGTGGGTGTTCTGAGGAACTGTGTGGCTTTCTAAAATTGGGTCTCTATTCACCATCCAACCGTTGAATAGTTCAGTAGTACTTAATTAGTATACAATAACTGTCCCATTGAATTTGATGGAATACATCATTTTGGAATGCTATTTACAGCACTAGTTTTCTTACAGAAATCCATGTGTCAGAGCTTTATCCATTATTATAGTCTTTAAAATAGGCAGATGTGCCTTTCATGGCCAACTGCATGTTTTATTAATGTGCTAGAACTATCAGATGGATTGTAAATCACAGGACGTAGCCATCAGTCGGGTGCTTCCCTCCTCTAAAGTCCCAAGGCAAGTGGGCTTAATTGCCAGAATGGCTTATAATGAACCGTGGGGCACATGCTCACCTCCCTGCTGTAGAAGCAGGTTCTCCCAATCACTGGTGGTGCCTCTCCTCCTGACCACATCTGCTCCCCTTTGCCTGCTCTGGAGGGCATGCAAACCTCTAGCTGGCTCATGAAAAACTTCCCATTCATATATAATACAATTAACATGGTCTGCTCTGCTTCCTTCACTCTCTCTTTTTGCTCCCATGTCTCACCTGCCCATCTTCTCAACATTTTCTGCCCTCCAAAAGTTTAGGGCAGAAGCAGGAGCCTCGGGACCTCTCCAGCAGAGCTGCATTCCCCAGGTCCCTTCTTCATTCAAGCCCTCACACTTGGTGCACGTTGCACACAACCAGATCCTGTCTTGCTCAAGCCAAGTGAGCAGATCTTGCTTCATTTGAATATTCTCTAACAATGTAAATGAGCTCTTTGATGGCATTGAAAATGCTGCATGGGTGCTCACACCATGGGATATAACCAAGGAAAGGAACCACAAAAAGCCTAAGCCAACATCAAGCTGAACATTATGTTGAAAAGCATTTTGCAAAGACACACTGGCCAGAGCCAGAGCTGG
Source organism: Chaetura pelagica (assembly GCF_000747805.2). Lineage (NCBI taxonomy): Eukaryota > Metazoa > Chordata > Aves > Apodiformes > Apodidae > Chaetura > Chaetura pelagica. The sequence goes on from NW_009954547.1 coordinate 416,720, forward strand.
CCCAGTGAGCCCCAGACATGTGACAGGGCTAGCAAGAGCCTGTGGGGGGCCACTGGTCCCTGCACAGCTGCCAGGGCTGTGTCCAAGCACATCCCAGCCAGGGGCTCAGCTCAACATTGCTGTCTTCCTGACGGGACCACGTTTTGGCAGGAGCAGCCTCCTCCCCTCCCACGCAGGAGCTCCCTTGGGATGCTCCCAGCAGTGGTTCCCCAGCTCTGCTACTCCACTACTTATGGAAGCACTAGTGATGCTCCTGGACAAGCCTAGCAGGTTTTAGGCCTGGTTGATGCCAGAAATACCACATGGCTGCTAATGGGGGTTCACTACCAAGGGGTTAGAGAGCTTCCAGAGGGTGTCTGTAGCACAGGTTTGCTGCAACACTCCATGGTCGGTGCTTGGGATGATGCCATCTGCAATGGCATCTTATCTGGGTGATGAATGAGTCTGCAGCCTCTGAAGGCTGCTCCTGAAAGAGGTTGAGACCCCCTGTCTGCCAAGGGAGATGCTCTCCATGTCGTCTGTGTGTGTAGAGGCGTGAGGGACCAACTTGTGGGACAGGCAGCAGCGTGTTCCTGACTGCTGCTCCCCAGCAGCATCACCCTGCAGGAGGAGCGACAGGGGGAGGCTGGAAGGAAGACCCCTGGGGTCAGAAAGCACCCAAAGGTCGGGACAAGCAGGGGCAGGCCATGGGCAAAGGAAGCCATGGCAGATGGCAGACGAGGAGGTGGGTGAGGAGGAGGGAACGCGGGGTTGCGCATGAGCGTCCCGGCCCTGGGAGGATCGCGCTGGACGTGAGTGCTGGGCTGAAATCCTGGCTCTGTGCGTCACGCTCCTCTGGGGACACGTCCTCTCTTGTTTTGTACACTGCAAGTGCAACATCGGTCCCAAACCCAAACGATTCCCCCCATCCAGCACCGTCCCCATTCCCATCAGCTGCAAATGGCACAGATGGCTGGAAAAAAAAATAGCTATTTTTAAAAAACAAAACAAAAAAACCCCAACCCTGTTATTTCTGCATTTTTGCTGCATGAGGACACTTCCTTCCTTCCAGGATAAATCAATCCAGTACCAAAGTGTTAACCGCTTCCCAGCCACCTCCTCCATACAAGGTGAAGTTGTGCTGGCCCCTGGCAAACATCTCACCTCACTGCTCTCCCAGGCTGCCCATCCTGGCCCTGTGGCTCCTGAATGGCCCCTTCTTCCCTGAGAAAGGGGATAGAGGAGGCTGGCAGCACGGGTGATGTCGTGTCGAGCCTTCGGGAGGGCTGTCAGGATTGCTGAAGATGTTGGATGGAGAAGCCTCCAGTTGATGTTGCAGAGCAGGAGAGGGTGAAGGAGCTCAGCCTGGCTGTCTGCACCGTTGGCTTCCCAGCAGATGAGGAGCAGGATGAGTCTTTGGCAGGGATGGCCCACGGAGGGGCTGGATGGGCAGCCAGCAGATCATCCTCGTGGGACCACAGTGCCTGGCAGGACATTCCTCCCAGCAGTGCTGCTGACAGGCCAAGCATGACCTGCTTCTTCATGGGGACACCTCAAGTGTCCTCCTCAACCAGGTCAGCAGACTTTGGTAGACTGTGGGCTCTCCTGTCAGAGGTGTTTAGGAGCTTGAGAAGGGGAGTGGGGTGCAGATGCTTTGGAGACCCTCTGGGTGCTCACTGGTGTGAATCTGCTAGCAAGGGTTGTATTTCTCACCATGAGCAAACACCTGGCAGGATGTGGAGTCCCTCTGGCCATGCCCCAAGCAATTTCTACCCTCTGTTAGAGATTGTCCACCACCTGGAAGAGAGCCACCAACAGGGACCTGCCTTCCCCTTGCCTCAGGGAACAGCATTTCCACGGAAACAGCATGGAGGAAGCCCAGCAGCCCAGATCTGCTATGGTTCTTCTGCAAAACCTGAAGGAGCTGGAGCCACTCAGATGCTTAGAAGGAGGCAGAAGCTGACATGGTGCCATGGGTAAGCAAGGCCAAGAGGGAACTGGGGGAATTTGGCCTTTCTGGCAACTGGGGGAAGAGGGATGAAAGAGGGGTGTGTGGGCAGCAGTGGCAGCAATGTGCTGGGAGGACTTCTGCCCCCATGCAGGAGAGAGCGTGGAGGCATCAGTGGAGCTGTGTCAACACACAAACTGAAGTGTCACCTTCAGACTCTTCTATTTCAAGAGCAGCCATGAAAATGAAGTGTTTCACTGTTTTGAGACCCATCTCGTGATTTAGGGGAGGGAGAGCTGGTCCCCTTGTGACCTTAGAGCTGTGGGGAAAATGGAGAGATGCTCTCAGACCCGGGGTGCCCCTTGGACTGCCTGTGGTCCCTCAGCACCTCAATGATGAGGAGTTTCCTTCCATGGGACAACGATGATGCTCTGTTTACTCTCCTGCAAGGGAGCAGTTTGTGACCCCCAGCTCAAGTAGGTCCCCCCTCCCTGTGCCCTGAGGTGCCCAGTGGTGAAACCTTGTGTGTGAGAGCTGGACTGGTCCTGCTGTTCAGGGGACATGCTCTTCCCACACATCCTCCAGGGACCATGCCACAAGAAAATCCAGGAAAAGCCCAAAATGCTTGGATTTTGCTGGTGAAAGAGCAGTTGGCACAGACCCAGGTGGGATGAACTCCCCCTGCCCCGAGGGTCCATGGGTACCCAGAGAGAGCCAAAAGATGCTATGCAGGGGAGGGACAGGGCAGAGGCTGGGAAGTGGAGAGTGCTGCAGGACCCTCCACCATGGCCATCCCACTTGGACCATGTGGAGCTTCCTTGACAAGATCCCCCTCCAAGGGGAGATACCTTACTGAAATCCTCTATCCAAGAAAGCTACCTTACTGGGATCCTCTGTCCAAGAAGAAGTCCCTCATCAGGACCCTGTCCTACCCCTCCTTCAGATCCAGCTGCCCTAGGGACACTGCCTTGGCCATAAGGACAGTACCTCTGCCTGGCTGCCACCACCTTGGGAAGGTGCAGGAGATGGGAGAGGACAAGATGCTTGGGAGGGATCAGGAAGGATCAAGCAAGGCTGAGGGGATCAGGAGGGCTGGCAGAAGCAGGGGCAGGGAAGCTGCGTGGTTTGAGCTGGGACACCAGGCCATGGGAAAGAGCTGAGGGGGTGAAGAGCTGGACCTGCTGGAGGGCTGCGTGGAGGCTGGGGAGGCTGAGAGACCGAGGTGCACTCGGGGGCTTTGTGTGCGCAGCCCACACAACAGCTGCCGGCAGTATGGTTGGCTCCAAAGCTGGTGTTGACAGTCCTTCACTTTTATGGGAACTAAATTTACCCAGACACACGCAAAATCAAAAAAAAAAAAAAAGAAAAAAGAAAAAAGAAAAAAAGGAAAGAAAAAGATGGGGGGGTTGGAATTAAAATAAATCGCAGCAGCACCAGCATCTGCTCCTTTGTGGCGCAGTCTGGGTTACGGAGAGGGGAGGAGAAGTCCCCAAAAGGGAGTAGAACTGGTGTTTACTGCAGCCCCGAAACATCCCCTGTTAGCGAGCTGAGTGTGTTTGCACCGTGTTGCCTCAGGAATGCTTGACATCCAAGATGCCAAAGAAATGTACCCACTCGGTGGAAAATGGAAGCCCAACCATTTTCCATGGGCTGGTTGGCAGGCGTGGTTGGTAGCTCATAGGGGCAACAACATGCTGCTCTGCTAAGGGAAAGGAGATCTGGTGGGAGCAAAGAGGCTCCAGCAGGAGAACATGATCCTTGAAGCTTTTATCTCCTTCCTTTCAAGATACTCTAGAACTTTTGCTTAAAAGTTAGGTTAATTTTTTATTTCTCTTCCCTCCCATCCCCCCATGACAGAGGCATGTGCGGGGCTGACGGTGCTTTCCTCTGGTTAGTTTCTGGTTTTGGGAAGCCTTGTCTCTTCCAAGTGCAAGGCAGCAGACCCAAAGCACCAAGGACAAGGTGGGACTGTCTGTTCAGTTGGCTATGAAGATTTCCAGGTCGAGCTTCCAAGGTGGTTCTGGAAGATGATCTATCATTTCATAACAGGCTGTGCCTTGTGCCACCTGGGATCATCTGCTAACACTGGGAGTGCAAAGAGCAAGAGCCACACACCCTGGGTGTTGCACACTCCTATCTCCAGCAGCAAGACTGGCAGCCTGTATCTGTGGGCATGTCTTTATCTGTGCTCTGGAGACAGGCTGAGAGATCTGGGGTTGTTCAGCCTGGAGAAGAGAAGGCTCCAGGGTGACCTTAGAGCAGCTTCCAGGGCCTAAAGGGGCTCCAGGAAAGCTGGGGAGGGACTTGGGACAAGGGCAGGGAAAAATGGGATGAGGAGAGATGGTTTCAAACTGGAAAAGGGGAGATTGAGGTTGGACATCAGGAATAAATTATTTCCTGTGAGGGTGGTGAGAGCCTGGCCCAGATCTGCCCAGAGAAGCTGTGGCTGCCCCATCCCTGGCAGTGTTGAAGGGCAGGCTGGATGGGGCTTGGAGAAGCCTGGGCTGGTGGGAGGTGTCCCTGCCCATGCAGGGGGTTGGATCTAGATGAGCTTTAAAGTTCCTTCCAACCCAAACCATTCTGTGTTTCTATGGGCAAACTTGTGTTCCCAAGATATTCACAGTGACTCTTTTTTTCCAAGGTGGATGTGGAAGAGCAGGCATGTTGGTGGGTGCAGAGGCAGCCAGGAGTTGTCCTGGCATGAACATCTGTCCTCCTGCTACAGCACCGTGTGGCTCCTGAGGGGCTTGAAGTGTTTTCTGCAACAACATAGACCAGGCCCAGCCTTCCATTCAGAAGACAAAAAAAAAAAATTTTTAAAAAAATCCTTAGTTTAAAATATTGCCACCACTTTCATGGACAGTTAACACTGTAAACAAACTTTGCAGCCACTGTTCCGAGGGAGCCTGTTTGTCAGCAGGGCTCGTCTGCCGCCCCCCGACAGGCACGCGCTGCTCCCCGAGCTGTTTGATTAAACCAGTCCCCGAGCAGAGGGGAGCAGGAAAAGGGTTTGATGGTTTCTCATGTGGCTAGAGCAGAAGAAAACCAGCACGAGTGGGCACAGCTTTTCAGAAGTTCAGGAGATCTCTATTTTTAGCTGCCTGCTGTCTGGTTTTCCAGCTGACAAGTGCGCCACTCTTTCTAAAAACGGCATTCTTCTTGGGGGTTTTTGGGTTGATCCCTAGTTTTTTAATTGAAAGGAAGATGCGGCAAACAATTAGTCACTTTTAAAAACTTGTAGCCAACAGTTCCTTTTGCTCTGCTAAGCTGTGATGTGGCTGGGGCCAGAAGTCTTGCTCTGGGCGGAGGTGTGGAAATGGGGTGGCTGGCACTGATTTGGCATTTAGTGAGTGTGCAAAATGAATAAAAATTATACCAATGTGGGAATTATTCTCCAAGGAGTAAGCGCAGCCTCTGAGATGAACTCTGAAGGCAATAAGAAACTCTCCTCATCCCACCAGGGCTGGGTGGGGGATGTGGCTTGTGATGCTGCAGCCTGTGCCACTGTATCTGCACATTTCCAGTGTGAGGACAGGAGCTCTTCCAGCCCAGAAGCTGCTGGTCCTGCTCTGGGTGCTCACACAGGAGTGGCTGCTTCTGCCTGACCTTCCTGGGCTGCACTCACTTGTTTGCAGCACTGAGAGGCCTGGCCTGGGCTGTCATGGGGTTGCACATGTTTTACTTCTTGCAGTAGCTGGCTGGGAGTCTGGTGACTCCAGTGAGGCCACAAGTGCAACACCACCAGCTGAAGGGACAGCAAGGCAGACATGGTATAGGGTGATGGGTGCTTGCAGAATCACAGAATCACAGACTGGTTTGGGTTGGGAAAGACCTTAAATACCACACAGTCCAACCCCTGTGCTATGGGCAGGGACACTTTCCACTGGACTGCAGTGCTCCAAGCCCCTTCCAACATAGCCCTTGTTTTTTTATGAGAACAGAAACCATTGCTGCCCAAGGCAAAGGAGAAAATCTGCTGGCAAATCCAGTCCTGATACATATAGTCCCTGGCATTTAAATAAGCCCCTGTTTTTTTCTGCTTTACAAGCTGCTGGGGGCCAGTCACATGCTGGGCTGTTAGGGTCTCGATGTTGCCAGCACGTCTGACGTTCATGCTGGTGCTTTCCCACTGGAGCTCCAGCTCCTGGAGCCATGGGATGTGGCAAGGGTTCCTGGTTTTGCTGGACAGTCTCCCAGGCCTACCAGTTGTGTAGAAACCTGGTCCATCAGGAACGAATCACAGAATCATAGAACTAGTCAGGTTGGAAAAGACCCTTGGGAAGAACCCAGATGTGTTTAGTTACCACTTGTAGGCAGAGCTCTGGTGCTGGGTGGCTGAAGGCATCCCTGTCACTGCTGGCTGCAAGCCCCAGGGACACCTCCAACCTGGTATGGCCACTGTGGTTACCACGAGGGTTGGTGAATCTCTCCCTGGCCACGGAAAGGATGTTTTGCTCCCACAACCCTTGGGAAGCCTGTTGTGTGCCTGGGGGGAGCTCACACTCAAACGGGGCTGTAGGAACCCAAAGCCTCCATCCCCTTTGCACCCCGGGAGCAGGGTCGGTGCTGAGGGGCTCCAGCCCTCACCCCCTGCCCCTCCGGGTCGTGTCCCTGCTGGCCCTGCTCGCACGCAGCCCGGAGCAGCCCGGAGCAGCCTGGGGCATCCCGGA
>NW_009954547.1:423978-451893 GCF_000747805.2 Chaetura pelagica
ATGTGACATCCCTAGAGACGACGCGGGGGAACCGGGCCCTGCCATTGTCCCCGGGCTGGGAGGCGATGTCCGTCTCCTAGGAGGAGGGAGCCGGGGCTCCCAGGCACGCTTTCATCTCCCTGACCTGCCCGCCGCCCGAGGCTCTTCCCTGGGAGGGGCGTCCCCAGCGCACAGCAGAAGGGACACGAGTGAGACAGACCCGCTCACAGCGTTTAAAGACATGAACCGCCCCAGCCTCAGGCCGGGACTTGCCAGCTGCACCCAGCGGTGCTTTTCATGGAAAGCCGGCGGGTGTGTGTGTGTGAGTGTGTGACTGAGTGTGTGTGTGTGTGAGTGTGCGTGTGAGTGTGTGTGTGCGTGTGTGCGTGTGTGTGTGAGTGTGACTGTGTGTGAGTGTGTGTGTGAGTGGGTGTGTGTGAGTGTGTGTGAGTGAGTGAGTGTGTGAGTGAGTGTGTGTGTGTGAGTGTGACTGTGTGTGAGTGTGTGTGTGAGTGGGTGTGTGTGAGTGTGTGTGAGTGAGTGAGTGTGTGAGTGAGTGTGTGTGTGTGAGTGTGACTGTGTGTGAGTGTGTGTGTGAGTGGGTGTGTGTGAGTGTGTGTGAGTGAGTGAGTGTGTGAGTGAGTGTGTGTGTGTGAGTGTGACTGTGTGTGAGTGTGTGTGTGAGTGGGTGTGTGTGAGTGTGTGTGAGTGAGTGAGTGTGTGAGTGAGTGTGTGTGTGTGAGTGTGACTGTGTGTGAGTGTGTGTGTGAGTGGGTGTGTGTGAGTGTGTGTGAGTGAGTGAGTGTGTGAGTGAGTGTGTGTGTGTGAGTGTGACTGTGTGTGAGTGTGTGTGTGAGTGGGTGTGTGTGAGTGTGTGTGAGTGAGTGAGTGTGTGAGTGAGTGTGTGTGTGTGAGTGTGACTGTGTGTGAGTGTGTGTGTGAGTGGGTGTGTGTGAGTGTGTGTGAGTGAGTGAGTGTGTGAGTGAGTGTGTGTGTGTGAGTGTGACTGTGTGTGAGTGTGTGTGTGAGTGGGTGTGTGTGTGACTGAGTGTGTGGGTGTGCTTAGCCCCTCCTCACCACCCTTCATCTCTGCACCCGAGGAGGAGGAGGGTGGGAGGCATCCCCTGGGCTGGGAACACACCAGGGATGCAGGAGCCTCTGCCTGTGCCTGACAGGGAGGAGGAGCCCATCTCCCTTGCATCCCACAGAAAGCAGTGTCATCTTCTCTGCCTGGGAGAGGGAAGGTATCCCAAGGCTGGATGGTGGGGGAGGAGGACTCCTCCTGGGCAGAGGATGGAGGAAGGCTGAGGAACTAATTTCTTCCTGCAAGGACCAAAATGTTGTAGCTGGTCCTTTTTTAGCATTATGGGGACAGGGGACTTGTGGCCCACCAATGGCACTGGTCAAGGACACTTGGACATCCATGTGCTATAGCAGGAGCAGAGGGGACCTGGAAAAGCAGCTCCCCCGTAGAGAACTGTCCACAAAGCCTGGACCTTTTTCCTGCCTGCCAAGGAGGAAATCTCCCAAATCATCTGTTCATGGAGGGTTCCTTCACCTTTGGAGAGTCAAGTGGAGGGGTGGGGCTGGGAAGAGAAGAGGACTTGCTCTTTCAGAAGCTGGCTGGAAGGGAGGACCAAGCGTGGGCAGGAGAAGAGGATACGGACGTGATACAGACGTGACCTTGGTTGCAGCCAAGACCAGACTGCAAGCCATCACAACAGAGACAAAGTGGCAACTCAATGCCTGGTCCTTGCCTTGGTTTCCCCACCACAGACAACTCTCTGGAGGCTGCACACACCAGCAAGCTGGCCAGGGTGGCTGGTTGCCCCATCCTGAAAGCAGATGTGCCAACACTCCGTGCAGGACTTGGTCTCCCCCAGGCGTGTGTTGGGGCAGGGTCCATCCTCCTCCAGAGCACCCAACCCTGATTTTGGGTGAAATGGGTCTCCCACCAATGTGTCTCCCACTCAAGTCCATGCTGGGGTGCTCCATCTGTCAGCACCATCAAGCAGGCAGGGACCCCACTCCCTTGTCACAGCCCTTTGCCTCTTCTTCTGTGCTCCAACTCCAGGGCCACCACACCAGCAAGAGGTACAACACCAGCAGGGAAACTGGGGGTCCCCCATGCTGGACCTCAGGGCTCTGCCCAGCACACCCCTCTTCCTATAGTGGGAGACACCCCTGTGCCCACCCTGTCAGATGCAGCTTTGGAAGGTTAGTCACTCAGCCCTATAGCCAGAGTAGCTCACGCCATGATCTGCCTGATATGGGATGGTAGAAGCAGTGCTGAGTTTCCCACGATGAGCAGTGACAGGAGTCTCCTCGGCAGAGTTTGGACATCTGGACACCTTGTGCAGTGCTGGCAAAGGCTTCAGAGTCTGCTTCTCACCACTCCATGGAGGCACAGAGTATCCCTGCCTTGCAGGAGGAGGAATATGGGGAAGACAAACTGCTCAGGGACTGGGCTTGTATCACATTTCAGGTCTGCAGGTGATACCCAGGACTGGTGTCACTAGGAGGTTCTGTGTGGGAGATGATCCAAGGAAGGAAGGTCTGGAGAGCAGGAGCAAGGTCTCCAACTGTGACAGTGTGTGCAGCTCAGCTCCTGGATAGGGCCAACCTGCAGGGAAGGTTTTCCTCTAGATCTGCACTTGGCAATCCAACATGAACATGTCACACTGCCTGGGACATGCCTGCCTGAAAGATGAGGACAAAAGTGCTCGTGGCTTCCCTCTTCTGCCTCCGTGGTGTTGGTGCCACCTGTGCAGAAGGAGGGGGGCAGGTTGGCAGGAGCTGCATTGCTCCTCCAGCCAGTCTGTCCCTCTCAGCACACACTGCCCCAGCAGGCCCAGCCTTGCCCCATGGAGAGTGGGACACACTTTGGGACTCTCTGATCCTCCTTATTGCCTTCCTGGACCACCACCATGCACTCACTTCACACCCATGTGCTGGGCTGGGGTTGTCCCCCCGCTCACCAGCTTGTCAGGGGATGGCCAAATCACCAGCTGAGCTTGCATCCCACCGAGGCATTTTGCACCTTCTCCCCACCTAGCCAGCCCCCAGGGGGCCATGGGGACCCATCCATGCTGGAGAGCAGGGAGCTCTTGGGATAGAGCCGTCATGGCCACTCCTGCATTTACAGACCAAGGCAAAGTCAATCTGCATTATTTGCTGTTGGGATTAACTGGTAGAGGAAGCTCTTCTTGGAAAGGACTGGACTTAATTATCAGCACATCGTTAGCTAGCAAGCTATCTCCTAAGCCAGCAAGCTCTGGGCTGATGCCATCAGTCACTTCTAACGAGGTGGGCTGTAGTTTACTTGGAAGATTTACAGTTTCTGATCAGCAGTGCAATTCTCCATGGTGTGAAGAAATTGAGCAATTGCTGCTAGGTCAGATCATCTGCATCTGGCTAGAGCATCTGAATGCAGTCCTGGAGAGGCTCCTGCGCAGGCAGAGTGGAGGAGAAGGCTATTGAGGCATGAAGTGCATCATACGTAGCCAGAGTGTGCTTAGGTGAACATTTCACATTCACCCTCACAATGTGTGTGTGAATATGTGTGAATATTTTTTTGCACTGGTGACCTTCAGATGGGGCAGCATGAGACAGCAGTGAGCCCAAGTGTGTTGTCACCTTCTGAAGGCATGGCAGGAGAGTCTCAGAAGCTTTGAACCATTGCCCTGGGGGGTGCTGCTGGCCTGCTGCCTCCATGCCCCTGGCTCTGCTCCACCCGGACATGGATGGGATGAGGGCTGCTTCCAGTTACAAGTGTGTGGAACTCAGCCAAGCAGCCCCCAGGCATGCTGGACAACTGAGCCTGGCACTGGACTCACTGAGAACAAGGGTTCATGAGTTTCGTGGAGGAAGGAAGTGTTGTGGTATGAAATGTTTTATGTGCATCCCAGAAGGTGTGGGAAGCTGTGCTCCAGAGACACCAAGGTGAGAGAAAGCCCAAGCAAGATGGCTCAGGGTTGGGCTCTGCTGGTAAAGGCCTGATTCCATAGGATCATCAAATTATTTGGGTTGGAAAAGACTTTCCAAAGACTTTTCCCCAGCACTGCCAAGGCTGCTACTAAACTATGTCCACAACATCTACAGGGCTTTTAAATCCCTCCAGGGACAGGGACTCCGCCACTGCCCTGGGCAGCCTGGACAACCCTTTTGGGGAAGAAATTGTTCCCAACAACCAATCAAAAAGTCCCCTGGCACAACTTGAGGCCATTTCCTCTTATCCTGTCAGTTGTTCCTTGGAGAAGAGACCCAGCCCTCCTCATTCCAACCTCCTCTCAGGCAGCTGCAGAGCCAGAAGGTCTCCCTTCAACCTCCTTGTCTCCAGGCTGGACACCCCCAGCTCCCTCAGCTGCTCCTCAGCAGACTTGTGCTCAAGGAAGAGATCCTCATGTTCCATGGCAGCAGCAAGCAACAGACTCTGCAGATCCAGTTTGGAACAGGGCAGACATGAGTGCAGCAGGTCTGGAGGAGCTTGCCTGAGTCAGTGTGAGCAGGACCAGTGTTTTGGAGGTCACTGGACTTCAGAGCAGCAGCATGTGATGCAAAACAGGACTGTGCTCTTCCCTCTGTGCATGCCAAGCTGGGGTAAAACCAAATCTCCCATGATATATCAACACTCCTGGGCAATGGGCATGGCTGTTTCATAGCATCACAGAATGGTTTAGGTTGGAAGGGACCTTAGAGATCATCCAGCCCCAACCCCCCTGCCCTGGGCAGAGACACCTCCCACTAGACCAGGTTGCTAGAAGCTCCTTCCAACGTGGCCTTGATGTTGCAAAGTTTTGATGTTGCAGAGATGAGCAAACAATGAGCTTTATCCTTAGGAGTTTGTCCAGAGTAATTGGTGCTTCTGACTCAGCTGCTGTGACAAAATTACAGTGAGGGGCTGAGCTGGAGGGCTTTTCTTCTCTTTTGTTCAAACCAAGACAACACGAGTAAGACACAGGCTCCAGGGAGCACCTCTGCACCCCAGGACCCTGACACCCATCCCCCCGAGCCAGCAGGGTTTCACAGCATTCCCTGCCACTGGGACACATGCTGGGATCTGTCATTCCTTCTTTCTGTGCCACAGGAGGAGGTTAGCAGGGGAAGGACTGGGAAAGGCCACATGTTCTGCTTGGCTTGGAGGACGAACCCTTGTAGTGAGGGAAACTGGGGCAGTAAGAATGCCTGCTTGGGTAGAGCAGGAGGGGCAGGGTCCAAGGAGCTGATGTCAGGGCTCTGGGGGCTGTGGGAGTCTTCCCCCACTTGTCTGGGCTGGGATGGAGGAGCAGACAGGTGGGCTGTGGCCCTGGCAGGGCCCAGGAGGCTGCTGTCCTTGGAGGTGATGATGTCTCTGGGTTGTGATTCCCAGCAGGATGCAGAGCCTGGGCCCTGCCTGCAGCTCCTCTCCTCCCCTCGTCTCCTCTCCATCTGGTCCCTCCTGAGCTTCTGTTTTGGCCCCTCCTGTGTTTCCCCTTCCTCCTCTGCCCTGCCCTGCTGGGACCCCAGCCCGGGACAGGCAGCCCAGGAGGTCACACCCCTAATGGGATCCAGCACCTCTGGCTAGAGCTGGGCTACGACAGGCAGTGAGTGGTATCTGAGCGCCACGGGAACATAGCAATAACAGTAATAACAACAACAATAATAATAATAATAAATATCCCATGCTGTCTCCTGAGATGGTTTTGAAAAGGATTAGACATCAATACCCAGCACCCTGCTCCCCCCACCCTCCACCACCATTACTCTTGCAGAGGAGCTCCCCTCACTTTGATGCTGATCACTGGCAGAGTTTCAAAACGATGTATTATAAAATCTTTAAAAAAAAAAAAAAATAAAAGAAAAAAAAGAAGAAGAAGAAATCCAGTTGCCATAACGTAATGCAGATTTTTGTCACCGCTCCACAGCTTCTGCTTTCAATTTCCAGTAAGGGGGAGAGACTCGGTCGCAGTCAGATGGAGACCAGCTCCCATCCCCGCTCCGTGGGCCCCCAGGCAAAATCCCTGGAATTTGTTCCTTACTGTTTGAAGGCAAAGCTGAGAGAGGAGAGTGCAGAAGGGAGCGAGGGGGAAGGAAAGGAAGTGCCAGTCCCCAGGCAGATGGGCACAAAGCTGGGCTGTGCCCCAGGTGGAAGTGGCCGTATGTCCTGGAGCTGCCCCCTGGGCCCAGCACACACAAGCAGGGATAGGAATTCACAGAGGAGCCCTTTTTCATGGAGAGGTTGGGATTATACTCCAGCAAGGTTGTGAACAGTGATGTGGGGTCTCAGCCTGGCCTCAGGCTTTTACTGTAGCTTGTCTCTCTGTCTGCCCTGCCTTGAACCAAGGATCCAAACAAGGGTGTCAGCACCTGTCCCTGGGAGCAGCCAAGCACAACCCCAGCTATAGCCCTCCAGTTTGGGACTGGGGGATCTCTGAGGGCTTGGGGGGCTGAGGCAGGGCAGGCTGAGGAGGTTGGTGGGACTGGACTTCCCAGCCAAGACTTTTGCCAGCCAACACCCTTCTTCTGTGCTGAGTGCCAGGTCTCAGAGTGCCTGCCAGAGCCCCAGCCTGCCCAGTGCTGCAGGAAGGTGAGAAGGGCCAGACAATGTGTGCAGGTAAAGCTCCACCTCCCAACAGCTGACCTGGGCTGTTGGCCATGTAGCTCATAAGTGACATCCCATCCTGCCCTGAGCTGCTGTCACAAGCTGACAGTCTGCTGCTGGGGTCATCCAGGCATCCCAGTGCACAGCACCATGACAGTAAGTGCCCAGTTTATGCTCTGTCTGCTGGCTCAGAAGGTTTTGCAGCTGCAGAGGTGCTGGGACATTATTCCTGACCATAAAGAGACCTGGAGCAATTCAGAAAGAACAGAAACACCAGGTCTACAGCCCACATGCTGTAGTTACCCCCTCAGAGCCTGACAACCAGGTGGGCTTTCCAGGGTGCAGCCCACAGAGTCCCTGCCATGCTGGGAGGGATGGTGAGCAGCTCTCCTAGGGAGGCATACCTCATGTTTTTGGAGAAAAGCTGTTTCTGAAGAGCTAAGAATTTTCCAGGATTCCTATCAGGGTACAGTGAGAGCAGGGCTCACTGTGAACCAGTGACAGCCCTTGAGCAGAGGGACATGGTGGTGTCCATGGCTCGGATGCACCCTCTGCCATAGCCAAGGTGGATTTGGAGTTGTTCCATCAGGAGCTTCTTGGGCTACAAAGGTTTCCTGGGCACCAAATGCAACTTTCCATTCCTGTGACTTTTTTCTCTGGTGGTACCATGGACCTGAATGGATCATGCCTGGCAAATGGGAAGCCCCCTGAAGTTGAAGCATGTCCTGAGTGACCCTCATTCCTCCCGACTCCAGAACAGACCTCAATGAACCTGTAGGTTCTCAAGTAGGAACTGTAACCAGGAACTGGAAAACTCGAGCAGACCAGAGAGAATGGGGGAGTGTCTTGGCTTCAATCTTGAAGAACATCCATGATTTTCCGCAGAGGCTTTTGTTTTGGAAGGGTTAACTGTCTTCCACTGAGCAATAGTGACCCAAACTCTAGCAGGTGAATGTGGGTACAAGTTATCTCTAAGCCAAATATCTTTGTATGTAGAAACCTTCCACATACTTTATTGAGGACAGCAGCACTGCTGGGTGTAACTGCTCCTCAACAGCTTCAGTGTAGGAGCACTTGGTTATCCCATGACTGATAAAGCTCTGGTTAGTTGGTAGGCAGCTGAACTCATTTCAAACTATAACATTACTCTTTCATCCACTGCAGATGTCAAGTAAGTCCTGACTGGAGCTGTCACTGCTCCTCATGGTCCAGGAGTGTCCCTAACTGGTTCTCTATGGCTGGTGGCTGATATCTCCAAATGGCAGTGGCCTGGAAGGTCAGCCTGAATCTTGTTTCCTGGGTCTCCACCAAGGACCACAGAAAACCATCCAACCTGGCTAAAGCTGCTCTTCTCCTGCCAGTGCCCCTCCATCCCTCAGCCCCACATGTCCTCCAGTTTGGTCCCGTCTCCTAGTGCTGGTCTGGTGGGTGGGTGCAAAGAGTACAGCTGGGAGGTGACTGGGTGGAAAGCAACAGCTTCATGGCTCTTATAGCAGTCCCTGCCATCCTAAAAGGGAGCATTTTTCAGCTTGCTCTGAGCCTGTGCAAACAGGGCTTTATAAGGCAGCATCACTAATACAGAGCATAACCCTCCTACCCACAAACATCCTGATCCCCTCGCTGGTGTGACTTTGGCTTTGTAAGCCAAGCCAATCTGATCAGGAAAATCCTGGGGAGAAAACAAACAAGGAGCCCCAGGAGGAGGCTGGAAGTCGCTTTCCAGAGTCAGAGCAGATGTTGTTTCGTAGACAATGATGCCACAGATGTGCCTTGGACAGCTGATCCCTAAGGACACAGCAGCCTGGCCACGGGGAAGAGGGGGCTTTGTCCCTGTGCTCCTGGCTGCCCTGGCCCCTGGGACAGGCTTCAGGAGCAACCAGGAGATGGGGGAAGCCTCCATGTCACTCCAGGGCACCCCTCCTGCCCTCTCCCAGGGCCATAAGATGCCATTTCAGGGTCAGCTGCTCTTGTGCCCTGTCCTGGTGCCAAAGGCTGTGGAAACCCCTTTTTCCTGGCTTGGCAATGCCCTGCTCCTCCCAGCCACCATGTCTGCAGCTCCATGCAGGGGGGAGAGACCAAAGCCCCAGGGAAAAGACTCCTTTTTGAAAAAATTTTATTTCCCTTCCACCTCTCAGCGCCGCCGCAGCCCCACCCGGCCCCCGATAATGAGCTGTTGTCTTGTGCAGCATTGAGAGCTAAGTAAGCATGAAAAATTGGAACAATAAAGAAGTAGTTCTGGGACAGCAAAGCCCCTTGTTTGACAAGGCTAATTCCACACCCCCCAGCCTCATTTTCTTTCAGCCACCTTCCCCCTCCTCGCTCCTCCTTTATTAAATTAACTGGCTTTTATTGGGTTGGAAGCTGGGTTTCCTTTTCCCCTCTCGCCTCCCCCTCTGTTCACATGTAATTTGGAGAGTTAATCTCCTCAGGCAGGAAATGTTGTTTCTTTCACTCTTTCTCTCCAGTCCTTTCCATTTGGCTCTTTTAATTGGGGCCCAGACCAAGGAAATGGCCACACCATGGAGCTCAAGCAGGAAGAGGGCTGTTTCTTTGGGGGGGGGAGGTAGCCCCGACCATCCCTTCCCTTACCCCTTCAGCAGATGCACTCGTGGTCCAGGGTGGGGGTACCCAGCTCCCCTTGGTCTCCTGGACACCCCAGCTGGCCTGGGGATAGCTGGGCTGGAGATGCTGTTTGGCATTTCTGCTTCTTTTCTGAATTCCTCTTCCTGCTTCAGGTCAAGTCACCCAAAGCTTTCAGGATGTAACATCACCCAAGGCCACGTCCCCCAGCTCTCTGGTGGCACGAGGCTGCTGTTTTCTGTGGAATCTCTTGGAAAGACATGACGTTGCAAAACCTCATGGGAATTCTCCAGATTTTCCTTGATGCTCTTCCCCCAGTTTCTTTTAAATAAATTAATTCAATTTTAAAGAAAAGCAGAGAGCTGGATTTCTCCCCCCATGAACTACCTGTCTAGTCCCTTCAGGCTGAAGCAGATTTGCAGCAGTTCCTCTTGCTGGCTGTGCCTCTGTGGGCCACATGGCCCAGTGTGGATATTATCTTTGGGGGTTACAACTTGTAGTAGAAGAAACTTTGATTGATGAAACCTGATTGCCCCACACTCAGGAGATGAGCAAGAGCTGCCTTCAGGAAAGATGAGTGAAATTCAATCCATGCTTCACTTAAAGGCAGGGGAAGATCATACGGAGTTTTTTTTTGTTGGGTTGAGTTTTTTGATAGAGAATCCCAGGAAGCCACTAGAAACTCGTGGGGGAAACTCCCTTCCTAGAGCAAAACAGGGACAGGCACTGGGGACACAAGGCATCGTGTGCACCAGCATGTGCAGGGAAGCACAAGGAGGCTCAAAGTGCTTGTGGTGGGAACAGCCTTTGGAGCCAGGTCTGCTGCTCTGGGCAGAGCCCCTGCTCCCACCAAGCCCTTCAGATGGTGAGGTGTGCTGGGAACACTTCACACTTCCAGCATCAGCCCTCGGCTGCTTCCAGCTCCCCTGAAGCCCCATCCACGGGGAATGAAGTGTGGCAGGGCTGGGAGAGGTCAGTCAACCACTGACAGGATGGGAAGCTATGAAGACTCCAGTCTCTTCCTAACCACAGTTTGGCCTGAACATTCCCAGCTCTCTGGCAGCCAAAAGCTTCTGGGTTGCTCTTTGGCACCATTCATCACTCCCAACAGGGCAGGGATTCATGGCAGGAGGCTGGTTATCCTGGAATTCACTCATCCCTCTGTAGACAGCCTCTGGAGGGGGCAATGGGCTGGAGCTTCACTTTCATCACCTGACATCACCCACAGGACTTGGTGCCAGTGCAGATGGCATCAGTGTCCTGCACCAGTGGGGATACAGAGGACCCTGTCAATGGGACAGGGGTCTGGGAAAAGCAGCTGGCTTTAGGAGTAGGTAACCAGACCCTTCACATTAACTGATGCTGTCTTGGAGAGAGCAAAACTTTGCTGGTCCATACTGGGTGAGTGTCCAGGCTCTGGAGCAGGAGGCTGGGGGGCTGAGGACTGGGATATCTGGAATGGGGATGTCCTCGCTGAGTGTGAACCCAGACATGTCAAACAGGAGGAGAGATGTCACTGCAGGCAGAAGTAGCTGTGACCCACGGGCTGTCTGCCATCTCCTCACCTCTTTGGGGACAGTTTCAGTCCAGTGAGGACCTTGGTCTGCAGGAAGCTCTGCTCCCACAGAGTGCATGAAACAAGGGGACAGACTTCCCTGGCAGACTTTTCTAGGCAGTGTGGGAAATCCTGCTCCTCCCTGTGCCTCTGCATGGGGACTCGGGATCAGTCTCCAGGCTGCACCTAGTGCTGGCTGTGGAGCATGCATGGGCTGTGCAGGGCTCATGGAACACTGACTCGGCCCCAGGGATGCAGGGACACTCACAGAATTCCCTCCACGGGTGCTACACCTCTTGCTGTGCACCACAATATCATCTAGGTGAACAGCGTTCCTTTAATTTAAAGCAAAGCAAATGAAATCCCTGCAGCAGCCCCCTGGACTAGCCAAGACACCTTGCTCCACTTCCAGGGCAGCCTCATCTCTTCACGTCCACTTCCCTAAATTTTGACCACTTGGAGCCAGGTAGAAGAGCCTGTGCCAGGCCCTGGTCCCCCTGCGGGAAGCAGGGAAAGGCAGGGTGCCCACTTGGGCCCTCAGGCTGGGCAGGGCAAGAAGGAACCTCCCTGCTGGAGGGGCAGGCAGCCCTGCTCCCTCCACAGCATCACAGCATCCACAGGGCTGGGCGCTGGGCTGTAAGAGCCAGGCTCAAGTGGGCAGCTGAGCTCTGTGGGCTGTCCCCAGCTGCCTTGGGAGGCTCTTCATGGCTCAGGGCTGGGATCAGGAGCAGGCAGGGGTGGGCTCACAAGCACAGCACAGGGACAGGGGCTGTCCAGGAGCTCACAGGGCTGCTGGGTACAAGTGAGGCCTTTGGATGCTACTCAGGTGTGGTAGGGGAGGATGGCAGGGATGGAAAACCTGCAGGAGAAGCTTCTCCTGGCAGATCCTGGCCAACATGGAGCCTGCCCTGGGTCAGGACAGTGCAGCTGAGCATCCCCGCTGTGGGGGGACCCCGGGGCCTGCCCCTGCTGCAGGGGGACACGGGGTGATGTGTCTCACCCGACTCACGGCCCCAGGGGCGGGGAGGAGAGGGTTAACCAGCTCCCCCAGGTCCACATCTCTTGCAGAAAACGATGCTCTGCAGCTCAGGGCGCCTTCCCCCTCCCTCCCCACAGCCCCTCAGAGCTCTGAATAGGGAATTAGTTTTGCCTGAGTTTAGACCTCTTAATTAGCTATTCTTTTTGCTGGGCTGGGGAAGAGGAGGGGCGAGAGGAGACCCTCAGCACCCCCAGCTGAGCCCTGGCCCTGCTCCTGGAGCAGTACAAAGGAGCCCAGCAGGGCAGAGCCATCGGAGGGCGCTGGGGACGCCAGGACCTGTCAAAGCTTGTTTCCCACCTTCCAGAGCCAACCTTTTCTGTCCCAGCCAGGAGACAGCCTGCCTTAATTGGGCTGAAAATCTAATCATTTGTACCTCCGGGCCTGGGCAGGGGGCGGGGACGGGTGTGCAGAGCGGGGCTGGGAGGAGGCAGGAGGAGGGAGAGGAGCAAGGATGAGGAGGAAGCATGTAATGGGGAAAGGCAGGAGGGAGATGAGGCAGGAGAGGGGTGAGCAGTCCCAGAAAGTGCACAGGCTTGTGAAGGAGCTGAGAGAACAGAAAATTGTTTTTTTTAAGAAGTAAATTAAAAGTCATTCCTTCAGAAAGAGAATTAAAAACAAACAACAGAAGTGAGCAACTGAAGGGTGGAAAGGAAAGAAAGCAGCAAAACACACATTAGCCACTTTTCCTGATATCTATCTGCTCTGCTAACTTGACCAAGGCTAACTTGAGCCTTGTCATCCTCACAGGTCCCAACAATACCCAGAGCCTGAGATGCTCCTGCACCACAGGTATCCCTTGTGCACAGCTCCGCTCCATCTTGGCACCTGCTTTCTCACCATGGCTTTGGCACTGCTCTCCTGCCCCATGGTGCTACAGACTTATCTCTCCCACCCCAAAATAACATGTGCAAACCTTGCCCAAAAGAGAAAAGCAAGGGAAACATTTGTCAGGAAGGGCCATGTGGCTCCTGCCATCACTGACGTGGGTGGGACCGTGACTGCCCCAGCAACTGTGCTCCTGCTCCTGCTTTACCCCAGCTGAAAATTTCCCACAGCTCAGGCTGCCTGTCTGGCCCATGACACCAGAGTAGGGTGGGGAGGTACCAGCCATCATGCTAAGCTGTGTTCAGCTCAGTCCCCACAGCTCTGCCACCTACCCAGGATGCACAAGCCAGGTTTGCAGGGTGAGGAGCAGCCTCAGGTCCCTTGCATCTTCCAGAGCTGCTTCTCTGCTTCCACCACGTCCACCCTTTCACTTTAAACACCTTTCCACGGTGGCTGAAGGTCTCCCCATGTTCAGGTTACTGTTTTCAGGCCGTGTGGTAGGGGCAGTGGCAGAGGACAAGCCTGAGAGCAGGACGATCACAATCAGACCATCTGACTGCTCATGTCTTTTAGCACAGGTTCTTCAGTACTTGATGTCTTCACTAATACTCTCAAACCCCACATCTTTAACTGCTCTCTTCTTGATGTAAGAACAATTCATGCCTCCAAAATGACACACACAAACAAAGGTTCTGTGTGCATGATCCCTCTCCCAGGTTTTGTATGAAGACGTTATTGCCCTCAGAGCTCCTTCACCAGCTCCTCCAAGCTTTGGGCCTCATTCTTCAAGATGGTGCCTTACTAATTTCTCATCTTTTTTTCCTGATCATCTATCAAAAACCAAAACCAAACCCCAAAGTCAAAGTCTTTACCAGAATTTTATTGCTTCCCCTTCCGTGGGAGATCCAGTCCTTCATGGTCATGCAAGGGAGGGTGAAGGCACGACCCAGGGAGGAGGCTGGATACTGTGGCCCTGCCCCATCCCGTGGCCCAGCCAGGCACTGTTACCAGTCCTGCAGCAGAATGATAACTGGGTGAACCGGTTTGAGCTATGAGCACCAGTCCCCTGCGATGAAAAGCAGCAAAGCTTCGTCCACACAGTGCCCGGTCCCATGGTCCCTGCCCACATCCCAAAGCAAAGGCACAGTAACAAATGCCAGGCAAGAGGCTACAAGTGGACAAACAGGAGAGACAGAGGCATCTGAGTGGCTCTGGACCATGGAGCAATGGATATGCTGACAAGGCATAAGCTTGACACAGCGTGGAGCTCACCTGGGGAATCCTTGCCAAGGGATGCTGTAGAGACACAGAGGGGTCAAGAGTGGAGACTCCAGCTAAAGGGACTCAGGGAGGAGAGAGACTGACTGTAGTCCAGTGGACATGAAAAACTTTCAGGGTGTAGGAAACAGCACAGGGCTGAAGAAAGCCCTGGGGTGTGCAGGGACTGAGCCTTGAAGGGACAGAGGCAGGTGGCAGTGTCACCTGGTACAGAGGGTGGGGCAAGGTGGCTGCATGCTGCTGGGGCACAGCTCCGTGACACAGCTCCTTCACTGCCCTGGGGGCCTGCCAAGCTGGATCATGGTCTCAGCCTGGGCACTGACAGTGCGCCAGGCATCAGGTCTGTACCAGGAGCACCTCAGAGCTGCCAGTAAGACACAGGGGCCAGAGGTTTTATTTCTGTGAGTCAGGAAGAGCAGACGCTCAGCAGTACCACTCCAGGCTGGGCAGGCAGGGAGGGAAAGCCAGGGATTTGGCTTGGTGCCCATCCATCCCTAGAGAGCTTCAGGATGGGAGGAAAGCACAGGCCCAAAGTGTTCATGGGCATTTGAAACAGCAAAGAGAGCCAGCAGCTGCCAACCTTGCAGAAGCATCGTCTTATGTGCCTTGTGCCCTGATTTCAGAGGGTTGACTTGGGAGAGGCAGCTCGGAGGGCAAGGTGATGCAGGAGAGCATCTGGCTGGTGCAGAGGAGGGTGCCAGGGTCCCCAAAACTCCCCCTCCTCTGCAGGGTGCCCTCGTTCACCCAGGGCAGCTGCAGAGAGCAGCAGAGGAGGCTGCAGCAGGTCCCAGGTCAGCCAAGGTAGCTCCATCCCAGCCAAGGAAGATGACAAACTGCCAGCAGATAGAGGCAGCCATCTGCCCTTTGTCATTTTCCATTCCTTCCATTCCATTTCCTTCCATTTTCCAGCAATTGATGCCTTAGCCCCTGCCCGGGTTGGGACCTGGGAGCAGCCTCATGCCACCACCACAGAGTCTGCCCTCAGCCAATTTCTCTCATCTCATTTCAAAGCCGTGTGTATTTTTGGCCTTTGTGGCATCTTGTGGCCATGAGATCCACAATTTAATTCCATGTCGTGGAGGATAGTCATGCCTTTGGTCTGTGTGGAACCCCGGGCAGGCTCATTTCATTCTTAGCTTTCCCCTGTAACCTCAGCTTCCTGATTCCAGTGGAAATTAGTCAGCAAAAGGCTGGGACTCCCATGACTGGTGTCCTTTGAGCTGGAGGAGTCTTTGGAAGCGTCCAGCCAGGGCTGAGCCCAGAGGGGAGATGGGGAGGTTAAGGCAAACAGGGTGCCCATGCCCAGGGGATGAAGGGGCTGAGTGTTGCTACTCTGCTCTGCTCTGGTGGGGAGAGGATCTGGGAGACCCATATGGGGCCCAGGAGACCAACCTCAAGGACTTTGTGGGCACTTGTGTTCCTCAGGCAGCTCATGGCACCAGTTGGAGGCACGAAGCTCAAGGCAAGGAGTCAGTGGGTGTATGAAATCGGGGTGAGGGTGTGAAGCAAAGCAGGACCATGAGGAGGGAAGTGGAATGGATGGGGCAGTGCTGGAGCCTGCAGAGGGGCTGAGCAGAGCTGCAGCAGGCAGGCCTGGAGCATCTCCAGCTGTGCTGACCCACAGTGGGGGTGTCCTGAGGAGTGCAGGAAAGGGGGGGTAGTGCCCACATGCAGATTGTATTGCTCAGACAACCAGTGTCCAAATCTTTCCAGCCAAGCTGAAGAGCTACAGAACACAACAGACAAGGTAAAAGCTACAGGACAAGATATTGATTTTACTAGATAATCCCGTTCAGCATGTCCATGAAGTCTGGCTCCAGCAAGGCTCCAGCAGTGCCAGTCTCCAGCCAGGTCCCAGGCAGAGCTACACACCTCCTGGCATACGGGCAAAAATCTGCTTTACGGTGCCTCTTATTTGTGCTATTTTTGCTTCTGACTTTGTGCAGGAGTCAAGAGTGCAAGAACAAAGCAGGAGCCCTGGTGGCGAACAGGAGGTGATGGGACAAGGACTGTGGATGTCTGAAGGCACTGAGAAGTATGACTGTAAGTTGACTTGGGTAATTCAAGTTGGCTTGAATAATGAAGAACGTCCTTTGGCACAGAAGATCAATAAATCACTTGCTTGCTGGACAAAAACTGCCAACCCCCCACTGCGACCTGGAGCAGATTCAGGTCTGGGCTTCCCATCAGTGTGGAGGGAAGGGCAGGATGCTCCTGTTCAGCGTGGGCTGCCTTCCTCACCCTTCTCCAGCAAGGAGCTCACATCTTCTCTGTCCCCACCACCCTGCCCTGCTGGTGCAAGCCCCCAGGTGGAGTTTGCTGCAAGGGGTCACCTCCTCATACCCCTTCCACACCCTCACCCTCCAAATCATGCAGCCAAGTGCTGGAGCAGGAAGGCCTGGACAGCACTGAATTAAATATTTTAGATTAATAGTTTATTGCTTTTTTCTTTTTCTTTTTTTTTTTTTCCCCTTTGTTTTGGTTTGGTTTGGTTTTTGTGGGGTTTTTTTGTTAAATGCAGACTCAGAGCAATCGAGGCTTGTCCTGATTTTGGATCAAATGAAGCAGTTTCCTCTGGAGGCCAGGAAAAGTCTGGAAAAGTTTCATTCAGGCATTGAAAAATGGAATAATTCCTCTGGAGTTTTCTGCCCAGGAGGTGAAGCAGGGCAGGGCACTCCATGCAGATGCTGAGGGAAAGCCCAGTTATGAGTGGCTGTTCTGATTTGGTTTGGTGAATTTTTTGGTGGTCGGGGAAGGGCCCCAGAGTCGCTCCAGTAAGAACCTGAGAAGCTGCCCCTGCTCTAAACCCAGCCAAGGAGCCATTAGAGGGACAATAGATGCCCTCTGCCATGAGCAAACGAAAGGACTGACATAACAGAGCAGAGAAGCACTTAGGGGAGAAGAGCTGTGCTGGAGAGGGAGAGCTGTGCTGGTGGTTGGTGAGGAAGAAGGGGAAGAAGGTGCCCAAGCAGAAGTTTCCCTGCAGCCCATGGGGAGATGGCAGCTGTGCCCCTGCCCTCATGGAGGAACGTGGTGGGACATTCCCTGAAGGTGCCAGGAGGGGTGAACTTGGCCAGTGGGTGATGGGCTGGGGCAGTTGCTCCTCCCGAGTGCTCTCCCAGCCTCTCCTGTGGCACGTGTCGTGGCCCCCAGACCACCCTGCAGCAGCTGGGCTGGTGGGCAGGAGCTGCAGGACAGGCAGCTCCACTGGTGGCTGCTGATGGGGTGTGGAGGGGACGTGGGCAGGAACAGGCAGGGTGCAGGGGCTTCCTCCTCTCCTCTGGCCACCACACAGGCAGGTGCTGCCCTCTCTGCCTGCTGGCATCTGTCCCCAAATGAGACCCTTGGTTCAGAGGGCTCTGAAGGGGATGAAAGGGATGAGCTTTTGGTTTCTTTATCAGTTTTTGATGAAGAAATCACTGTTTCTCCCAGTGGAGCCCATAGCCCATGAAGACCCCAGCCTGGATGGGATAAACAGGAGGGAGAAAAGGCACTGTGAAAAGCCTATCCACACATTGGAGCAGACATGTCACAGCTCTTCCTGGATCAGTTTCATTCCTGCCCTCTGCTTCTTTGCTGCTGCCCTTTGAAACGTCCATCAAGACTAAGGTCCTGTCAAAGTATCAGCTGGACCAAGACCAAGCTGTTCTCTCATTCCTGGTGCAGTCCCTTCTGGGGCTGATAAAAGACCCACAAACTTCTGGATGTGACTCCTAGTTGTGCACCATATTTTGCAAGCATTTTCATGGAGGCCGAGCAGCAGCTCCTCTCTGCACTATTGCAAAGATCTGTTTTCACAGTGGAACTATAAATGAGAATGTTCCCCTTCGTGTGTATTTCGTACCTCAGTCCCAGTATTTCAGTAGTCTGGGTTGGTCTCTTCTCCCATGTAACAAGCCATAGAATGAGAGGAAATGGCCTCAAGTTGTGCCAAGGGAGGTTTAGATTGGATATTGGGAACAATTTGTTCATGGAAAGGGTTGTCAGGCTGCCCAGGGCAGTGGTGGAGTCCCCATTCCTGGAGGATTTCAAAGCCGCGTAGATATGGAACTGAGGCATATGGGGTAGTGGTGGCCTTGGCAGTGCTGGGGTGATGGTTCGACTGGATGATCTGAAAAGTCTTCCAACTAAATGGATTCTATGATTCAAGGCTGCAGGGGGTTGGAGGGTAGGCAGGACCCAGGCTCAGCTCCACATCTGAACCTCTTTGCTGCTAACTTTCCAGCCAGAGGGAATGACTGACAGAGACTGATGGTGTCTCTGCCTGTGTGTAATCTTAGAGCCTGCTGGATTTGGGAAATCTCTTTCATTGCTTTAAAAAAATAAGCGAGCGACTAGACTGAAGGGTCCTGATTAACTGGGAAAATCTGAGCAAAATGCAAAGGGATTCTCAGGTTCTGGCCTCAGCAGCCGGGTGGTGGGTCCCAGGGGAGGGTGGGAGAGCCCAGCTCTGGCTGCAGCACCAGAGGCTCAGTCCCAGCCCCAGGAATGGCCCAATTCTGACCATGCCACAGCCAAGGGAACAGGTCCTGAATGCAGAGCCAGAGCTCCCCTGCAAGCCTCAGAGAGGTCCTGGGATGAGGAGCACTTTCAGGCACTGGGATGTGCTGGTCCTGCCAGCCCTTCCCTGCCTGCTCCTGCCTGCCCTTGATGGGTTGTGCTCCGAGATGCTCGTGCCCTCCACACCACAACAGCTGCCTTCCTGGGCTTCACACTCCTCAGGGGCTGAAGGGAGAGCTACAACTGGTCAGAGATGATGTTATTGTGTTGAATTACTCTTCCCAGGCAGGCTTTTTCAAACAGGAATTTGGGGAGGATTTGGCCCCCACCCACCAGCTCTGCTGCTCCCTTCCCACGGGGTTCCTGAGTCACCCGTCCCATGTTTATCTCCCTACATCTCCACAGCATCATAGGGATAAAGGAGGCTGGAACAGAATTCAGCTGAGAGAAAGCTGCACAGGTGCAAGATAAACATGCCTCGGGGCAGGGGATGGGGGGGGGGGGGGAAGGAAGGGGGGGATGTGTGACCAAAGGCTACAGCAAGCTGGCAAGCTGGGGTTCCTGCTGGGTTTGAAGCAGGTAGCAACATTTCCAGCCAGTTCTCAGGAAATCTGGGATGCTGCTGGGTGTCTTGTGCTAGAAAAACGTTTTTCAAACATATAACCTTGTCTTCCATGGCTGAAATCAATGGAATTTGCAGACTGGAGTGAGAAATGCGAGGTGGAGCATCTGCAACAGCAAGTTTCATGGCTGCCTGGGAGAAAACAGGAGGCAGGAGGCAGAAGGTAAGAGGCAGGAGGCAGGAGGCTGCACACACTTGGGCAGGAAGCTGCAGCTCTGCTACCTCCAGCACTGATCTCTGGGGGATGCTCCCAGCTGGCACCAGGGTCCCCTCTTAGACCATGCGGGAGGAGTTCCAGGGTGAAACAAAATCCCTTCCCGAGGAGAATCAGCTGGGCACCAGCAGCCCTGCCCTGCCCCTCCTGGCTTTGGGATGAGGTCTGTCAGGGCAGCTCAGTGCTCATGGCTCCCAGGGGCTGAGCTCATCCCAGCTGCTGGGTCCCCTGGGATTTGAAGACAAAAGGAACTTGTCCCTCCTGCAGTCGGTGTGGAGCCGACTCTGCTCACCAGGGAGGGGTGGATGGGAGAGCTCCAGAGCAGAAGTGTCTTCCTCAGGGTGAGCACGAGGCCACATGCTGACACAGGATCCCATTTTCCATCCTGGGTCAACCCGTGCCTCCTGCTGCCTTCCATTAGAGTCTCATGTGCAGGGACCCACGTCACTGCAGTGAGAAATGTCCCTCCTGGAACTACATGAGACAGGAGGAAGCAAACCCATGGGCCATCCCTCTGACTGACCCTTGCCCCTTTAGTACAGGAGAAGTACCAGGCTTGGGCAGCATTAAAGTTCGCATGCACCCTCCTAGCACTGCTCTGGCCTCCACAGCTTGGTGAGTGATGGGCACTGAGGTCCCCTAACTCCTGGTGACTCAAGCTGTCTGACCCTCCTTGCCCTGCTCACCCCTGCTGCCCATGCCCTGCTAGGGGTGGGCAGTGCTAGCAGAAATTGTGGAGTTGTTTTGGTTGGAAAAGACCTTTCAGATCATCCAGTCCAGCCAATACGCCAGCCCTGCCAAGGCCACCACTGACCCACATCCCTCAGCACCACTTCTACACAGCTTTGAAATGCCTCCAGGGACTCCACCCCTGCCCTGGGCAGCCTGGGCCAGGGCCTGACAACCCTTTGGGGGAAGAAATTTTTCCTAATCTAAACCTCCCCTGGCACAAATTGAGGCCATTTCCTCTTATCATATCACTTGTTCCTGGGGAGCAGAGCCCAACCCCCCTGGCTCCAACCTCCTCTCAGGCAGCTGCAGAGCCAGCAGGTCTCCCCTCAGCTTCCTTTTCTCCAGGCTGGACACCCTCAGTTCCCTCAGCTGTTCCTCATCAGATTTATGCTCAAGAAAGAGATGCTTCTTCTCAGGGGACTCTCTGGGATATATCTCCTCAAAGCTGGTGAGCAGGTCAGAGTAGCTGTCAGAGAAAGACCCAGCAAAGGCTGTGCAGGATCATGAGCTTTGAGGAAGGTGCTCTAAGACTCCATGATGTGTTGGAGAGAGGGGTAATAGATGTCCACGGGGTCAGATGGCAAAAGCATCCCAAGGGCATGGCAGCATCACAGCATGGTGATGGGAGCAAGACTCTGCCTCCTGAGGCCACCCAACAGGGCAACCCTTGGAGACAGAAAAATGAAAGAACATAAAAAATCATTAAATAATAAAACACACTGAAGATGAATTAAAAAACGATCTGTGCACATTTGCCTTCAGTGCCTCTCCCAAGACACAACTCCTTTGACAGTGCAGGGTGATGTGTGCTCGGGGTGCCAGGCTGGGGGGAAGTGCTGGGCTGCAGCACTGTAACAGGTCACCCTGGTCCCTCAGAACCTCAGGATGGAGGTGCCCCACGGTAGCAGAATATTAGCTGGAGCAGCAGCAGTTCAACCTCTATGGAGGTGAGTGTAAGTGACCAAACTGCTTGAGTCTTCCCAGGGTGTCCCGGGGGGAGGGCAGCCAGTGCTGAGCCCTGTCCCAGCTCCACCTGAGCTGGAGGTCCCTTGGGTCACAGAGTCATTGAATGCTTTGGTTTGGAAGGGACCTTCAAAGGTCATTCAGTCCAACATCCCTGCAGTGAGCAGGGACATCAACTAGATGAAGTTGCTCAGAGTCCAGTCCAGCATGTCCTTGAGGGTTTCCAGGGATGGGGCATCCATCACCTCTCTGGGCAACCTGGGCCAGTGTTTCATCACCCTCATTCTTCCTTATGTCTGATCTAAATCTCCCCTCTTTCAGTTTAAAACCATCACCCCTTGTCCTGTCAGTACAGGCCCTGTTAAGAACCTTGCTCCCATCTTTCTCATAAGCTCCCTTTAAGTATTGAAAGGCCACTAGGCGGCCTCCCTGGAGCCTTCTCTTCTCCAGGCTGAACAATCCCAACTGTCTCAGCCTGTCCTCACAGCGGAGCTGCTCCAGCCTTTGGTTCATTTTTGTGGGTCCCTCCAACACACAGTAGTTATAGCCACAACCTGGTAACCTTGGGAACATCATCACTGTGGTGCTCCCCCTGGCCTCAAGCTGACCATGGTAGGACATGGGCTTGCACCTGGGCTAGAACCCGGGCCATGTTGGATGGGGAGGGGTCCAAGCTGCTGCTGGGACTGCTGGGACCCAACCTGCCAGGGTTGTCTGGGATGGAGAGCTTGAACCAGCACTTGGGGCAGGCCAGAAGAGACAGCCAAAGGGAAGTGCTGTGTCCTCCAGCAGCACATGGGATGGATGCTGGCTCCATTGTGCTGGGCTGCAGCTTGTCCATCTGCATGGCACAAGGTCCCACCACTGGCTGCCAAGTGTTCCTGCATCCCAGAGTGGCACAAGGAAGAAGGCAGGGCTGGTTGGAGTGGGCAGGAAGGGGTGGCAAAGCCTTGTGACACCAGGTTGGCCTGAGGCTGGTCATTTGGCTTTGTTTTGCACTGACAGCCACAAGTTCTCTCTGGAGAGTGGCTTGGGAGTCCCTGAGCCAGAGCTGCTCCCCAGAATGGCCACCCATAGTGGTGGCCCATGTCCCCAAGACATGCTCTAGCCCTTTTATTCAGGACATTTTCAAAAAATAGCTGCCCTGAGCACTTCTCTCTGCCCTGGACTAGTGTTGACAGTGACTGCCACGCACAACATGACGTGGCAGCATTGCTCTGTGTCAACACTTGTGGTGACAGATGTATGCCAAGCGGGTAGAAATCTCAGAGCTCCATGTTGTTGTTTTTTAATGTTGGCAGCTGTCCAGGGATCATTCCTGGTCTCTCTGCTGAGGAGTGTTCCTCTAGGTCCCCTGGGAGAGGGGAGCTCACCCTGGTGAGGAGTTTTGGAGGACTCTCTCCTGACATCCCAGCTTTTGCCGAGCCCCTGGGCCATGTGGTAGGTGGATGCTCTGGGCTTTTGAGATGTCAGAGATGTTAAGATGCTTTTGAGAGTCAGGAGGATCAAACTGCTCCACCAGGGACTCTCCTTCTGCAAATTCCTTTGCTGGAGGGTGAGACCTCCTGCCTGTGGGCACTGGGCCACAATGACTGGTGTGTGTGAATATTTACATGCAAATGACAACAAAAGTGCTGATGGTGAAATAACCTCCTTCTTCCTTCCAGCAACATCAACACCTGAAGAAAGAGCTATGCAGGGGACTCCAGCCTAGTGAATCTGGTCCATCAGGTGGCTTTACAGACACTAGGAATGGACTGAGACCAACGATGCTCAGTGCAGCCTTCTCCACCACCCTGGGCATCACCTGTCCCAGTTATCTAGGCTATAGGCCACAGCAAATTGGATGTAATCAACCCCAGGCTGGAATGGAAGAGGCAGGAAACACCCCTTTGGGCTCCTTCACATGTACTGGCCAGAGGGTAGGTTCTTCTGAAGCATTTAGGACCTCTGGCACCACTGGAAGTGTGTCAGGATTTGGGCAGACCGTTAACTGGAACAAGTAGAGCAATTGCTGGGCTCTCAGGGACAGGAAGGAAAGGGGAGGTTGGGGTGAGGGTTATAGGCTTGGGGAGACCAAGGTGCTGCAACCAGTGTACAGCACAGGCAGCCATGGTGCAGATGTTTCTAGGCAGCTGATGAGGACTGTAAGGTCCCTGCACAGACACCAGGGACACACAAGGCCAGGCACAGGGCAGAAAAACACTTTGGATCAGAAATGGGGGAGGCAGTAAGGGATGGGGCACACCATCATGGTGCCAAGAGGAAGAAAGCCACAAGGAGCTTGAAAAGCAGAACACCTCATGGTAAGGACAAAAAAAGGATGGCAGGAAGCTCAGAATAGCACAAACACACTGCTTGGTATGGAGAAAATGTATTGCTAAGCCACAACTGATCCCCTTCAGGGATGTTTTTTCTTTCCCATCAGTTCTTTCCCATCAGTTCTGCACATCTGAACTTGGTGCAGGGTAGATGCTGGGATAGTGCTGAGCTCCCAGGACCTCATGAGGTTCCACCACTGGGCTGTTAGCTTGGCTTCTCAGAGGAGATCTTTCCCAGGTGCTCCTCCATGGCCCCACTGGGGAAGGATAACACTGGGAAGCCAAGGGAGTTTTGTCAGGGTTGGTGGCTCGTGGCTGTGGAGGGAAGTGGGGGGAAAAGGGGGGGTACCAGACCTGACCAGAGTTAAGCCCCTCAAGTAGAAGGTGGCTGGGACCACCTTTCTTATCATCCCATTTCTCTTCCCATCCCATTCCTGATGGTGAATAACTTCAGTATTATCAGGACTACTGAACTGCTTACAGACATTTCTCTTCAGTAGATCTATGGAGATGAGAAACCCTCTGAGTGTCTGTGTGTCCCCATGTCCTATTCATTCGACCCTTGGGGTGACATTTTTGCTCCAGGGAAATCCACCCCAGCACAGATACCCAAGCCCTTCCCTGCTCTGCACAGGGGTGGGTGCTGAGCTGCAGCCACCCCTGCAGCTGCCTGGCCTTTGCTGTCCCCTTCACTGCCACCAGGTTTCAGAGCCAACCAGCCACTCTCAGCCTCTGAATTCCTTCTGCTGGCAGCAAACCACAGGGTCCCGATGAGTCCCTGAGCTGCTGCAGGGGGCTACTCCATGGACCCCTGCCAACCACTTACCATGGCAGACTTAGGGAACTGCTCCTTTAGACACACTGATGAGAGCAGGGTAATGTATTTCTACTGGAAAATAAACCTATCTCTAATGAAAACCTGGTGCCCTGTCATTAAGTCTTTTTGGTTGTTGTTGTTTCTTAAGTGAAAATTAGAGCTTTTGTCTTGTCAGACCAAATCCTTTCCCCATACTTGCCATGCCAGCCCATCAGCATTATTTATCAAGCATAAAGAGAGCCCAGAAAACTTAAACAAGTGGCAACAGAAAAACCCCAAAGACACAAGGAATGTTTAGCTAGGAGTTGGCTCATCTCTTCTCTTCTCTTCTCTTCTCTTCTCTTCTCTTCTCTTCTCTCCCCTCATCCACTTTTCATGTTTCAAACCCTGGGCTTCCTGCTCTTCTGGGATGAGAAGGAGGCTTTTTCATAAGTTAAGATACAGATTTGAAGCTTTTCTTAGTAAAGCTGAAGGAACAGGAATAACTTTAGTTCCATACCTTTACCCCTGGCTTTGAGTTAACAATAGTACTGCCTGAAACCAGCTAAAAGATAAAAAAACCATCGGATGAACAACTAGTTTTGCTACTATTAGGAATTTACTTGCTTGTGAAGCCTTCCAGTGCAAACAGAGTAGGCACTGCCTAAGTTTCAAATGTGAGGCAGAAATACCCTTTTTCTTTTGTCACAAAATCGTTCAGGTCTTCTTGAGGTAGCAAAAGATGCCAGATGGGGGAAAGAAGCAAAAATAGGCAGTTCACAACCATTTTGGCCTTCAGAAGGTGCCTTTAACATCACGTCTTTCTTCTTAGATGGAATTATTTTGATAAGGCTTTTCTGTATGTGATATGTTCCCTTTCCAACTTTAAATCCTTTAATTAAGGGCTAGATTGTGAGCTGGGCTGTGTGCCCACGCGCGCGGGAAGAGGGAAGGTCTAGGAATGCCCAGCACTGCTCAGCCTCTTGAGAAGCCAGAAAGAGGATTTTACCCCAGTGCCTCTGGTCCTGAAGAGAATGGGAAGGGGGCTGGAGAAAGAGCCTTTGGCTGGTGGACCCTGCAGGAAGAATTAAGCCTTTAAGTTCCTTGTCTCCAGTCCCTCATCTCTGGAGAAGCTCAGAACACCAACTTGATGCTGTCTAGCACAAGAGCGTGGCAGTTAGGAAGGTCTTCCAAGCCCCCTGCAGACCTTGGTGCCTTCCCCCCTGTGCCTGGGATGTGCCAAGCACTGTTTTCCAGAGGTCTTCCCTCAGAAAGGGGAAGCCTTCTCCAGCCCTCCTCTTCCACAGGGGACCTGTAGAAGTGACACGAGTGTGCCCAGAGCAAAGCCATCTTCGCCTGGCACGGGATGATTAAGCAGCATGTTTATAAAGTCCAGGAGACAGCTGAAGGAATTAAGTTACTTCAGTGCTTTGGGATCCTTCAGGATGAAAAATGCTGTATACATGTCGGATTTTATTATTACAATTACAGTCAGATGTTAATCCCCTCACCGGGATTTGCTTCGGCAGCGGTGCCAACAGCAGCACATCTCGCTGAGTAATTGCCCCGTTCCTGACTCTTGGGTGTCTCTGCCCTGCGCTGCTTCTTGTTACTGTGTTTGCTTTCATTTTGACACCGCCGAGACGCTGGTTTTTCCCAGCCAGCAGCGAGCGAGGGCAGAGCCCGTCTGGCTGCGGAGGGCAGAGCCCGCCCGCCCCGGGACCGGCTGCGGCTCGGGGCCGGGAAATCCGTCCCGAGAGCGTTCTGCTGATAAAACTCAGCACCGAGGGATGACGGCACTCATCTCTTCTGCAATTTGCTTGGAGAGCTAATGATGGAAGAGCCGGGGAACAGCCTTGTTGCACGGCTCTGATTGCAGAGCGTGTGCGAGCTGAGGGAGTGAAGAAAAGCTGAGTTCAGCAAACCGAGCAGGGATCACAACAGCAGAAATACACAGCGAGGGAAGAAAGGCTGAGGAGTTTAAACTGTGCACTTTAACCCTGTGTGCTGTGAACAGTCCAGTCGTGCTGTGAGTGGCTCCTGCAGCAGCACACGGCAGCTTTGTCTCCCTCAAGTCCAGGGGATGCTCTGACTTCATGCAGACTCAGGGCTGGATCTCTGACCTCTCCATTTTGGGGGGGGTTTGTTTTCTTTTCCTGTCTGAACCCAACGTTTGGCATTT
Organism: Chaetura pelagica; assembly: GCF_000747805.2. NCBI lineage: Eukaryota > Metazoa > Chordata > Aves > Apodiformes > Apodidae > Chaetura > Chaetura pelagica. Next base: position 450,145 of record NW_009954547.1, read on the forward strand.
CTGGGATGACAAAGGGGCCAAAACCTGGGGGAATGCTCTGTTTGCTGAGCAAAGCTGGCTCTGCCCATGCTCGGCGTGCACCAGCAGGGAGCTCCTGGCTGTTGTAGCTCCTCGGTTGGCTTGGTGGGTCACAAGCACATCACGGTGAGAAACAAGCCCTGCAATCAGCCTCCTCCCCTCTGCGCCCTGCCTTGGCCCCCATGGGTAGCTGGTTATCTCATGCCTTTGGGAGAGAGTGACTGGCATGGGCAGGAATGTTCTTACACACTGTCAGCCTGGAGGAACCAGCTGTGTGTCCAATTTCTGGACAAGGTTCAAGTGTGAGCTCAGTACCAAGTGATGTGGAGGTAAAGGAGGTGAGAAGGGTTTGGGTTTTTTCACTGTGTTGCCACACACCAGGCTCCCACCCTCTGTTACTCAAAGTTTGTGGGTCCAGCTCTGTGCCATGAGATTTAGCCCCACACTGCTTTCTTCACTGAGGTGAAGAAAGAGGCACTGATATAACCCGGCTTGTTATCCCCCCATGTCACAATGAGGGATGTAGGGACACTTCCTCTCAAGTGAGAGTGATGCTCCTGGAAGGCTGCAGCCTCCCTTGCAGAGGGTGCCAAGATGCTGATGCTGGAGTCCACCAGCAGTTATACCTTGGTGTGCTGCCCAGGAGGGGCTCCTGGGACACTCATCATTGATAGAATCATCAAATTATAGAATGGTTTCAGTTGGAAAAGGCCTTCTAGATCATCCAGTCTAATCATAACCCCAGCCCTGCCAAGGCCACCACTGACCCATGTCCCTCAGCACCACATCTACAGGGCTTGGAAACCCCTCCAGGGATGGGGACTCCAGCCCTGCCCTGGGCAGCCTGGGCCACAGCCTGACAGCCCTTTCCAGGAAGGAATTGTTCCCAATATCCAATCTAAACCTTCCCTGGAACCAATTGAGGCCATTTCCTCTTGTCCTGTCATTTGTTCCTGGGGAGCAGAGCCCGACCCCCCTGGTCCACCCTCCTCTCAGCAGCTGCAGAGCCAGCAGGTCTCCCCTCAGCTCCTTGTCTCCAGGCTGGACACCCCCAGCTCCCTCAGCTGCTCCTGCTCACACTTGTGCTCCAGCCCCTTCCCCAGCTCCCTTGCCCTTCCCTGGACACGCTCCAGCCCCTCCATGTCCTTCTTGTCCTGAGGGGCCCAGAACTGACCCCAGGATTTGAGATGCAGCCTCCCCAGTGCCCAGCACAGGGGAACCATCCCTGCCCTGGTCCTGCTGGCCACACCAGTGCTGATACAAGCCAGGATGCCACTGGCCATCTAGGCTACCTGAGCACATGCTGACTCATATTCAGCCCCTGTACACCAACATCCCAAGGTCTTTTTCCTATGGGCATTTTCCAGCTGCTCTCCCCCAAGCCTAGAGCTTGGGGTTGTTGGGACCCAAGTGCAGGACCCAGCACTGAGCCTTATTGAACCTCATACCATTGGCCTGGGTCCAGCTCTGCATGGAGCTGGCAGAGGGCTCTGAAAGCAGCACGGGCTGCGGTGGAGAATCAGACGCGGTGGGGCAGCAGCGCGGTGCTGGAAAGCAGAGGCAGAGCGAGGGTCCAGCTACCCGGGAGGTCTGTGCAGGTGCCCGGACCACCGGGGCCGAGTTCAGACAGAGGATGCCAAGGTCGGGCAAGGGCTTCTTGGGGGCTGGGAGCCCAGTGCCATGCCCACTGCTGGGCTGATGGCCCTGTAGCTCCGCGACCCAGCCCGGGAG
>NW_009954547.1:453601-456462 GCF_000747805.2 Chaetura pelagica
AGAAGGTGTTGCAGTGGCTCTGGGCGTACACCTACTGCCCCGTCCTCTACACCTGGAAGGACCTGGGCGTCCGCTTCTGGCCCCGCTACATCAAGGAGGGCAACTGCTTCGCCGAGAAGTCCTGCTCGCTGCCCGAGGGCATGTTCTGCAAACCCGTCAAGTCGGTCACAAAGACCTTCCTGCGCTGGCACTGCCAGGGCTGGTCCAGCCAGAAGTACTGCACCTGGATCCCCGTGCAGTACCCGCTCATCTCCGAGTGCAAGTGCTCCTGCTAGCCCCCCTGGCCCCTTGCACCGCCTTCTTCTGCCGCTTTGGATGGTGGTTTTTTTGGTTGTGTTTGGTTTTTGTTGTTGTTTTGGTTTTTTTTTCGGGGGGGGGGAGGAGTCGTTTGGATTTTTTCCACACCCCCTCCCAGCGCGGGGTGTGCGGGGGGAGGAACCCGTTTTGTGTTTCTTTTTTTGGACTTATTTTAATGTTATTTTATTTGAGAGGGGACAAGCGAACCCAGGAACTGCAGGGCAGGCCAAAGGCACAGTAAAGCACTACAATCAGATGTCTATTTTTATACGTATATAGCCTTCTAACAAAAGGAAAATAAAAAAACTTTAAAAAAAAAACAAAGAAAAAAAAAAAACACCAGCCGTGTAAATAGAGAGATTTTAAAGGAAAAGGGGGAAATTGCAACTGGTTTTTTATTATTATTAATATTATTATTATTGTTATTATTATTATTATTTTAAAGACATAGGACCACATTTTAAATCCATCCTCACAGACCCTGAGCATTTCCCTGCTGAAGGAGAAGGGCAGAAATTTACTGTAAAGATGATTTTATCACAATGAAAAGGGGGGGGTGGCGGGTAAAAAAAAAAAAAAAAAAACAGAAGCATCCCCCAAGATGGTTGTTTTTCTGGTACTGCCCCGTCCTCTACACCTGGAAGGACCTGGGCGTCCGCTTCTGGCCCCGCTACATCAAGGAGGGCAACTGCTTCGCCGAGAAGTCCTGCTGCTCGCTGCCGGGCATGTTCTGCAAACCCGTCAAGTCGGTCACAAAGACCTTCCTGCGCTGGCACTGCCAGGGCTGGTCCAGCCAGAAGTACTGCACCTGGATCCCCGTGCAGTACCCGCTCATCTCCGAGTGCAAGTGCTCCTGCTAGCCCCCCTGGCCCCTTGCACCGCCTTCTTCTGCTCCTTTGGATGGTGGTTTTTTTGGTTGTGTTTGGTTTTTGTTGTTGTTTTGGTTTTTTTTTCGGGGGGGGGGGGGAGGTCGTTTGGATTTTTTCCACACCCCCTCCCAGCGCGGGGTGTGCGGGGGGAGGAACCCGTTTTGTGTTTCTTTTTTTGGACTTATTTTAATGTTATTTTATTTGAGAGGGGACAAGCGAACCCAGGAACTGCAGGGCAGGCCAAAGGCACAGTAAAGCACTACAATCAGATGTCTATTTTTATACGTATATAGCCTTCTAACAAAAGGAAAATAAAAAAACTTTAAAAAAAAAAAAAACAAAGAAAAAAAAAAACACCAGCCGTGTAAATAGAGAGATTTTAAAGGAAAAGGGGGAAATTGCAACTGGTTTTTTATTATTATTAATATTATTATTATTGTTATTATTATTATTATTTTAAAGACATAGGACCACATTTTAAATCCATCCTCACAGACCCTGAGCATTTCCCTGCTGAAGGAGAAGGGCAGAAATTTACTGTAAAGATGATTTTATCACAATGAAAAGGGGGGGGTGGCGGGTAAAAAAAAAAAAGAAGGAACAGCAGCATCCCCCAAGATGGTTGTTTTTCTGTGTTTTAATTTTTTTCTTGGTCATCTTCAGACCTTGTCACTGATGTTTGAACTAATTTGCCAAGCTCTCTAGGTTATTTTTTTTAAGTGTATAACGATTAATTAAGGAGGAAATTCTAAAGAAAAGTACAAATCTATAAAAGAGTGACATTGTTTTCTTGTGTGGGAATACATATAGTCATGTAGAGATGTTAAAGGAAATTTTCTGTGTACAGTTTATTTATTTTTAACGTTTGTGTATAGGTAAAAAAAAGCTAGAGATTATGCCAGAAACTATTGGAAATGTTTACTTGAATATTCCTTTAAAAACATATCAATGTAAATATGAGCTATCACTGATCAAAACATTTTTAGCAATAAACTCTATCTTTGAAGAAAATCCCCGTGCTGCAGCCCAGCCCCCCGGGAGACGAGCAGAGACTGGAATTCGTGCTCCCGCAGGTGATGATGAGCGAAGGGCCACCTTGGTGTCAATCATCAGGCTCCCCGAAAGCTGGTGAGAGCTGCACCAGTTTGCTCTTCTCCAGGATCCTGCTCTGGCTTCTCTTTGCACGTAGAACCTGTTGGGGAGCTAAAACAGATGGGAGAGGAATGGCTCGTAGTGCCTAAAAGAGCTGCGATGTCCCAGAGTGGAGGTGTCACCTGCAGTCCTTGGGGGATTCCTGCCTCGTGCCGGGCTCCGCGCGCTCTGTGCCTTTGGATTCGGCTCTCCCACTGGCAGAGGAAGCGGTCGGGGTTACCGCCCCGGCCACCAAAGCGCCTGACACAGCCCGGCGGCCTCGTGTGTGTCAGAACAAATGGGTTTTTTTTCCCGGCTGCCGCCAGTAGCACAGGAGGGAAGGATGGAAAGGAGCCCCGTGCCCAGCCCTGCTGCCGTGGCGGAGCCGGGTGCGTGCGGGGGTCAGGATGGGCTGATCCTGCCGTGTGCTGCGTGCCCGCCTCGTGCGTGGGGCTGGTGGGACCCCCTGCTCTGCTGCTGGAGCTGCTGGAGCCAGGGGAGGGGAGGGTCGGGCTGGCTCTGCGTGGGCAGGCTGCTGGCGCTGGGATGGCTGCAGAGGAGCCC
>NW_009954547.1:457004-457775 GCF_000747805.2 Chaetura pelagica
CCCCCCCCCAGAGCAGGCCTGCAGAGAGTGGCGGAAACAGGGAGAGGGCTTTTCTAATGGGCACAGTGGGGACAAGGCAATAAGGACAGTGACACCCAGCAGCTGACGTCCCCACAGAGCCCTGTGGCCATCCCCTTGGCCCTGCAGGAGGAGGCAGGTCGGCCTTTCCACACGTTTGCCAGCGAGGGACCAGGGAAAGGGGGGGCGTGGAGGGCAGGGTAGAAAAGAGACCTTGGCGAAGGCAATGTGCAAAACATCAGGGGCATTTGGGAGAGGAAGGGGAAAGCTCATTTTGCAAGAGGAACAACATCTGTGGTGTGGGGGCCGAACATCTGTAGGAGGGAGCATGGGGGGAGGGCATTCTGGGAAAATATTTCTGACATAATCCCAACAGTATCTGGTGTGTTGGGATTTGGTTACAAATGGCCCTCTAACGTCTTTGTGCGTTTTGTTCTGCTGGTTCCAGGGGCACACAGAGACCCCTGCTTTGTGCTAACCTGGGAAATAAACCATTCGCTGGGCTCAATGGCCGAGTTCAGTTGCGCAGGGAAGGGGGGGGGGGAACAGGGAAGGCGAGATTTGTGTGAACTCTGGAGAAAACCAGCCTAAAAGCCTCCGTGCCATGTGCTGCAGGGAGGAGGGGGGCTGCCTCTGCCTCTGGGGAGATCGCAGTGGTCCTGCTTGAGATGACGACTTGTCTGGAGGCGAAAGCAAGAGAGCCAAGGTGCTGGGGTGCTGGCAGAGGCCAGGGGCAGAGGGCAGCCCCACGGG
>NW_009954547.1:458593-462207 GCF_000747805.2 Chaetura pelagica
GTGGGGAAGAGGGCAGAACAGGCAGAACTGGCAGAGCCCCGCGATGTGGTGGGTGCCATCTTCTGAAGACATGGGGTCTTTCCCCCTGCATTCTGGGGTAGTGGTCCAGGACACAGGCCTGGAGCACCGAGGGTGGGTGGAATCCTCTAGGTTGGGTCATGCTCGTCCACACATTGGCAAGAGCTGGGTGGCTGTGGCCACACACTGACTGGCGTGCACAGGCCCTCTCCTGGGCACCCAGCTGGTCCCTCTGCTCATCCAGTACTTCCAGGGGGATGGTGCCCATGCCCTGCAAAGCCAAAGCCAGCTGCAGCCTCCCTGCTCTTTCCTGAGTCTCAGGGCTGAAGCAGAAGGTGATTAGCAGGAGGACCAGCAGTTTAACCCCTTCCTCCTTCGGGCAGGGCAGAGCTGCCCCACGTGCTGCAGGCACGTGTCTGCTGGCGCGACAGGGAAGCCAAGGCAGGTTTCCTCTCCACAGCCAGTGCTGGCCAGAGCTCGCCTGCTCCAACACCACGTGCTGTGCTGGGGCAGCTCCCTTGGCTGGATCACATCTGCATCTCTGCCTTGGAGTCTCTACAAAGCCTGGCTTGGAGCAGAGAGCCCCTCTCTTGAGTCCACAGAGGTCTCCATCTCTTCCTTCTGCACATCAAGGCCCTTCTGTCACCTGGTGAATTGCTCTCCAAATCCCAGATTGATATGATCTTGCTTGCCTCAGAAGAAGGCATGAGCTCAGGATGGCTTCTGACATTTGACTTAGCACGAGAGAGACACTTTTCCATTTGTCTTTCACATCCTGCTCTGGCTTTGACATCAGCAGCAGGTTAACTCTTTTGTCTCCACTGCCAAAGGGTATTTCATTCTGTGCCACCTCTCCCTGTTTAGCTCAGGTCCTCTCAGCTAAGGCCACTCTCCAGGAATGCGGTTTCTGTCTGCACATCAGCTCTGCCAAGGTGACCCAGATTCACAGGGCCAGAGCTCACAGAGGTCTAATGCCAGCTCTTGAGATATCTGACTCAGGCCTGGGTGATGATCTAAGCCCATCACTCATCATTCCTAGAAAGCCGGACGAATGGTGTGAAGGCAGTAGCTGGCTTCCTCAAACTTTCAAGCTCAGGCTAAACTGGGTCTTTTCTCATCAGGCAAAATTGTATTCATCTGCTCTCACTTGCCTTCACAGCCCAGCATGGTCACCAGGAGCTGTCAGAGAAAGTCACTGTCCCTGCACACCCTGCTTGGTCCACCAACAGGTCCCTGGTGAACCCATCCTGCTGACTGCTGCTGGCTGGGAGGTCCAGATGAGCTGGACGTGCTTCCTCCAGGCACCCCTGGGTCCTTGTTCATCTCTGCAGTGAAAACCATGCCACAACACTGAGGTTCATAGTGCCAGTACAGGCCAGGGGGCATGGTTCTGACTGCAGGCATGCCCCATGGGGAGGGCAGAAGTGGGTTCTTGTCTCATCATCTCCCCAGGGCTGCCAGGTACAAGGCTGGGGCTCTGCTTCCTTTGTGCAAGACCCACCTTGGGCTGCCTTTCTCTCTGAGCCTGTGCAGTTCTCCTTAGCTGCTTCTGCCTCAAGGAATCATAAACCAAACCACACGTCCAGTCACTGCTGGGTGGAACTGGGCCCTGACCCCTCACCAGTATGCATGTGAGGGGATGTAGGGAGTATCTAGGGCTTTACTCACTGTCAATCCAAAGGTGTCAGACAAACTGCTGGTTCCTCTGCAAAAAAATGTGCCTGAGCCTTCCTTTCCCCTCAGTGATTAGAAACAAACATTAACAGCAGCAACATCCAGGAGACACGGTTGCTCTTCAGCGTTAGGCTCTTTGGTATTCTGCTTAAAAATGTCAGACACCCGTTGAAGGAGAAGGGCCACGTCATGTGGCACCTGGGAGCCCAATCAGGGAGGCAGAGCCATCGGGAGCAAATCACAACTAGCTGGAAGGCAGCGCTCACAACCCGACCATTGGCTAAAATGGCTCTTTCAGGCGGCCAGTGAATGAATCCATTCACAAAAGCAGGACTAGTTTGCAAGCAGCAAAACAGTCTACTTTCTTTTTTTTTTCTTCTTTTTTTTTCTTTTTTTTTTTTTTTTCCACACTGGAGAGTCTGTCAGGGAGACACCCAAGCCCTGGAGCAGATGTTTGGGACATGGCTGGAGCAGCTGTGCCCAAGCCCAGCGTAGGTGCCATGAATTCGAGAGGATCAATTCTGCCTCTCTCAGTTTGCAGGCCTGCACGTTCCTGCCAGGGAGGTTCAGTGTGCTCCCCAGAGAACCTCAGCCTCCTGCCATGCTTCCTGGAGCAGGGAATTGACCACCAAGGGTCCCCATGAACCACCATTGTGGTGTTATAGGAGACCCTGCTCTCCAGCATCACACAGATGTCCTGAAAAGGGAGAGGAGCCCTCACAGAAGCCCACACTCCCCAAGAGCTGCAGGAGCCTATGATGGAAAAGGCTCCTTAGTTCTGGAAGCTGGGGATGAAGGGTGTTGCTTTGGGTAGCTGCCACATCTGGTGCATGGTTGCTTACAGAGGGCCTGGCTAGGTCAGCTGTGTCATGTGCTGTGCCACCCACAAACACGGTCCTCAGAAATCAGTTATATCTCCCTGTGCTGGAGAGCAGAGAGCAAGGTGACCAGCCAAACTCACTGGCCAGTAGTTAGGATCTGAACCTTTCCCCCAGGGAAGTCTTACAAACCACTACAAAAAGCCAGGGCTTTGGAGCCAGCACTACCAGAGCTGCTGGGAGTCCACAGTGAGGACCCTGGATCTCCCAGGATGGCTATTCCACCTGCCCAGCAGCACACACTGTGTCAGCTTCTCCATCTGGCATTGGCTGCTTTGGAGGCAGCTTGTGGGGAGGTAGCAGGAGGCAGAGCTGAGCAGCAGAAACGCTAAGAAGGGAAGTAAGGGCTGCATCTCCAGGTGTCAGGGCAGGACAGACTTTGGGGAGCAGGCTCTGAGGCTGAGGTAGAAAAAGAGAAACATGATGCTGTAGAAAGAGAGCTGCTTGTCATGGATCCTGGCTTACTCTGGGGAGCAATGTACAGGTGTTCAGGTCCACAGGCTTCTCGGGCATTGTGCAAGAGCCATCAGATCCCTTCTGAGACTGGCTGTGTCCTCAAGTGTTGCCTGGTCTGCTTCCATCCCATTTACTGCCAAAAGACATATTAAGTCCAGGAGATGGTACTAACAAAGGACTGGGCCTCCAGCCTTGGCTCAATTTATCTACTTTATTGGGACAGGGACTGTATTTCATCCCAGAGCTGAGATTAAGCACTGAGCTGGACTTGGTGTTCCACTCCTTGACCATATTTTAAGAAAGAACCTACTTTTGCCTCCTTCCTTCCTTCCCACCAGGAACTTCAGCCAATAATCCTCTTGGCTTCTTCTGGAAGCAGGGAAGGCAGCGCGTGGGTCCCCATGTAGCCACGGAGCAGGATTTTGCAGCTAATCATGAAGGACACTGGCAAAGGTGGGTACAGTTGTGGTACCCAATGGGAGCCCTCGGGGGAGCTGTACCCGGAGGTGCCTCCTGCCAGGCTGCCCAGCCGGGCTCACCAGGAGCGCGGGGGCTCTGCCTGCCCGTGGGGTGGGCACTGCTCTGGGG
>NW_009954547.1:463180-471172 GCF_000747805.2 Chaetura pelagica
GCTGCCCCGCGGCCGCGCGTTCCCCGGGCAGCGCCCCGGGTCCTGTTGGGTCACCCCAGCATTGCTGGAGTTGCCTTTTCCAGCGGCACACGCTGGCCAGCAAACAGGCTCAAGAAGTCCCAGGGCCCGTCTTTTTCTCTGGACTGAAGTGAATTTGTTCTCCGTGAGGAGCTTCAGCCTGCTTTGAATAGAAAGATTTCCCATGGGGACTGACTAAGCAGCCCTCCATCCTCCCCAAGGGACTGGTGGAAGAAGCACAACCAAAGATGCATAGAAGAAAGGAGATATCCTCCATGAATGTTCTGAGTGAAGTGGGATTCATCCGGGCCCCTCCATCTCTGATGCCTGTGCTCTGAATGTCTGTGCACAGTTGTTGTCCTGGTCCAGGTCCAGCCCTGTTGTCCAGCTCAGTTACTTCAATAAGCCTTCAAATTGCTTAACAAATACCACACAAATGTTTCAACCCTGAGAATTTGTACTCTGGGCTGAAAATGTGATTTATCTTCATCTATGCCTGCGAGATTTATCAGCCCCAATTGGGGGAATGGCTACGCTCTTTAAAGTGTGGTTCTAGTCAGAAAAACCAACTGGAGTCTCCTCTCAGTGAGTAGGACACATGGCCAAACCAGAAGGGAAAAATTGAGAAATGTTTTTCTTAAAAAATCTTTGTGTTTTTTGGTCAAAAATTTTGAAGCATGGCTGAATTTAGAAACATTTGACCAACTCTGTAGCAAGCCAGAAGTCAAAGGAACAGTGAAATTTCAGTCAGGTTTTTCCCTCAGTTCTTCAAGAAAATGACACATTTTGACAATATTTTCCATCAAAAAGTGCTGGCAAACACTCTGTGGCACATCTACTGCCGAAGAAAGGCCATCTGCAAACTTCCACCACTTTGTGCTGGGGATGAGAGATGTCTCTGTGGATGTGCAAGAGAATAAGAGCACTTGTTTGTGTGCTCTGGGCGTGGGATGTGAGAACTTAATCCTGGGCCTAGAGGAGTGCACGGGTAAATATGGCAGTAATTTCTGCTAACGAGCCCTGCAGAATTGCAGCTCCAATCATCGCTACTGTTCTTCTTTCTTCTTGCTGTGCCACTGAGCTCCCAAGGGGGGACGCAGGCTCTGCTGTGCCCTGAGAGCCAATGGAGCAAAGCCAGGATATCCCAATGCCACGGACAGCTTCAGAGAACATGGAGACCATTCTCCCTTAAAAGCTTTTTGATTCAATCTCCAAGGTGCAGGCCATGCTCAGAAGGACAAGTCAGAAAAACCCACCAGCTTCCAAAAGGTTAAAACCTCAAAGCAGGCAGAGGAAAGCAAGAAATACAAGACAGGCCATTGAATAGTTGTCTCTAGGATCTAGAGAGACTAACTTGGGAGCCAGATGACATTAAGCCAGGGCCATACTGTTAAATGCACCTAGTCTGGAGGTGAGAAGACATGGAAGATGGGTGTGGAGAGCCATGCTGGAAAGGAACAGCTCCAGGAACTGGATTTGCTATTGGCAGGAAACCTTTTGAAGCCAAACTTGCCTTGAAACTATTATTTATCTATCTGTACCATTTCCCATCCAATTAAACTGTAGGAAAAAAAGTAATGGTGGTGCATTCCAGAGGTTTCCCTCAATCAGCACCAGAGACTTGTGATCTAATTTTAGCCCCCAGACTATGTACATTCAGATGATGGGTGTGAGGTGGTTGCAGTGATGCAAGGCAAAAAAAGGAAAAACAAAGTCATTTCAGGCTGGTTGGTCAATGTGATCCTTTGCCACCTGGGTCAGTATGTTTTCCTTCCCCAAAGAAAATCCTTTGTAATTAAGCCTTTTCTGTGCAGTATTTCAGGGTTCATAAAAAAATTGTTTTCCTGCCTGCAAGGAATGTGCTGGTAGATGTTTCTAGCTATAGATTTGAGGTTGGAGATATGGAACTAAAATCTGACCTTTCGTGCCCACCATTTTTGAAGCTGGGAGTGTCCCAGTTTCTACTTCAGCAACAGAGAGGACGTGTTAACTCTTGATTTCAGAGGTCTGAATGGCTCACATCATCTCCTCTGGCTGCTTGTCTTATCCAGCCAGTCTCACCTCATCCTGCCTCACTTGGAGCCAGGCACAGGCAGCTAGATCCCATCCTCACCACTGTCATGAGAGATCATCAGGGCCAGAGGTTCTGAGGTGGGGCTCGAGGGACACTCCCCCCTGTTGGTACCTGCATCACATAGTACAGCTGTGGAGCTGTGAAGTATTCCCAGCCTGGTTGTCATCCATCCGGGCCATGAAAGAAGCCATCCAGGGGTGGGAAGTATCCACAGGGCTGACTCTTTCACAAACCACCATCTGCAATACGTGCCGCAGCTGAAGACCTGAGAGCAGCCCCAGCCCACTCTGTCCTCCCCATGTGCCACCAGTGACACCTGGTGCCAGTCCTACCTGTATTCGTGCCCTGGGCTCCATCACGGAGGATGCCCTGCAGTGGCATCCTGCTGTCTCTGTCTCACACATCGTTTGGCAGGTAGCCAGCCAAGGGCTGGAAAGATGTGCAGTGATGAGTCTGGGGGTGGGGGGGAGGGTTACCGTGCCAGCATCTACATCTTCCCAAACGCCTTTATCTAAGGAGACATGAGAAGCCACCAGCCGGCAGGTGGCTGCAGGGGGTGGAGTCCCTGAGCAGCGGTTCTGGCGGTGGGAGAGCAGCAGGCAGCCCGCCCCACCCGGGGCTCTTAGCTGGTGGTATGTGCAGTTTTTCCCCAGCTGGGAGGTTGGATCATGAGTGCAAAAAGTGCTCCTGGTGCTTCCAGTGCCTGAGATACTAGGTGAAATAAAAGCAGGGCCGTGGTAGCTGTTATCTGAACAGATGTTCTGTACAGATGGGCATGTCTGGACATGGGAATGACTTAAATCACACCAAGGAGTGAGATTTCCTCCTTACAGGTTGCATTAGCGTGGCTACTACTCAACATGCTCTGGGAATTGCACTTCAGCAGCATAACCCTGTGTTTTCAGGCAGCTGAGAACTGCAGCCAAGACTGCATGGGCACCTCCCCAGGACTCCCTGTGCTTGTCACAGGGTTATCCCTAGGGTGGCTCTTTGCCCTTGGCTTTGTTTAGCATCTCCAGGCCTTTCCTATAAAAGGAACTGCTGGACATGTGGATTTCCCTGCCTCAGAACTGCTGTGGGAGCACGTGCACTCCAAGAACCAGTGGAGAAGAGCACAAGGTCCCATCTTGTGCTGTAGCTGCTAAACCTGCCTCCTCATTGCAGAGGGTCCTACAGTGGAAATCTGCAGCTCTCCCATGTCTCCTGGTTGGGAGCAGAGCCGTGGGACCTGCACACACATGGGCAGGTTTCACTCGTATCTGTGTGAGTTCAGCTTCTGGACAAGCCAGCAGACCATCTGATGAGCCATTTGGGCATGTGAGTCCAACGCCTGGTTCCGGGCTACAACTTTCCCAGGTCTAAGCTGCTTTTGAGACATCTGCTGCCCAGGGCTGAGGAGAGGTTCCCAGGCCTGCTCAGAAGAAAACCATCGCTGCCTGCTTGGCACCGGCGCTTGGACGGGAATTCTCTTGTTTTTCCTGAGCAGGCTGAGCGGTCAGCACATACCACGAGCAACAGTCAGAGGAGCAATAAATAGCCTACCAAGACCAGAAGGAGACAACCTGTTCAGACTGGACCGCTCATCCCCTGCGCCGGGCAGAATGACTATTGCTCTGCGTCAAGAGCTCGTGTCTGCTGGGGGAAGGAAGCCCAGCCTAGCTCAGACTGCACTGAGTGGGTCCTTCAAGAGGAGCCAGGGTGACTGCTTCAATTGGCACATCCCAAAGTTGTGGTAGGCAGCCGTCAGGATTGTCTTTGTTCCAGTGGGACATTTCACCCCTGCTCTCAAAGCTGGGCCCAGATGCCATCACTGCAGGCTGGCTGTGAGCTGCTCCTCCAGGGCTGGTTCCCATTTGAGATCACACCCAACTGTACTCCTGCATCCCAGCAAAAGTCCCAGCTTTGTTCCTTCTCCAGGAAAAGGAGCACTTCGAAAATGTTAAGGTTCTATAACTCATTCCAGGAACACACTGTGTTCCCAGACAGTGTTTCTTTGTGGTCTTACACCTCCTGTGAGACTGTGGGGAACAGAAGAGGTCCCCAATAGTCACTGCAAGCCCATCACGTAACGTTTCTCCTTCTCCCCTCTAAGGTCTACAACAGAAGCAGGAGTGAAGGGTGTTCCTACTGCTCCAGGCCAATGTTTCCTCCTAGGCACCTCATGCCAAGCATCAAATACGGAATAGCCAGGGGTTGTAAAGTGCTCTGAACCTGAAAAGTGCTAACTAAGAAAATAAAGCACAACACGAGTGTTATTAATAAATGCCAGCCGCTGTTATATAACTCCTAATCATGAGCTCGTCTTTCGGCCCCCATTGTTCCATTGTCAGGCCCCATTATCTGGGAACTCTTACCCACCGACCACAAGAAATAGCCTGAGCTCTGCGGGTTTGCAAACTTTGTTGTTGGAAAGCTTTTCATGCAATTGTTTTTGCTTTGTGCTGTTGCCTTCCTTATTGTAGAGATGTGGGTGTGTATCGCAGCCCACACCCTCTGTCTTTTGCCCCAGGATAACTTTTAAAATGAGCTGATCCGTCTCAGCGAGTGTTTTTCCTAAGAATTCTCTTTAAAAACAACAACATTCAAACCCAAAACCCCCTCATTTTCCTGAAGTGAAGCTTGTGCTGAGGCCTGCAATCCCAGCACTTTATCCTCAGAAGAGACTCCCTGCAGGACTGGCAGTGCCTTAGCCCAAGCCTGAAGGAAGAAGGGAGCGTAGGGTCTCTTGGGGCTCCTTTGGAGCAGGACACCTCTGTGGTTGCAGGACATCTCTGTGGTTGCAGGACTGGGCTATCACTCCTCTGCTACTGGTCTATGAGCTTTCCAGCAGCCCCACTTGGATGCTTCTTGCCCTGACTGCCAATGCCCACCTTGAGGCCACTGTCCTCTGCAAGGTGTTTCTACCTGAGACTCAACATGAAGGTCACCTGGTACTGGCACAAGATGTAAGTGGGTCTCAGCTCTCCTTAGGAACCAGTACAGATCTGTGCAATAACTACCACACTCCGTGAAGTGTGTGGATCTTCACGACACCTTCATGCTGGTCAGCCTAACATACACCAGCATAGGAAGCTCTGCAGGCTGGGTGGTGGCTGTTCAGGTTAGAAGCACTGTTTTTTCCCAGAGTTCAGGCTAGAACTGATCATGCTGAAAAATGGCTTTCTGGTGCAAAAGGAAAATTTTACCTTTGTCTGTCTTTGGAAGATAAATTATAAATCAAAACTAGAAAATGCTGGGCAAAAAGCTTTTGCTGTTCATTTTTTGAGGTCTGTATTTTCTCTACCAACATGTTTTAAAAATCAGTGCATTTTTTTCTTCCTTTCTCTGGAAAACCTGAAATGACACAGGAAGCTAGAAATAGTAACAATACCCAACCAAGTCACTGGTGTTTTCCAATCAGCTCAAATGCAAACTTCAGTGTCTGCTCAGGCAGGATTTGTTATTTTTCTGACCAGGGCCTAAATTAGAGCTGTGAAGATATCCAACTAAAATTGTCTAGGAAGCCACCAACCCATTCCTGAATTATTTTCCCTGGAGCTCATCCAGCATCTCACACCTTCAGGCAGCAACAGCCATTAAGCACAGTGATGCTCATGGGATAGGGATGGAGGTGACCGTGGTGTGGACCCCAAGCCTGGGGCTGTGGTCGCCCTCCCTCAGGAGCCTGGGACACTGTTCCCACAGGACCATCCTTGTTGGCTGCATCACCTCCCCAGACGAGTCTGAGCTCTCCCAGGTGGCTGTCCTCTGGCCTGTCCTGTGTTTTGCATCAAAGGATGGGTGCAGAACATGTATGGCCACCACCAGGCACCTCCTTCTGCCTGGTGGGTCCCAGTGCTTTCCCTTTAAGAGGGAGTGAGACACAAGGCGCAGAGGTTGTGTGTGCTGTGCAGGGAGCTGGGATGGCCCAAAAGACCACTCTTCTGGGACTTCTGCATGGCACAGAGGCGTCTACCTAACAATTGAGGGAATATTTTCCACCCAAAGAATCCATCTCGTGGTCCCCTCTTCATTTGTGACACAAGGGAAAATGTGAAGCAGCCAAGACGCGTGAATCACTGTCCCAAACAACATATAATGAACTCATAAAATCAAAGGCAGGGTTTGTTTCAACCCGTGCTGCCAGGGCTCCTTGGACATTGTCTGGAATGAATTTAAGTTGTTACAAAACTCTGTGTGTCTCTGTGTGTCTCTTCCCCCCAGCCCCCCAGTCTTCTATTCCCCCTTCACGCTCTGCTTTCCTATGAGCTTCTTTCCCCTCCTTTCCCTCTGACTTCCCTGTCCCTTTCCTGCCTTCCTTCTCCCCACGTTTTCCCTGGTGCATTTTTCCCACCCCTTTGCCCCAGCCCTTTCCCTGGGAGCCCTGCTCCCTCCAGCCCTCTCTGTGGCTGGAGCTGAGAAGCCCCCTACACACTTTCCAGCCAGGCTCATTTCCAGGACAGTGTTGAATGAAGACCTTCAGCTGAGTCCTATGGGTGTGACACGGTCATGCCAAGTGACCCACCCAGGCTCACCCCCAGCAGGAGCTCAGCCCCACCATTGGCAGAGCCTGAGTGGAGAGGTGACCTTCCCAAGCAGTACCTGGAGCTGGAAGAGTATTGCCATGGAGAAGCAGCAGAAGCCCCACTGCAGGTGCTCTGGCCCCCAGCAAGTGCTGCCTGGGGGGGCTGAGGGTGGGGACATGCTGGCCCTTGCAGGGTGACACAAGGAGGGGCTTCAGCAGCATGGCAGCAGCTGCGCTTGCAAAACACCTGCACACCCCATGTCCTCACACTGCCTTCAGGAGACTGTCCTGTCTCACCCTGCCACTACTGGGAGCAGGACTGTCCTCCCTGGCCTCCGCTGGGTGGGATGACCTGGCACAGGCAGCTGGTCCTGTTGGCATATCAATTTGAGCAGGTGCTCACACTCCTGCTTCCTTCAAGAAATTGCCTCCATCCCTACAGACCTGCCCATGTGCCAGGACTCCCAAAGAGGGCAAGGAAGCAGACACTTAAATCCCACCACCACTTCAACAAGCCAGGGACTTGCAGGGTGCTGTCGAGACAAGTTCTCCTGCTGCTCTGGGGACCTGGGCTGGCATCTCCATGCTGCCACTCGTGGTCCCAGCAGGAGGTTTGGGAGCAAACCAAGGGTCCCTGTGCCATGCCTGGCTGAGCCACAGAGGCATGGCCTGAGCTGCTGAGGCTTTCTGGAATCCCAACCCAAACCTACCCAAACACTAAAGGTTGGAATTGGTTTGGAGCAAACAAAACCATAAGGCAAATCTCAACCCCAGCTGTGCCAGAGCCAGCTGAGCAAGCTGCTCCCAGCTCATCCCAGCCTCCATCTGCCAGGCAGGTTTGTGGACATCTTCTGCTGGTGTCTTGCTGGAACCAGGACTGTGCTGTGCTCCGATTGCAACATCAGGATCCGCTTTCTGTGATGAGTGCCTGCTCCCCCAGCACTGCTCATGAGGTGTTACCCACCATCTGGCACATCTCAGATCCCTCCAGTGCATGAGGACATTGCCTCCAGACCTCTGCAGTTAAGCCAAGGGCACTGGGAAGCGAGAGCATGCCCAGCACCTGAAGATGCTCAGGGTACCTAATGAGGCTTATTAAAAGAGCTCCTTGTGCTGAGCCTTGTGCTGCTGCTGCAGGTCTGTGGGCAGCGTTTGGGACACTGAAAAGCAGCGCTTGGAGGTCAGATGAGATGTTTTCCAGGATAAACCCTTGCACTGCATCCACATAACCTCACTAAGCAGAGATGCTGCTGGCGAGTGGCCATGCGAGAGACCCGGCCAGGCAGGAGGTGTGTCCCGGGCTCCTGCAGCCTCAGCCGCGCAGGACAGCTCAGCATCTCCCTGCCGCTGAAAACACAAACTGAGTTTGGGGCTGCTTCGAGGCTTTGGTGGCTTC
>NW_009954547.1:471578-473667 GCF_000747805.2 Chaetura pelagica
CTTTCCCCGCCGTAGCAGCACGGCCGAGCAGGGGGTGGCCACAGACGAGGTTGTAAGACGAGGTGACGAAAATCCTGAGCAAGCTGCGTGCACAGCCACGGCGGTGATGCGGGAACAAGATTAGTTAGAAATGAACCGTAGGAAGGCTGGTACGGGCCAGGCTCTGGGGCTGGAGCTCAGAAAGCTGCTGAGAGGGGGAAAGAGGCACAAAATCAATTTCTGAGCCGCTCTAACAGCAGCTTGCTAGGTCTAGGGACCTGCAGTCGAGCAGGACATGCTCATCATGTTTGGTATTGCCCAGAGCCTGTCTTCACCATGGCAGTTAGCATGAGCAGGGACACACCAGTCCCTTCACCATGGGGAGAAGACAGCCACAGTGGGGTGACACAGTTGGAGACACGCTGGAAAAGCAGGACCCAAGGTGCTTGCAGAGCTGCAGGTCCCTAGGGGCATGGAAGGTGTTCAAGGAGGCATTGCACATAATTCCTGTCCTCTGTGCTCTCCTTCTCCAGATTCTGGGAATGGCGATGGTTGTGCTACAGCTGGCACTGGTGTGTAGCCTTGGCACAGACAGCCACAGGTTCACCAGCCTTCAGCCTCTTCCTGGCTCCATCTTCCTGCGGGAGCTGCAGGGCAGGCTGGCCTCAGGGTGCCCCCGTGCTTGGCCTTGGGCTGTTAGCTCAAGCTCTGACCTGTGCGATGTTAATGGGAGGCATCCTTGAGGCAGGCAGGGTTGGGGCAGGGAAAAATCCGAGTACCATCACACTGCAGTGGTGTTGTATGTTGGACACAGCAGTGATGTTGCTCCTTGTTTTTTCCCCGAGCCACATTCATTGCGTTCTTTTCAGCCAACAATCCCTACCCCCATTGGGCTCTGGCTCTCGTGTCTACTTATGCTTGGAAATGGGTAATTATGTCAGTGGTGAAGTGGCTCATGTGTACATGAGACTCAAGCCCCAGATGCTCAGCTTTCCCCTGGGAGGCAGCAGGTGGAGGCAAAGGGGTGTGTCTGGCTGTGTTTCCCCATGTGACAATGTCCTGCTGGTTTTACACAGGCTCGCAGGGGCACCCACACCTGAAAAGCTCCCTGGGGCTGTCCCCATTGACCCTCCTGGGTGGCAGAGAAGAGTTGTTATGGCACAGAGCAGTCCCCAGGAAGGGCCTGTTTGGGCTGCTCTGATGTTTGAATACTGGGCACTGCCTGCACCCGGACCCCAGGACAGGCAGGCAGCCTGGGAAGTCTCTGTTCTCTGGCCAAGCAGAGGAAGAGGAAGGACCCAAACACACCACAGGTAGACTGAGCCTGCAGGAAGGCTGTTGGAGAGTTGGGGCTGGAGAGGACAGACTCCCAAGGGCTGGTGAGCTGCAGGCCAGTCCTGAGCCACTGGCATGATGGAGCAGTGGCAGGATGCCTTGGGCAAACCCATCCAATGAAGGAGGGTGTTCCCACCTCTCTGTGTGCCCTAGGAACCTCACGCTTCAGTTCCTGGGGACAGCTGGAGTGACCTGCACTCCAGAAGAAACCAGCTGTGGGGACAGACTCTGAAAACAGTGTGGGAAGGCAGATCTGTCTGCCAGGAGACTGGCAGCCTGGCAAAGGGGAGAGGTGAGGCACAGAGCATCCCTTTGAAGAGTAAATGGCATGGAAAGAGGGGAAACTTGAGAATTACGGAATCACCCTGAAGGCAGCCTGGTGGCTAAAGTGGCATCCTCTCCTCCCACCACACTGAAACAGGAGTCTGCTGGGACCAGTGAAGGAAGTCTTCTCCTATGGCAACAAACCTCTTCCTTTTCAAGTGAAGAGATGAAAGAGGGACTCGAGGAAGGTGCTAAGCAGGATCTCTTCCCTGTCTGCCCGGCAAGGTGGCAGGAGCCTGCCTGGGAACGTGACCCTCCGCCTCTCGCAGCCTTTCCTACCTGCTGGGATGCAGAGGCAGAGGGGGGCTGGTGCTACCTGGTGCCCTCCTCCCCCGCGCCTCTCCCTCGGGCGGGGCCGGGCGCTGTGCCCGTCCTGCTGCGGGGCTGGCCGGGGCAGCGCGGGGATGCCTGCCCCTCGCACCGCCGGCTCCTTCTGCCCCAGCAGGGCAGG
>NW_009954547.1:474030-474361 GCF_000747805.2 Chaetura pelagica
TGTTGCAGGGAGGTGTGAGGTGTTGATAGCAGAGCGTGTGGGCGCTCGGGGGTTTCAGCCGAGAGGAGGGAAGGCTCAAGGGCCGCGTTCTTGTCACCTTTCGGTATATAAAAGAGGTTGTAAGAATGATGGAGAGAGACTTCTTTCCGGCGCCTGTAGTCAGGGGACAAGTTAAACTAACAGGGTGTGGGTTTAGATTGAACATAAGGAAGAAATGCAGTGAGACACTGGAACTGGCTGCCCAGGGAAGCTGTGGCTGCCCCATCCCTGGCAGTGTTGAAGGGCAGGTTGGATGGGGCTTGGAGCAACCTGGGCTGGTGGGAGGTGTCCC
>NW_009954547.1:474672-476665 GCF_000747805.2 Chaetura pelagica
TGGGGAAGCTGTGGCTGCCCCATCCCTGGCAGTGTTGAAGGGCAGGTTGGATGGGGCTTGGAGCAGCCTGGGCTGGTGGGAGGTGTCCCTGCAGCTGGGGCTGGGTGAGGTGATCATTAAAGGTCCCTTCAATCCAACTCTTTCTGTGATTTTGTATCTGCCCAGTTAACCCCATGCTGGAGCCACAGCTTTTCTTCCAGCAGCTTGTGGATGTCTGTGTCCTTCCAGCAATCCTTCATTAAGTGAGAAGCCTGGCTGCCTTCACGTGACACAAGGAGCAGGGATGGATGTGCAAGCAGAACTGGAGCTTGCAGGGGACCCAGCTTCCCTCAGACACAGAAACCACGCAGTACATTTGCCCCCTCCTCCTCCCAGCCCTCATAAATCTGCCCAGGAACACTGTGAGTATTGGGTACACAGCTCATGGTAACACAGATATGCTGAGGGGCACCTGGCAGAGTCTCAGCAGTCTGGTTCTTACTGCAGGGAGTGTTCCACCCCTGCTAACATCCTCTGCATCTCTCTCTTTACCAGACCTAGATTCACATTCTTCTTTGGCGTTCTCCATCCTGCAAAGAGGGAATATGCAGGGAACAGTGGAAACAGGGAACCAGGAAACAGCTTCTGTCCTTCTCAGCTGGACTTTCACTGATGTGAGTCCTGTGGAAACGAGTCCCAGGACTTTCCAGTATGGTGGCCAGCACCTCTGACACCATGTTTGGGTTCCAGGATGGGGGAATCTGACGAGTGTGGCAACAGCAGTAGTGAGGCTGTGGTGACACAGCCCTCCAGCTCAGCACCACCTTGGAGCAGCAAGGCCAGACTGTCTCAGAGCATCACACCTCATGTTCATGGCAGTCCTGCTTCCTGGTGAGGAGAACACCTTCAGGCCCATCCTGCTTTTCATTGCCTGAGATCTTTGAGCCATACCCCCTTTTGCCCCATTGCCTTGGTCATCCCAACCCCAGGCACAAAGTCTCACCCTTTCCTGACAGTTGGTGGCCTCGCTCTTCTCCACACTCAGATCTGGTCCCATGCAAGGTAAATGCTGACCCTGCACTTGCTGCCCCTCTGAAATCTGCATCTGGGCTGCTGGAGTTGTGAGGGTTGTGGCTTGGCCTACTGGCTCTCCAAATGCACCAATGTCCCCAAGAGAGACAGGGAAACTACAGGACACCTGTGAATTAGATTTACAGAGCCTTGAGTTTCCCCTGCCCATGGCCTGGGTCTCCTCTGTCCTGTCACCCGGTGGCTTTGCCCTTGTTTATCCACATCGTGGCTGCTGGAGGAGGGGCAAAATGCATTTTGTGCGACAAGGCAGAGAGCAGCAAACAGCGTTTCCCCCGGGATGCGTGGCCAGCTGGGGTCTCCTCCTAAGCAAGCATCTGCTGTTGGGCTGGGGAAAGCACTGCTCCTGCAACCTGCTGCCCTGAAGCAACAGGATGGGGGTAACCAGGCCTCCTCTGAGAGCAGGGCGATGCTGGGTGGGGGCCCTGAATGGGTGGGCACCATACTGGCACCTCACCCCACCTCCAATGCCCTCCTCAAGTCCTCGTGTCTGTTGCAAGGGCACCTACAGGAAAGATGTTCCCAGGCTAAGCTGGTGGATGAGGGGGCTGCAGTGCTGTGAATACTGCCCCAGTGATCGAGGGGATCCAGGTCCAGGTTTTCTGCTCTCCTCCTGCGCCTCACACAAATGCTGATTAAATTAGTTTCACCTTTTCCCTGCCTAGCTCGCAGGTGGCCTGGGGATGGTGGGGGGCAGACCCTCCTGGCGTAGCCTACAGGCAGCTGCTGGGCAGCCTCGCCGCTGTGCAAATGTCCCCTTTTTTCTCCCCTTCAGGCCAAAAATCAGGGGCCAAAGCCGGCCCTGGTGCAGCAGCACGTGAAAAGCCCCCGCATCACGGGATGGAGCAGAAGCTCCATCCTCCTCCCTAAGAGAAGGCTGCTCCCCGGCTGGAAATCCCGGGTTTCTGCTGCCTTGCGAAGCAGG